>NC_070609.1:56394230-56696923 GCF_027172205.1 Podarcis raffonei | reverse complement strand
GAGATGTAACAACAACAACAACAACAACAGGACAAATAAGGTTTTGAAATAGGGGGTTCTAGCACCGGGATCCATATATTTGATGTGCTGGACAACTAATCTATTGACCAAGCATTCATGCATTCATTCATTCATTCATCAATCAACAAATTATAACCTGCTTTCCCCCTCCACAAAGGAGTTGACCAAAGCAGCTTGCAAGTATAAAAACAAGCAGCGACCCCCACATTAAAACACACACTTAAAATGCAAATTTTCTGATGCCCTAGAGAAATATCTAATTTAGCATACTTATTTTGTTTTTGTTCAGTTAACAAACTTTGAAACAGCCAAGTTTGCCTAAATACTGTATTTGCAATTAACAACAATTAATAACAATTGTTTAATTGTTAAACAATTGTTAAACAACAACAATTAATTAACAATTAATTGTTACTAATTCATTTATGAAACGTGTGTGGGGGAGGGGATTCTGTGGAAAAATACAGCTCTGGAAAGTTGTCGAGCTGCTGAGTCCATCCTGGCTCCTCAGCCTGTGAACCTGCATTCCAGGTCTGGGTTAAGGTGTGGCGCACATGAATTGAAATGGTCCTGATGCTAGCTGGGAAAATGGGGGTGTTTCCTACCAGCAAGCAAATCTTGAGGCAGCTGTGAACACCATATTAGATTGTGTAGCTCAGTGGCAGAGCATGTCCCTTATAGCTCAGTGGCAAATCACCTGCCTTTCATGCAGAAGGTGTCAGGTTTGATTCCTAGTATCTCCAGGCAGAACTTGGAAAGAATCGTATCTGAAGCCCTGAATAACTGCTGTCAATAATGAGCCAGGTGGACCAATGACTTGACTCAGTGTAAGGCAACATACTACGTTCCTATGCTGGGGGAAATTCAGAGACCTCTGTTGGCTTCAGCACTCCCAATTGTATCTGCATCACACTGGTACTGACTTAGGTGCCTAAAAGACAATGTGTTCTGCACCAACCTTGCTGTTAGTATAAAATGGGGATGGCGGAATCCAGATATTCTTTTCTTTACCCAGGAGATGAATGTTTAGGACATTTTTGTTTTTGTTTTAAAAATAATATTTTATTAAGTTTAACAATAGAAAAATAGAACAATAAAAGCACAAAGGAGATATAAAACACAACAATACAAACTTTCACAATACATAAAATACAAACATTTAACAAGTGAAAAAAAAGAACAATCAACACACAAAAAATAAAATAAGAAAAACACACATCACTCTTTTCTAGTTATTCATCTTCAATTAACTTATTTTCCTGACTTCCTCACGCCTCCCTTTTTTATATCCCTTTTTAACAATTAGTTCAGCAAATTCATATCCTACTACTTTATCCTTATATATTTTACCTCCCAAATTTATAATTTCAAATTTTTATCTCTTATTGCTAGAACCCCTTCATTTTATTTCAATGTCATCAGCATTCATACATTTTACAATACTTCTGTAAATAAATTTTAAATTTCCTCCAATCTTCTTCCACCAACTCTTCTCCCTGGTCTCGGATTCTGCCAGTCATCTCAGCCATTTCCATGTAGTCGATTACTTGCATCTGCCATTCTTCCAAGGTGGGTAATTCTTATGTCTTCCAATACTTTGCAATAAGTATTCTTGCTGCTGCTCTAGCGTACATAAAGAAAGTTCTGTCCTTCTTTAACACCAATTGGCTGACTATGCCCAGAAGAAAGGCCTCTGGTTTCTTCACAAAAGTGTATCTAAGTACCTTTTTTATTTCATTATAAATCGTCTCCCAGAAAGCCTTAATCCTCGGGCACGTCCACCAAAGGTGAAAGAATGTACCTTCAATTTCTTTGCATTTCCAACATTTATTATCGGGCAAATGGTATATTTTTGCAAGCTTGACTGGGGTCATGTACCACCTATACATCATTTTCATAATATTCTCTCTTAAGGCATTACATGCCGTAAATTTAATCCCAGTGGTCCACAACTGCTCCCAGTCGGCAAACAAAATATTGTGACCAATGTCTTGTGCTCATTTAATCATAGCAGATTTTACTGTTTCTTCCTCAGTACTCCATTTCAACAGCAAATTATACATTCTTGATAATATCTTAGCATTGGGTTCTAACAATTCTGTTTCCAACTTTGATTTTTCCACCTGAAAACCAATTTTTTTATCTTGATTGTAAACCTCTCTTATTTGAAAATAATGTAACCAGTCTCGCACCTTCCCTTTGAGCTTCTCATAACTCTGCAATTTCAGCTTGTCACCTTCCTGTTCCAAAATTTCACAATACTTTGGCCATTTTGCCTCCATATTAAGTTTTTTCATAGCTTTCGCTTCCATAGGTGATAACCACCTTGGGGTTTTGTTCTCCAGAAAGTCTTTATATCTTGTCCAGACATTAAATAGTGCTTTCCTGACAATATGGTTTTTGAATGCTTTATGCGCTTTAACCTTGCCATACCACAAATATGCATGCCACCCAAATACATTATCATAACCTTCAAGATCTAAGATGTCAGTGTTCTCAAGAAGTAGCCATTCCTTCAACCAGCAAAAAGCTGCTGATTCATAATAAAGTTTAAAGTCCGGCAGGGCAAACCCCCCTCTGTCTTTAGCATCAGTAAGTATCTTAAATTTTATTCTGGGCTTTTTGCCCTGCCAGACAAATCTAGAAATATCTCTTTGCCACCTCTTGAAACAGTCCATCTTGTCAATGATTTGTAATGATTGAAACAAAAACAACATTCTCGGCAATACATTCATCTTAATGACAGCAATCCGACCCAGCAAGGAAAGCTTCAGATTCGACCAAATCTCTAAATCCTTCTTCACTTCTGACCAGCATTTCTCATAATTATCTTTAAATAAATTTGCATTCTTAGCAGTCATATTCACCCCCAAGTATTTTACCTTCTTTACTAATGTCAAATCTGTCTCTTTCTGAAACCTCTCTCTCTCCATTGGCGTCAAGTTTTTCTCCAAAACCTTAGTTTTTAACTTGTTTAACTTAAAGCCTGCCACATGACCAAACTCCTGGATTAATTCTAAAGCCCTTTTGGTACTAGGTACTGGCTCTTGTAATGTCAATACAAGATCATCTGCAAAGGCTTTAAGTTTATATTGTTTTGCTCCGACCTGAACACCATGAATCAGCTGGTCCCTTCTTGAATGTTTAGGACATTTTTGGTAGACTGCAGATGTCCTACTTAATATCTAGTATTAATAGCTTTTTAGCATTCAATATGGATTCTGATATGATAGCTGTACTTAACCCCCTCTGCAAAGAACAATCATATGGCTGCATTGGCAATAGCCTCTATTTAAGAATAGACAGGAGGCATATTTGAAACACTGTAGGCCTGTAATCTTGACTTCAGCAATGGAGAAGCTACAGTAAACATTAATCACAGAGAAAATTGAGCAACAGCAGGAAAGTCCTGCTTAGAGCTAAATCAAAGAAAAATAAAACAGGTCCTTCAAAGCTAAACAACCAGTGGTGGTTAAAGCAAAGAGATGAGGGGAGGCTGGGGATGGCTGAGGGTAAAACCATTAGTGTTGCTCTTAATGAGATAATAAACCAAACACTCCTGAGCACAGAAGCACCAAATAGGAAGGTTTCAGCACAACATGACTTTATTCTGTCAGTGCACACAAGACCGTCATGAGGTTTTGGTTACCTTATTATGGAGAAGATCTAGTACAAACAGGAAAGGTGCAATGAAAGGTCCAGCTAGCGGTGGCTGGGGCAAAAAGATCTTGCTTATTTATGAAGGTTACAGAAACCAGGTCTGTGTTCTTTAGAAAAGGGGAAATTAAGAGGGGGCGTCTCGGGGTTGGAGAGAACACTGAAGGGAATTGAGAAGATAAATGTTACAAGGCTGGTTGAGCTACTCTGCAATAAAGAGCAAAGGATCATGACCTAAAGGGGACCTGAGAAATATATAGAAGAGGAGGAAATATGGAGCAACGCCATGGAAGGTAACGCAATGGAGTCCGGAAAACTTAAGTGCTTCACTTGAGAAATGGAACATTCACACATTCTGAAAATAATGGGAAACAAAACATTCACATGCATAATTATGGATTAGACTGTTATCCTGCTTTTTAAAAAATAGATTAGATTGTTATCCTCCATATATTAAAATATACAGTATGACCCAATAAAATGCACATTCAGATACATACCAAGAAATGTACTAAGTCTAACTGCCATAAATTAATAAAGAGAACTGCATGTATGTACAGGGGTTACCTTCGTTTCCTAGGTCTCAAAATCACCTTCATCACAGCTCACTTGACTTTGCTTAGACATGCCTTTTTCATGCAAATTCTCCAATCTTGCTCGTCAAACATTTAATATTTTGAATATACTCCTCCAATATCCATCATAAAGAGGCAGAACTACTCAATAATGCTTTGCGGCTGGAGTATTGTGAGGTCGCCACAAAGGAATGGGTTGGTTTTCCCCCTCTTTCATTCAGGTCGTAAGGTCAAGCTTTGCTGGATTAATTTTGCAGAGCCCCTTTGTTATAAATAACAAACAAGGTCATTTATTTTCATTTCCTTGTTTCTAATTGCATAGATCTCCTTTGGAGTATGAACTCACTAAACAGGTGGCTGAAATGCTGGGAAGCAGGAGAGGGAAGACTTGAAACGGTTCCAGAAAAGAAGCCCCGTCCCACTCTAGTCAAGCAGCAGTGATGAGTTTGAGGTTTAACTCCTAAGCAGGCTATGCACCTGCTTACAAAGCAAGGAGTATTCACACTCAAGGCAAACACAGATCCATGTAAATGGGGAGCAGAAAGGACGAAGCTTCTCCCCCCACCCCCATTGTTGAATACTTTGCTGGTGTTTTGTAAAATTTAGCATTGTTACATCGTAAAGGGAGGGTAACGCATTAGTGAGGGCAACCAATATCTTCTTTGTTTGGAGTATTATTTTACAGCCAATTCCTAAATGAGCTTTCTCAGAAGCAGGACAATAATTTATCTCTGTAGCATTAAGTAAGAAAAAAGCTGCTTTCTTTTCTTTTTTAAAAAGGGAGAATTACGTACACTGGAATTCTAAAGCTGGAGCAAGACACCGTGGCAAGGGTGTAGAACTCACATCTAAGGATGGATGTACGTGTCAATTTCAGTTTTATTCAACTTATTCAATTCCTCATTTTCCCAATTTTAAATTCAATTTCTTCACATTTCTGCAGCAACTTTTAAAAGAAATCTTCATGAAATTTAGTGTGAATTTCTCCGGATATACACATTTTTATTCAATTTTTACTAATATGACATTTTTACAAGCAATTTTCCATGATAAAATGCACCATCTTTACTAATTTATGCATTTGTATGCAAACTATCCGCTAATATATGCTGGTTAGTACATCTTGATTGATGGGAGATCTTTACCACAAAATTCAGAGAAGTGCAGATTTAAAAGGATGTTGTATTTCAGTTTGCATATTGGTTCAAGAAGTACAAATTATGCTGTTTCTCATTAAAACTGAATTGTCCCCACTCTTCTCTGCAAATCGTAGCTATACAAAAGTGGCATCACCACACTTTGAATTTCCCCACTGCTGTGCCACTATACCGACTGTGGCGATGATGCCATGTCATGCTTTTTCTTTTTAACAAGATGTTACTTGGGCAAAAGAAGGATAAAATGCTGGGCTCCTGTTTTTGCATCAACTCTGCATCTGCCAAAACATTTAGTTCTAGCCACAGGATGCTAACTTCATTCCAGAACTAGGGGCGAATGGAACATTTGCTTGCTTTGATTTTGGGAGTGAAAGTAGTGCTTACCGGGGGTTGAAATGTTTACCAAACCCAGCTACTCCTTAAGTCAGTTCCCACTCTGGTGCTTTTTTTTTCATTTTTAGGATTATCAAAACAGATAGTCTTGGAATAATTATCCAGCCAATTGGGGAAATCATGCAGTCAATGTGATAATGGCATTATGCAATGTAGCTGATCAGCTACATTCCCATATCCCTACATAAGTTTTTATTGGGGTCAAGATTTAATTTTGGAGATGCTCAGTTTCTGCTGTTTCTGGTATTGTATTCTTGCATTGCTATTGTTAGGCCTTATTATGAATTATGTGAGGATTGCTTAATTTTATTGCATACTTACTGATATGTTTTCATTTACTGTTTACAATTACAGTACTCCCATTTTGTTATACTTTTGTAATTATGTAAATATTTTCATGTTGTAAGCTGCCTTGAACATTGTTTTAACCATGGAAAGGCAGCATAATGGCAGTAATGTCACAAAGAAAATTTAGAGTGAGGACTTTTCAGTTCAGCGCTGCCCTCCCTCTGAATAAGTGAATAAATTTGTTCTCTTTCGCAGCTCTTCCTTCTTGAAAAAAAAGGAGGGGATTTTTACCATCAAGTTTTACCATAAAAGTTTTCATAAAAACTGTTTGCATTTTCAGCTGAACCCTATCACACACTTTATTCTATACTTACACAAATGAATCAGAAGAGCCTGCTGAATCAGGCCAATGGTCCATCTAGTCCAGCATCCTGTTCTCACAGTGACTAACCAGAGTTTCCAGATACTGGTACCTCTTTTTACAAGGTACAATCAAATGCACATGAAATTCATTGCCTGCATTCACACTAAGGTTACCAGATGTCCCCGTTTCCCAGGGACAGTCCCTGGATTTCCAAATCAGTCCTCATACAAAATCCATTGAAGTTGAAAAGTGTTCCTGGATTCATTGAAAAAAAATCTGGTAACCTTAATTTACACATTAATAAATACATATTTATCTGACTGGCTAAGATAACAAGGGAAACATTTTATCTGGTCAGATGTTTAGACAAACAGGAGTGCTGTTGAGATCAGGTAATTTTTTGCAAGAATTTCCCAGGCCATACTGATTTATTTACTAACCTGATCAAAATGTTAAAGTGTGAAAAGAAAACTTCTGTGTGAAGAACTTTTACACTCCCTGCCAAAGAACAGAGAAACAAAAATCCACTGCAGAAATGACCCAGTATTGACTTTTATTGTCAGGAACACATATCTTCCTCATGTGCAATATTTCTATCATTTTTACTACGTATCAGTAATCTTATTGAAAGTCAAGTCTTCCTCATTCACATCAGTCACTCTTTCCCAGTCCCCAAACTCTCCTGTTGGGATTGGGAGCTACCATCCCCCACTCCATGGGGGTAGGAGTGTTAAGCCAAAGGATGAATGGACACTGCAGCATCAATACCACTGACGTGTGTAATACTATGAAAACTATCCAATGCTGCCTGGCCTCAGCACTGCTGACACTATGACAAATGTTTCTTCCCTTCAATTACAGGGCCAGTTTCGGGCTGCAGTTCTATGCACACTTAACCTGGAAGTTAACTACCACTGAACTCATATGATTGTACTTTAGTTATGGATAGTTGTGATTTAGGACATGTAAATTCCGCTTTCTGGAAAGAACACACAACAGAGTCTAGCAGAAGTATGCTGTTGTTTTTACTAGTGAGAATGGTATGTGTTCTACAAGGTTACTGAACATCATTTTTTTCAGTGGGCTTTATTTTTTTTAACTTCCTTTCCTCTCTGGAAATTCTGTTGTTATCTTCTAGGAAAACCAGAGCACTTGAAATGTTTGAAACATCAAATATTTGTCTGGTCTATGAGGAAGTGCTCTCATTACCGCCATTGTTCTATAGTTGGCCACTGAAAAAGAAATACTGTTATTAAGCTTCTGTGTGGTGTTAAACGTGTGTGGAAGGGCGGACCTGGATGTATGAAAATGGTCCTTTTAAAATGGAAATGCACTGATGTGCACTAGATATGGCTCTGCCAAACTTTTCTTCTTGAAATGAATGTAAGGCTGAGGAGGGATCTGATCAACTTACAAACAATTACACAAGCAAATGTGTGGTTTGGGACCATAGCGTGGCGGTCCCAGGTTCAATTCTTGGTGTCTCCAAGTCAGGCTGGGAAAGTTGGAAACCCTGAAGAGCTGCTGCCAGTCTGGGCAGTTACCAGTTTTCAGAAACCACAGGCGGGCAGAGTGCTGCGTGCTCATGTCTAGCTTTCCACAAGTATCTGTGATAGCAGGATACTGGACTAGGTGATCCTCTGGGCTGTTCCAGCAAGCTCATCTTATGTTCTTATGTAGACAATGATGAACAAGATGGACCAATGATCTGACTCTGTACAGTCCTATGTTCAATCCCTGGCATCTCCAGGTTGGGCTTGGAATAGCATAAACCCTGCTGTTCCAGGGTTGAGCTAGATGACCCAATGGCCTCTCTCAGTATAAAACATGATCCTGCATGGAAGATTCATGTTATTTTCTACTCTCAACTGTTTTCTTTATAAGCCACAGATGGGAGAACCTCAGACCCAGGGGCCAAATGTCTTGCCTTCAGTACTCTCCCTGGGGCATCCCTCTCAACGACCCTGGCTTTGAGAATTCATTGAGACTGCTTCTTGTTCTGCGCATGTTGATGCACACCCAGCACTTGTTGGCTGCAGCACCCATGGAGATTTCCATGTATGGATGAACATCACAGAGAGAAGAGTCAGATTAGGACCTGGGAGACCAGGGTTCAAATCCCCCACTGGGGCATGAAGTTCACTGAGTGGCCTTGGGTCAGTCACCATCTTCCAGCTTAACCCTACCTCTCAGGGTTGTTGTGGCGATTAAATTAGGAGGGGAGAAGGACCTTGTATACCACCTTGAACTCCTTGGAGAAAAAGGCAGGATATAAATGCAATAAATAAATTTTTAAAATGCACATTACTTATTTCATCACCCAGTGTATTCCTATACAACAGTGGGGAGTAGGATTGTGTGTATATCATCTGAATACATTTGTTATGATGTCTGAAAGAACCCCATATATCCAGCTGTCTATCACATTTTCTCCATGCTGAGTTTCTGAGGGCTGGGGAAGCACTCCAGGTGCACAGAGTACATGTATAAAACGAACCTGCGGAGGTTAGATGCTCAACAATCCTGCTCCCACCTACCACCTTCCTTTAACCTTAGAACGGACAAATTTGTTAAATCAACAGAAGACCGTGGGTGAAAACTCGACGGAGGAGCATTAGATTGGAGGCAACACTAAGTAAAAGCCCGCTTTAGGGTGCTCTACCCAGCTCAGACTGGTTCCCACGTTCAAGGGGTTACAAAGGCTTCCCTTCAGATGCCTGCCTGCGAGCCAGCCTACCCTTTCCCTCTCTACCAATAGAAAGTCTGCTGCAGACATACACGTGTATTACACTCTCTTCATTTCCCCTCCCCTGGCGGCCCGGCAAGCTCAGAGGAGCGAACCCCAACCGCACTGCCGAAAGTTCTGGCTGCGGTGCGTAATAGAATGGTCCCCATTCACACGTGCACTTCTCTCTCCCCCCCCCCGCGGCTCCCCTCCTCTGCGCACGTGCGCTTCGGTTTCCTCTCTCCCCCTCAACCTTCGAGGCGGCCGGCCGGCCAAGGAGCGCGCGCGGGAGGGCGGGGCGGGAGAGAAGCGAGCGGGCCCTGGCTCCTTTGGACGCGCGCGCGAGGTAACCCTCCTCGGCGGTGTGCAGCTGAAGGGAGCGAGAAAAAGAAAAGAAAAAAAAGAGGGGGGCAGTACTGCCAGAGAGCGAAGCGGCGGCGAAGAACCCGGCGACCCCACCACCAAGTCCCCCCTTCGGCCTCATTCAAGTTGGGCGGTGCCAAGAGCAGCCGCCACCGTCGCCCAGCTTTTGGAGCACTTTTGGGGCGTGTGTGTGCTTGGAGACAGCGAAGCTGCCTGCCGCGCGACCCTCCCTCTCCGCAGCTATTCGGGGCTCCTTTTCTTTGGCGCCTTCTTTCTCCCCTCACGAGTTCCTCTGCCCTTTCTCTCTGTCCACACACGCACACAAAACAGTCACTTCCAGAAGAGGGGAAGGGAAAAGAGACACAGAGAGAGAGAGAGAGAGAGTGAGGGAGAGACCCTTGCGCCGGCTGCCTCGGCGGCGGAGCGCGCGCCCGCCCGCGCGCCCGGTCGCCGTTCCCCCCTCTCCTGAGGCAGGCGGGAGGAGGGGGCCCGAGAGAGAGAGAGAAAGAGAGAGAGAAGCCGAGAGAGTGCGAGAGAGCCGCTGCTTCTGCTTCTTTCTCTCCTCAGAGCCGGGCGCGTGGCTTCTTTGTGTGGTGCAGCTGGTTCTGGAGGCAGAGAGAGAGAGAGAGAGAGAGAGAGAGAGAGAGAGAGGCAAAACCCGGGGGCTTGCCATTGGAGGGGGGTGGGGAAAGAGAGAGAGAGGACTGAGAGAAAGCTTTCGCCCCACTTCTCCAGAGGCTCCCCCTTCTTGCTCCCCCCTCACCTTCGCCTCACCTGTGCCTCTCCTTCCCCGCCTTCGGCTCACCTGCCGCTCTGCCCCTCCCCTCCCCCGTCTCTATCATCCCATCCCTTGTTTGTTTTTGTTCCCCCCCCTTCTCTTTCTCCCTCCTCTTCCCTCCCTCCTTGTCCTCCAGGAAGCTTCGCCTCTTTCCACTTCTCGCAGATTCCCAAACAACTTGAGCAACGTTCTTCCCTCCAAACCCGGGCACTTTTTTATTTTTTTTAATTTGGAAGGTGGATCTATTGAGAGCCTCTCAGAACTTCACCCCTTTTTGGACCACACGGACCTCCTCTCTTTAACTCTTCTTCCATCCAACACCCCCTTCCTTCCCCACCCCCTGCCCCAAACAATACCCCCCCATCCCTTCAACATGGATGTAAGATTTTATCCTGCTGCATCTGGAAGCTCCCTTCCTGGAGACCCTTCCAATCTGGACTTTGCCCAGTGTTTGGGTTACTACAACTACAACAAGGTGACTACTTCTTTAATTCCTCCCCACTTTTCTTGTTTTATACCTTTGTTTCTGGTGTGCCTCTCTAGTTTTCCTCATAGTATTGTGCCTGGTGGTGCTCTGTTTTGCGGTAGTATATTTTTTGTTTTTGTTTTAGGGGGTAGGTGGAACGAGGGGGAAAGGGCACTGCAACTACTGAAACTTTCTTTCCCTGATGTTAAATGGGGCAGCAATTTTTTAATCAAAACTTTCTCAAGTGTTCTCTCCAACGCTACCACCTCGCTGCTCCTTTCCATGGCCTGTACAAAAAGCCATCTCTGGCTCCTGTTGTTGCTGTTGTTGTTGTTGTTGTTACTACTCCCCCTCCCCAACTTTGGAGGGATAATCCCTTATCATTTTCTCACAATTCTTTTGAAATAAAGCACAGTTTCCCTTGTAAACACACACATACAAATGTAGGGCTTGCGGAATAGCTACTATTTCATTGGCCGTGGGGGAAATTGCTGATGAAGGGAAAGTGTGTGCATGGTGTATCCGGGCAAAAATGGACTTGTGCAGTTTGCAAAGATGCTGCTTTCTGCTTTACTTGGAATCCCTGGAACAATGGGCAGTTTTTGCTGAGGCTCTAAGAAGTACTTTGGGAATTGCAGCCAGTGAGCAGCTGCCACTATTGTCTGCCTTTCTTTCTTTCTTTCTTTCTTTCTTTCTTTCTTTCTTTCTTTCAGTTTGTTGTGTTGTATTTATTTTTTAAAAATCTTAATTTTTTTAAAAAGTCAGATCTATTTCTTTTCTTACAGTCCTTGGTATTTAGAGTAGGATAAAATGTAATGCTGATCAGAGATTGTGCATTGCTGCCCACTCCCCCCCCCAACTCATTTGGGTCCCACTTTTTTCACATTCCGCCACAGTTAAGACATTAACTAAGGCATTAGTTCTGACAAAGCATGCTTGTGTGGAGTTTTATTGAAATCTGTGGGATCCACATCCCAGAAAAAAATGTGTTTAGGATCTGGGTGCCAAAGGTCATTCCAAGTGGGAATTAGTTCAGTGGATGCATGATTCCTTGCCTGCTAACATTACAAAGCAAGCGAATTGTTTCATTTGACTTGTTTGTCTGCCGGAGAAGCTGTTGGTACTACTTAGCTCCATGGCTTATTTACATCTTTCTTGTGGCAGTTTATAGATGAGAAGGCAGATGTAGCAGCAGCAGTCAGCAGTCAGCAGAAGAGAAGGGCACTCCCTACCCTAAATGCATTTTACAAATAATAATAAAAAATGTTTCAACCACAGCTAGTCTGTTTTTGCCAACAACCGGGAAGGAACAGGGAAATGCAAACTTAAAGAGAGACATGGTGACTCATGCTATTCTGAAAGGGACTTCACTGTTTGCATTAGGCTGGGTCAATAGCTCACGGAGTTATTAGCACGGGGCCTTCATACATGTATATAAAGATCCCTTTCACGGCTAGCTGTCTCTCTCCTCCTCCACCACCACCACCATGCTGCCTTTGCCCAGCCTCTGGGGCCCCTTGTGAGATACTGCCTGTTGAGATACTGTGCAAATGGTTAACTGAATGAAGAATGTAATGATGATTACCTAGGTAATGCATGAGAAAAAGGAATTGGTTGGGGGTGGGAAAACGGAATTTTCAAAACAATATCTGTGGTTATCAAAAGTTTCTTACTAGGGGATTGCTTGAAAAAAGGATGTCACCAAAGCAAGCTCTTTTTTAAAGAAGGCTCTGTTTTCGAATGTGCTTGATCAGGCATGATGGTCATGTTTGATGGAAGCTGAACTGGTGTTTGCCTTGTCCCATGTAGCCAAAGCATACCAATTCCTTTTCACCAAGGTTATGTTAAGCTGCTCCTGGAGAATGCATGCCTGAGCGTGCTCTTGGGAGATACACCACTGAGAATATGAGCACGCTGCCGCCTTGATAGTATGAAAAAGGAAAAAAAAGAGAGAGAGGAGGGACTCAACACAAATTAGGGGCTAGAGCATCACCTTTGATTTTTAAGAGTTTTCAGTGCTCTGAATAACTCTGCACAGTCGCTTGTTAGGGCAGCCAAATGTATAAAGTCGCCATCATTTAGAGAATGGCTAAATGTTTGCTGCACTTTGTATTAATTCATGAACATTTTTGAGCTAAACTACATACCAGCCATATTTTTTTGTTTGGCTATTTATCCTTGGTGATAATGAAAAGACACTGTGTACATTCTTCTTCGTTTGCTATGTGCCTCTACAGAGTGTGCCTCTACAACATGTGAATGGCTCCAAAATTAGAAATTTGCAGAAGCAGACCAATTGTAGGTACCTTTTGAATAATGTTCTATTGTATCTTCAGCATTGTGAGGAAGGAAAGTGTGAAACTGCTGTTGGATACCATTTCTTACAACACCAATCTCCTCAAAACAAAACAAAACCAAAAAAAAAAAAAAAACTGGTAGGAAGCTATTAACTCTGTTGCACTTTTCCTGCCCCTGTTAAAAAAACACTTGTATTGCCAACTTGCAATTAAGGTGGAGGATGGATATGACTTGGGCTGTGATCCTAAACACACTTTGAAATAAAGATCATTGAAATCAATAAGCTTTGTAAGAAAATATGTTTAGGAACAGGATGTTAAGACGATAATTTTATTGCACTTTTAAAAAGTAAGTTTACTATGGGTTTACTCTAGGGTAAACAGTTTGAAGCCAGTGGTTGCAAATCTCATTCTGATTCATATAGTTTTAAACCACAGATGGTTGGGTGGTTGATGACTTGTTCAGATGAACCTTGCTTCTTTCTTTTGCTGAGCTCATCCAAGCTGCTCCTGGTTGCTTTGTCATCTAAAATGCCTTTGCATTAGTGTATTTTTACATACATAGCTATTAGCTGACATTCTTAAGATGTGTATCCACCATTTGTAACAATGTTGCAGCAATGTTAGTAGTTGCATTGCAAATAAAAATCAGTGTCTAAGGCAATAATACTGTGGACCATAAGAACCAACTCCTAGGGGCCAATGTCTCTTTGGCCCACCCAATAAAATATTTGAGGGGGCTGCCCCCCCAAACTTGATGGGCATTGCCATTCAAATGGTGTACGTGTGCCACATCATGTGATCAGTTATGCAGGACAGGGCTTACCTGCCCCCCTTCAATATTTTGTTCAAGTTGGCATTCCTGCTGTAGTCATTGCAAAGCTTAAGAACAGGCCAGCAGTATTGACTGGCAACATAGTAGGGAGGACATTCTTCTACATATAGTTGAATACAATGGGCAATAACACAAAATACACCATTTGTGTGTGTCTAGAATAGCTCATGGGTTAGAGCAGGCTTCCTCAACCTCGGCCCTCCAGATGTTTTGAGACTACAATTCCCATCATCCCTGAACACTGGTCCTGCTAGCTAGGGATCATGGGAGTTGTAGACCAAAAATATCTGGAGGGCCGCGGTTGAGGAAGCCTGGGTTAGAGTAACTTCAGGAAAATCTGAATTTAATAGGATTTGTTTAGAGTGAATGCTCTGAGGCTAGGCAATTGTGCAAGGCTTTATTGTACATGTTCATAGTTAAGAAGTTTATGCTATTTGGGTTGTATATGGACTACTAGGGATTGAGTGGCTTTGTCCTTGCCTCATCCTTGCTACATTTCTAGTGTACCATATTAAGACATTATAATGTGTAAGTTCAGTCCTGTTTGATGGTAGGGTGAAGTTGATGGGGTTGTTCCAGAGTTACTGGTTTCAGAAGTTTGCATTTGCAGGTCAAATCTCATTAGGATTGGTGCTTCATCTGGTTTATAGCCAAATAAATACTGTTGCACCAATCTAGTAGGACAGATTTTTCTCTTCTCCTTCCCATGGAAAAATATACAGCAGGGAGTGGGGGGGGGGGAGCACAGGAACCTGCCTTACACCAGAATTTTTGTTTGTTCAAACCAGTATATTCATTCTTACCTAGCAATGGCTCTTCTGGGTCTGAGGCAGATGTTTTTTTCCACATTACCAGCTACTTGATTCTTCTAACTCAGAAGTGTGAAACTTGTGGCCCTCTGGATATGGCTAGACTACTATTCCCATCACCCCTGACCATGCTGGCTGTGGCCAATGGGAACTGGAGTCAAATAACATCTGGACATCTGGTCACAATTTTCCCAACCACTTTTCTAACTAGAGATGCCAGGGGCTCAACTTCTGACTTTGGCTTGCAAAACATGTGCCCTACCACCGAGGTGCATGCATGCTACCTCTGAAGTATGTCCTCTTCCCTGGCACACACACTCTGTTGAGCTTTTGAGAATGTTTCCACCTGCAATATATTATTGTGCCACGTGTTGTTAAAACTTCTCTGTTAAAGCTTGCTTTGGAACAATCATATTGAAGGGTGGCATATGAATCTATAAAACACATGAATGATGGTGGGTAGGGGGAGAGAAGCAGGTGGCACTGGGTTCTAAGTATATCTCTCCCACACTACAACTGATGATCAGTTAAGGGATAGTAGCAGACAGGCTGACACCCCATTCATTTGATCAACAATGCTACCACGAGTATGTTGGTGTCCTTTTGGGGACATTATGCCTTTGCTACCCCCCTCTCACACACTCTCAAACAACTGGGTTGATCTGGAAAAAGACTGTATGTGGCATAAGCTAAATTGCTGCATGCTGTGGGTTGTGGCACACTGCTTTCATAAATAGACAATTTTGGGGGGAGGGAGAGGGAGAGCGATAATACAGATGATGTTTCACAAGACAAGGCACAGCAAATGAGTTTCTGCAGCTGCAGTTATCTAAAACATTCAATGCAAACACCACAGTTGGGTAAATAGATGGTACAGATAAAAGAAGGAGCAGATGGCCAATGGATGCTTGTATAGCTTGCAGTGCGAGGCTTGGCTATATCGCTACACTGTGGTGACCCTTTACCTGCTTACGCTCTGTAACCAGGAAGAACCATTTAATTTCCCCCACTTTCCTGCCTATGCAACCTGCCTAAACTTTCACCCTGTGTAAGATGGAGAGCAACAGTTGCTATCCGTGTGGCATTGTTTCCTAGGGGTTGGGCTGCAGTACAGCCTGTAGCCTTGTACATTCTGTATGGTTTTACTCTTCCTACAGTAACAGCTAGGATAGAACTGAAAGTGGGGCGTGATTTCCATGAATCCTTTTGGCTGGTGGGGTGAAGAGGGGAAACAATAAGACTAAAATGCAGCTTTTTTGCATTTCATCTGAAAAGCATCAACATCTTTGTAATGATAGACTCTTGAGACTATTAGGCTAATTTTTCCACAGAAGATCTATGCAGTGCATTTACCTTGAATAGTGTGCACTCAATTTCAATATAGACTAGACTAGTTTGTCATCTCTCAGAATTTTTAGTCCTGCCAAAAGGGAGGTAAAGGGAGATAATATGAGTGTGTTGAGGTCAAAGGTTGAACGTTACTGCATCTTTATGTGGGGCAACTTTGAAAAGTGTGTGATGAATCTATATCTTCACTGAACTTTCCAGGAGACTTTTGTTAAGTTCTTCCTAATAGACCCCTATTCTGCTCCCAGAGCTACAAAATACAGAGTGGTTTAACAATCTATCCCTTTGCCCAGAGAACTCTAGGAGTTGTAGCTCTGAGCTGGTATTTTTGCTTTGTTGAGTACTTATGTGGGTGTTGTTGATTTTTTGCTTTTCTTGATAAATAAGTCTGCTGTCAAAATAGCTAAGGAGGTAAGCACAAGCTCCCTGTATTCTAACATGAAGAGAGGTGGCAACAATTCTGGCTTAAGCTAATTTACCCCAGGGAAAATGTCACAAATACTTAACGATGCAAACAAGCCATGCGGGACCATGACATACTGCTGCGCACTTGGTAACTAGGTGTTGGTTACCACGCAGGAGGAGCATCAGCTGCTGGTGGTTGATTTTGTGAAATCGACAGGAAGCTACCTAAACACACTGAGAGGAATGCCAGTGCCTGTGACTGTAACTGTACGGACCTCTAAAGGTTTGTCTTTAATAGAGGAATTAGCAATCAGATCACACACACTGCCCTGGACAAACATCTTGTTTCAGATGTGTACAAATGGCAACTCGATAGGAGTCTAGTGGCTCCTGTGTAACAGGACATCATATTACAGTGTCAAGCTTTGTGGCTTTCACACCCATATCCTCAACTGGCCATGTTTAATGTGATAGTGTTTGGTTATGCTATATAGCCTAAGGCAGGCTTCCTCAAACTCTGCCTTCCATATGTTTTGAGACTACATTCCCCATCATCCCTGACCACTGGTTCTGCTAGCTAAGGATCATGGGAGTTGTAGGCCAAACACATCTGGAGGCCCTAGGTTAAGGAAGCCTGGCCTACGGTAGTGAAACCACCAAGAGTTTGAGCCAACACTATTGCAAAGTATTCAACTGAGTGCACAGTATAGCCAGCAAGTCATTCATATTTCCAAATGGTTTGGGGCTGATTCTTCTTGACTTGTTCTGACATGGTGCTGACTTGGTGCAGGAGCATAGGAAGTATTGTGATTTTAGATTTTTTAGTGCACGCAGCTTCCTATTTATTTAGACAATATGTTAGAGATTAGTTCATTCTGATGATGCTACAATTTCTGTTTTCTGCGGTGTGCTTTTTACTGTTTTAAGCTTGGACATTTTGTGAACTGCATCAAATATGTTTGCCCAGAGAAGTCTATATACCAACCAAATAACTGTCATTTCCTGTCTTGTTTTTAACGACTAACTAGATGTTCTACATAAAAAGGGACATTTTTCAGATTGCTTGTTCCAGAAGTTGGGACCTTTGATAAAAACCTATGCTTTGGTCTCCCTGAAGTTGAAACAAACTATCTGTCCCCAGGTGACATGCATTCATTTTGCTTCTGAATATGAGAATTTGTAAATTGAGACATTACTGCAAACACTGGCACCCAAAGTGGAATGAAGCAGTATGTCTCTAAGCCACTGCCCTCTTAAAAACCTTGCAAAGGGAAACCTTAAAACAAAGCAGTGACTCTTCTTCCCAAGTCAGATTGCCAGTCACCCCCACAAATCTCATACACATCAGTTAGAGTCCAGTGCCATGGGATGGTTATTTTAACTTGTGCTCATAACCGGTGGGGGAATTATAAAGCTGTATCTAATGTCTGCTGGCGCAAGGACTTTTGCACTAGCAGATGTTCAAGTTTTCATGTTGTGCAACATAATCCAATACAACAGTTGCTCTAGCAGAAACTCATTATTCAACAGATTGCACAATCTATTGTACAGCAAAAGTTACTAGCAACATTCAACTTGTGCAAAACATTTTGTCAGCCAAACAGGTAGGACACTATAGGACTTTAACTTAGTGCTACATTACACACAAGCCTAAGACTCTGTGTGCATGAAGATATTTCTCCCTAGATTTTTGCACTCCCTTTCCAAGTGCACCTCCAAAGGGAATGTTATCAAGACATTATGAAGCTGAGCTGTTATTAATCACCAGTGAACTCAGTTTGTTCTGCTAGTTGCAGCTAATTTATTAGCTGCTAGTTGCAGCTAATTTATTGAGATAGTATACACTGATTTGTCCAGTGCAACTCAGAATTCTTTCTTCCTGGCCAAGTGTCAGTGAGAGAGCCTTCTGCAGCTATTCGTCTATTCTGTTCTTCTAGTAAATAATTGACAAGCATCATGTCAACCATTAATAAAAACACACATTTCTACTATTCTGAGACCCTATACTGATTATCACTTCCATGGAAGGGGTTACCACCATTTTGAATATGGCTTTATTGAATTGTATTATTTTGATGAATTTGTTGCTGCTGTTTGCTTTATTTATATGCTATTGCATTTGATAGTATAATGATTGCAATAGTTGGTGGTGGTTGTTTTCTTTATTTAAAAAATGCTATTGTGATTAGTGTGAGCTACTTTGAGCTCAACATTTGTTGTTGGGAAAACAGAATACAAATATCAAATTAAATCAAAATATTTCATTATCAGTAGCACTTAACCTGTCCGTCTGTGTTGGATTTTATAACTGCTGGATTGGTTACATTTATTTATGGTTTTATTGAGTTGTCGTTTGTATATTTTAATTGTATCTATTTTACTGTGCAGAGCAGGGGTAGATGCCTCTGAAAGAACATAAAGCAAAGAAGAGAGTAGGGCATAATGTAGATACTTGGGGACCTTGTACCTCTGCATGAAAATGATCAAGGGTATAGTGGCAAAAGGCAGTGGTGTCATCGGAAGTTCATCATCATCCTTAAAAAGGAGCCTCTTAGCAGGACAACAAACTTAGATGAAATAACTGGTGACTAGCATACATTCCAAAAGAATAGAAGGAAGTGGATGGTGATGATGATGATTACTAATTTGATGTATTGCCTGCCTTTCATCCAAAGCCCCTAGGGTGGTTTAAAACAATTTAAAATACAACATTAAAAATGATTTAAAACAAATTGCAATCACAAGGATGAAGTAGGTCCTAAAAGTATATATCTCAAAAGGCTGGATTAAAGAGGTGTATCTTCAGCATTCAACAAAAACCATATATTGAAAGTAACCAATACACCCCTGTGGGGAGGGAATTTCTTAACTTTGGCGCTGCCACAGAGAGTGCGCCCTCCTGGGCCAGCCCCCAAGCTTCTGCAGGCAGTGAAACTACCAAGAGGGGCCTTTTTGTTGATCTCAGCCCCAAGAGGGTCTGAAGGAAAGAAGGTCTTTCAGATATTTTGGGTTGTATTCAACACTAGTCCTATTCAGAGTAAACCCATTGAAATTAATGAACCTAAGTTAGTGATCTTTGTTAACTTCAGTGAGTAAGACCAGTGTTGAATGTGACCTTTTGGGCTTGAATCATTTAGGGCCTCAAACTAACATGAGCACCTTGAACTGGGCCCAGAATTGAACAGGTAGCCAACAGTGTTCGAAACTCCCATTGTTCTAGGCACATTTTGCGACAGGGAATTTCATTAGTGCAAGCAGTTTTTGAGCTCTGGATGCAGTTCTGCACCTAAGATTTCAGATTAAAACTGCAGAGTAGAAGGAAAGGAGGACCTTTTTCTGCCTTCCCACGTGTGAAGGCTGGAGAAGAGACCCTCTTAAGAATATTAGGGGTGGGGGTGGGGGAAGGGCTAGACCATGTGAAAAATAAACATAATATTTTAGTTGCAGTTCATTCATTTTCAGCGTTGTATTCTTGTTATTAAAAAGCATGCCTAAACATTCTGTTGTTGCACCCATAACCTAGGTTTAAGGTGCCATTTAGCTCCTAGCTTTCATATCTCAGTTTCTAACACTGGTAGCCAATGCAGATGATGATTCAAAGTAAGACATGGAAGAAGAACTGGAGGAAAACATCATGAACAAACTATGCATATGAGTGAATCATTGCCTCACAATGGTTCAGAGACAACAAAGATGCTACATTGCTTGCTACACACACGCAGAAGCCATGAAATACTTTCTGAAGAGGGTTCAATATTTTGCTTAAAACATTTGTGTGCCACTTTAAGGTGGCTGCGATCAGCCTGACCAGGAGCCAGTGAGGTTGTACCTCAGCTGGTTTTGGTGGGAGCTACATTGGGATATCCGTAAGAGGCCCTACTGACAGGATAGCTATGGATGGTGGGATCTCTGCCATTTGCATCTTTCCTGGATCGATTACCAGCTGCAGTCACTTAGCCCTAATTGAGGACTGGGTCAAGAGGCTTTTTGTGCTTTCTGTAGAATGCTGAACACAAAAGTGGTCCATGGTTGTGTCATTGGACAACAAATGGTATTTCTTCTCTGATAGCATAGTGGAGCTTGCCCAGGAGAACTGTCATGGCCACCTCTGATTGCCATCTCTGGTCCTGTACAGAAAGGGGCAGCCTTGGACTAGGAAGCTCATTATGGAGTAGGATTTGTTAGAACGTGGAAATATTAAGACCTATGAGCAACATTGGTTAAAGTACTCAAGTATTACCTTCATGAGAATTGTGATGTTTAAATGTCACCATGTTGGTACAAATTGACTGAATGGTTTTAGATCATTTTTAGGACATGTGTTGGCAGGTGATGCCTGCTACTTATGGCATCTGATGTACTGGGATATTTCGCAATTCTGGTCACCAGGGCTAGAAAAGCAACTACGGATCTCTTTATCAAATTGCGACCTTGTCAAAACTGGTTGTCTGCATAACTGCAGGTGGCAAAGAAACACTTGCTGTTGAGCTGTAGGTAGTAGGCCACTATACCTTTTTCCCCTGCCATGGAAATGTTACAAAATATGGCTTTCTAGTGGCTAGTAATCTTCACCCCAGACATAATGTTGGAGTTTGTTTAGACCAGGGATGGGGAACCTGTGGCCTTCCAGATGTTGTTGGACTGCAAGCCTCATCATGCCTGGTCATTGGTCATGCTGGTTGGGGCTGATGTGAATTGGAGTCAAACAATACTACAGAGCCACATGATCCTCATTTCTGGATTAGATGTATGGTAGGGGCATGAAGTCATTCTGCATACTTTGCTAAGATGGTATTCCTGGCAGCATCTCTTTGGTGAGTGTACTGTATGGACTGGCTGATGGCGCAACTTGATTCTAATACTTGCATGCAGTTTAAACTCACCTTTAATTTGCAGAATGATGTAGCGAGCTTGTGCAAGGAACATTTTGCCCTCTAACTGTTAAGTACCATTGGGGGGGGGGGTTGATGGGGAATTACCACACGAAAAAGTTGCAAAAAGAAGAATAAATTGCACAACATTGAAATGTACCAGCTGTTCGACATTCTGCCTCTATCTTGAGCCCTTTTATGGTTTTGCTGATGGGAAACTAATTTTGGGCATTGGCTTTAGTTCAGTAGCTTTTTAAATAAACAACCCTTCTCCCCCTCTTAGTTATTGAGTCAATTACATGCCTTTTGCTGAAAATATTTAGCAGCCACCAAAGTTCTAAACAGTCTGTTAAACAGCCTCAGCTTGTATGCTGCTAGCATGTGCACTTTAAAAATATTAAGTAGTGTGTTTTTATCTTACTGCTGCACTAAACTCCCCCACCTTGTTCGGTGACTGTATGCTATGCCTTGGAAAGGGAAGTTTTCTGGCTGAATACACACCAAACATTTTAAACATAGTTTCCTCCAAAGAATCCTGGGAGATGTAGTTTGCTAAGGGTGTTAGGAATTGTAGCTACATCTCCCACAATTCCTTGGGGGAAGCCATGTGCTTTAACCAAGGAACGCGGGTGGCGCTGTTGGTTAAGCCACAGAGCCTAGGGCAGGGGGAGGCAACCTAAGGCCAGGGGGCCGGATGCGGCCCAATCGCCTTCTCAGTCTGGCCCGTGGACGGTCCGGAAATCAGTGTGTTTTTACATGAGTAGAATGTGTGCTTTTATTTAAAATACATCTCTGGATTATTTGTGGGGCCTGCCTGGTTTACATGAGTAGAATGTGTGCTTTTATTTAAAATGCATCTCTGGGTTATTTGTGGGGCATAGGAATTCATTCATTCATTCCCACCCCCCCAAATATAGTCCAGCCCACCACATGGTCTGAGGGATGGTGGACCAGCCCACGGCTGAAAAAGGTTGCTGACCTCTGGCTTGCTGAACAGAAGGTCGGCAGTTTGAATCGCCGTGACGGGATGAGCTCCCGTTTTTCGGTCCCTGCTCCTGCCAACCTAGCAGTTCAAAAGCATGAAGTGCAAGTAGATAAATAGATACCAATGTGGTGGGAAGGTAAATGGCATTTCTGTGTGCTGCTCTGGTTCGCCAGAAGCGACTTAGTCATGCTGGCCACATGACCCGGAAGCTGTATGCCCGCTCCCTCGGCCAGTAAAGCGAGATGAGTGCCGCAACCCTAGAGTCGTCTGCGACTGGACCTAATGGTTAGGGATCCCTTTACCTTTACTATGTGCTTTAACTGTATGGTGTGTACACCGTCTGTTTGGAGACAATGTTTGTGTTCTTCCATTTTCTGTTGAAAACATTCATCTGTTTAAAGAAAAAATAGTGCCCACATTTGACAGAAGCAGAGATGCCCCCCCCCCCGGTTTTTAGTTTTTCCAGGTTCTGCTCTTCCCACTCATTTACCAGCTCTCCCTTTTCTTTGTGTTGCTTTTGCTTTTTTTGGCTGGGGGGGCGCTTTCTAACGTTTGCTCCTTTTCTTCTTCTTCTTCCTTGAGAACTGCTCATCTTATTCTAGCACCTCCAGGCAGACACTTCTGCCTACAGCTTGTATGATTGTGTGCGTATCCTCTGCATTTGGCCAGAGGGGCTTTTAATTCTGACTTGTTGCCAGCACTGTGGTTGCAGCAGGATAGCTGATTTCATGTATTTGGTTATTTTGGTTGATCACCCACCAGAACTACCTGAAAGCAGCTTTGCATTATTATGGATGCCACATACAAACCTATTTAAATTGCTCTGGGTGGCAAGCACCATGGCCACAATCCTAATTCCACCTACTTGCAAGTAAGCCCCATTGAATTAAGTAGACATAGTTAGAATTGCAGTGCTAGTTACTTGCATGCTGATGTGGATGGTGTGGCTGGAATGATCTTAACACCAGTGGGAAACTTTCATTTTAGCTTTTTTAATATATAAAAAAATTAAAATTATATGCTGCCTTTTGGAGCATAGCCCACCAGGGGTCGTTCATGGTGTCATAAAAACACAGTCTAAAAATAATCAGAACTGACAGAGGCAGCAATGTTAACAGTTATTAAAAAGGCCAGTTGAGACAGAGACTAATATAGCAGCTAACAGAGCTATATTCTGTAAAATAGCTCTCTGTAACGTAGGAGGCTGCCTTAAAAAGAATCAGACTATTGGGCCATCTTCCTCATTATTGTCTACATTGCCTGGCAGCAGCTCTTCAGGATTTCAGATAGGGTACATTCTCAGCCCTACCTGGAAATGCCAGGTATCGAAACTGGGACCTTCTGCCTTCAAAGCAGATGCTCTTCTACTGAGCTATGGCCCTTCCTCAAAAGAACTTGTTTAATAAAAGGCAGTTCAAAAGAAGAGATTAAGAAAAACCGGTGAGGCCATGCATCCCCAAAGAGGAGGAGGAGTTCCAGAAAAGGTCCTACCTTTCATGCCCACCAGCCAAATTGACTTTACAGGTGGGGCTTACATGAGCAGGATGTCTGAGGCACATATCAATGGCTGGACAGGTCTATTTGGCATTGGTACTGAATCACCTCAGTTCTTGTGTGCATGGCTGGATGCAAACAGGATGTCATAGAGAAGAATTTAAAGTGGACTTCATATTGAAGTTGCCTAAGGAAGAATGATAGTGAATTTTGGAATGGGGAGAGCTCCAGAAATTGCCCGGTTGGAAACAATGAGCCATGGGGCAGGGTGTTAGCCCTCATTACTGAAGACTGTGGTTCACTGTCTCACTACTTAGTGAGTAGGACTAAAATGGATCTGTGACAATCTCATATAAAGGACTTGGTCAAGGTAACTGTAAATCAGGAACACTGATTACCATAATAAAAGCAACCCTGACAAAGGAGAATGTCTCTTAAAGCTTGCATTGCTGCAGTTAATCCTACATAAATTTTGATGGGTCATACATTAAATTGATAATGAGCTGTCCCCTATGAGCTCACAGTTATATCATATATTGAAGACAGAAAAAAAATAAAAGGCCATTGACTGTTCACTTGTGGTTGTCCACAGGATACTTGCCTACCTATATGAACTGCTTAGAGGTTATGGGTGATTAAACAGTATTTAAATCCTTGAATAAATACCTCTGAAATGAGATCATGAACATATAACATGTTTAGTTTGCCTGGAGCAATCGTGTAGGTTACCTCAGCAGCCAGGGAGAACTCTTCTATTTTATCAGATAGAAAGTGAATACTGAGGTTTTGTGGATCACAACAAATTGTCCTAGTTTCTAGGATAAAGATGGCTGATAGCCTTGGAAAAACAAGTGATTGAGTGCCACATTAACATCTTAAAAGCTATGCAAGTGCATTATTTGTTGTACTTGGCCTTTATGAACAGCAGTTTGGGGTGATGCAGCCCACAGAGATGTGGTTGAAATAGAGGCAATAATTCATCTGCTTTGATGTTCTTATAAGGTCCAACTGTGAGCCAGGATATTTTAATAACTGTCTGATTTCTTATCACTGCCTGATCAATGAGATCACCAGAGTCTTTGCTGGCGGTCCCCTATGGCTCAGATACATGGCTTGTAACTACGAGATGCTGTGCATTCAGTGTTGTGGGCCCCAGGCTGTACAAGTCTCTCCCAACTGAGATTAGAAAAGCACCTTTCTTGTTGAACTTCAGGTGCATGACAAAGACTTCATTATTTCAGCAGGCATGCTAAGGTAGTGTTTGGTTTTAAGATGAATTTGTATTGCGTTTTGTATGCTTTTTATGTTTTGTAATTTTATACATGCCACTTAGAAATGCCAATGATTAAGTGGTATATAAATACCTTAAATAAATTAAAAATGAAGGAAAGGGAAAGTTGACAAAAGTTATAGCTAGTGGGGAAGCTCCTTACCCTTGTATGTTCCAGCAACATTGTGTTGGTACCAATGTTAGAAACTGGGATAGAAAAGCTAGGAGCCAAATGGCTTCTGGGACCTGGGTTGTGGGTACCAAAACAGAATGCCTAGTTGCCTTAGGGTGGGGGGTCGGCAACACTTATTATTATTTTGTTAAGAATGAATTAATATGCACTTTACATAAGTGACACATTTTTTAGCATAAATTGTTAATACATGTTTAATTGGGTGTTTACAATAAAAATATTGGTACCATACTTCAGTTTTCAAAACACTCTACTCTTTATTGTTAAACTCCTTAACATATTGTCTATCCTTAACATATTGTCTATCCTTAACATATACTTTGAGGCTTCAAAGCACATACATTTCAGTAATCCTGGAGTGTCAGCCAGGCACAAAAAAATGGCACCCAGACTTTTTGAGGTGCTTGTAAATGGAGAATCTCTGGGTGCAAAATGCACCTGGCACCCTACTAATTTTAAACCCTGGTTGGGATGGAAGAAGGTGTCAGAAATGGAGGGATAGTTCGTCTAGTTCTAACAAGCTTGGGAGGCACTGAAGTGTTAAGCAAGACTAGGGGCTTCTCCAGACATCCTTTCCATTGTGCATTAGTGATGATCTGTGCTCATGCCACTATAGGGGCAGTCACACACAACTGCTTTCATTACTGTTTGCACCTGCAAAAGTTTTGATGCCCATACTGCTTCCTTTCCAATCAGTGCATAGCTCATAACTTCCTGCTGAAATCCCATTAACTTTTATGGCACAGATATTCTGGTTCATTTTTGCTGTAGTCCCTCCAGATAGCAATAATGTAGTAGCATCAGGGCAGCATCACGGGACAACCAATAAAGCAGAATAAATTCACAACTAATGCATTATTATTGTGTCAAGAATGTGTGGCAGAACTGCCTCCCCCCACCCATAAACAAAAATGTTCTGGAGTTGTCTTTCAGATGAGAGACTGTGGTTGGGTAAGAGTTGTCCAACACTGGATAATACAGTGAGCTGTTCGGTATCTGGGAGAGCTCCCAGGAGAGACTGGCAGTTCCGGCTCAAGGTCATGGTTGGGAGGAATTAGTTCACTCTGCCACAACACTGTGAGTGGTCCACAACACGGTTGTGTCTGCTTGAGATAATATTTGGGTAGCAGCAAAGAATTATCTGCAGCAGTGGAGATGGGCTTGGGTGCTGGAGATCCATGAGCGTTGTGCATACATTCTAGTTTATGAGTCCTCAGGAATCTTAGAGTGTAGTCACCTTGAGTCCTATTCAGAGTAAATCCATTGAAGTTCATTAACTTATTAGTCATCCCTGTTAACTTAAATGGGTCTAATTTAAGTAGGACTAGCATTGAATACTGCTACCACCCTTATTCAATGCCTTCCAATCTTTTCTGAAACTGAAACGAAAAAGGAAACAATATGCCAATGGTAGCAACTAAGAGTTTGTTTTTGGCTTCCTGGTTGTGAAGGTTCTGTAAGAAAAAACAATGAAATGAAAAGGGATGAAAATATATGCCCATGGCAGCAACTCAAGAGTTTATAGTAACCCTTGTGCTGCATAATGGTGTGATGGTACTTAAATTGTGCTGTGTACCATGTTTTTCTCCTCCCTTTTATCAAGTTAAGCAACTTCCTTTGCATTGAATAAATGCAGAGAAGCTGTTTTTAAGAAAGCAATTAATGTAGCAGAAACCAATGCACCCTGCTGTTGAAAATGATTTCCCTGCAATTTTCTTTAAGAAAAAAAGCACCAACAACAATATGAATAAAAAGAAATAGAAAGAGTTCACCAGTACAAACTAGTGTTGCTTTGCCATCTCCCTTTAAAAACAAAAACAAAGGATTTCAATTCATAGGGGAATTAAAAACAAAACAATGACTTGGCCTTCATAGGGAAATTCACATATCTCTAGAAGTCCTGTAAAACACGATTGATTGCCTCTGGGTGGCTACTGTGAGAACAGGATGCTAGATTAGATGGACCATTGGCCTGATCCAGCAGGCTATTCTTATGTTCAGTGAAGTAAACTTCACCATCCACTAGCAGTTCTTTGTGCTACTGTTGAGAAAGCTCTGACCTTGAAAAGCCCTTCATGGCTTGGGACTTGGTAGACCACCGTTTCCCATATCAACCTGCCCAGACCTATTATCAACCTATTATTCTGAGGGAGTTTCCCTCCTCTGTATGTTTGGTTGTATGTCCCTGCTGTACACAAGGCCAGAATTGAGAAAGGAAAAACAACAACACACCTCTCTGTTCCTTTCTTGCCATAATGTTTTTGTTAAGTTTGCTCAGTAAAGAGTTATTAGGACTTCTGGACCCTGTCAGCATTATTTAAGGTTCCCTATTCCTGGTGATGCTCATTAAATACACCCACCCACCTAGAAATGGTTTTGTGGAAGTTACCTCTTTCGCTCTTTCCTCTTTACCTGACGAATACCCTTAGCCCTTTTTTGAACAGAATTATTGTTGCTTGCCACACAGAAGCAAATTATTTAGTCAGCAGTAGGGAATTGGCAATTACTCATAAGGCTATGCTGCTTACTGCAGTTGTTAGGATTATGGCTAATTGTTATTAAAATCTAATGTTGCTGTCAGAATGATCTTGTGTGTATAATTGAGTCAGCTTCTGTTACTTTGATATCGTTGACAATCTGTTATGTGCTATTTGTATCTTTTGATGTTAAGGCCTACGGCTTAACCAATTAACAGAGTCATTCATTCAACATGGCAATTACGGGAAAGAATCACCTATTTGCAAAAAAGGATCAGGCTGCAGAGTAGGAAATATTGCCCGGGGCACACAGTTCAACCACGTTTTTCATTATCTTTTCAGTAACTGGAAGGATGCAAACTTCTAGGAAGGCTAAAAACTTTTTTAAAATAAATGAACCTTCAGAGCCCCAATCTTGCAAACACTTGCCTCGATGGAATTTACTTTTGAATAGGCGGTATAGGCTTACACGGTTTTTTAAAATGATATTTTATTCCATAATAAACTTGCTGGTATATTTGGAGAACCAGTGTGATGTAGTGGTTAGAGTGCTGAACTAGGACCTGGGAGACCAAGATTCAAATCCCTATTCAGACTTAAAGCTCACTGGCTAACCTTGGGCCAGTCACTTGCTCAGTCTCACCTACCTCACAGGGTTGTTGTGAGAACAAAATGGAGAGGATATGTATGCTACCTTGAGCTCCTTGGAGAAAAAGGTGAGATATAAATGACTCACACACACACACACACACACACACACAGAGAGAGAGAGAGAGAGAGAGAGAGAGAGAGAGAGAGAGACTTTTATAAGTAAAAACATTGGAAGTTGCTTTATACTGAGATGGCTGTAGCTCCATATAGGCCAGCCTTTTCTACTTTTGACAGTAATGGCGCTCTCATTTTCAACACCTGGTGTCCGATTCTTTTAACTGCAAGAGCTAGGGTTTCAACCAACTGCCTTCAGCATGCCAAGCATGCACACTCCTCCTGAGATCTGACTGTTATTGACCAAAGCTCCTTTCATTTGTTTGTCATATGTCAGAGGTGGCCAATATGTTGCTGTCCAGATACTTTTGGACTCCCAAATCCCATCAGTCCCAGCCACTATGCCCAATGGTGAAAGAGGATGATACTTGTAGCCCAGGAACATCTGGATGGCACCATGTTCACCACCGCTGCATAGGATGTGGTGTGATTGAAAAATTGGAACCTATAGGGAAATACACTTTAAAGATTCTCAGCTCTTGAGTCACAAAGATTGAGATTATGCATTACGCTATATCAGTACTCAGTAGTTCCCAGCTGTATGTGTGATGGCCTCAATAAAACAACAACAACTGAGTTTGGTGGGATGTCGGGAGACATGAAAATTCAATTCAGGGGTGCCTATGTATTTTTTTCTTACAGGTTATCTGGGCCCAGTACACTATATGTGGATTGAGCCCCCTACTCCACTTCCAAAAGAGGACACAAATTTGTGTAATATTTGCATAGACTTCATACAATATGCAGAGTTGTATCTTCACTTGTGGGGTGAGTGTAGGGTCCTGAAAAGAAACCAGAAGTGTCACGTAAGAAAGAGCTACTTATTTGTAAACCACTTCATATTTTTGATATATTACGTGGTTTACAAATCCTTTTAAATAAAGTCATAAGATGTCTGACAGACACAATATCAACAGAAGCAGCCTTTTCCATGATTTCCATACTAGGGAAAGCTTAACCTCTTGCATTTCTTTCTGCCATACAAACTTTAAAGGCACAACCGCTCTGCCTTTCCTTACTGCCAGCCCTAAAGCATGCAAAGGGCTGGAGCTTTATGAGTTTCTAAACCAGTTACGCTACTATATGTCTTTCATCTGTTGAGTGGTAATACTACACTCCTTACTCCTTGCAACACCAGGCAAGATGGTAGGAGGGTGTTGTGTCAAAATACAGTCAAGATTTACAGCAACTAAGGTTCATATGTCCACGCTTAGATGAATTCAAGATTAAACTGAACCTCACAATAACTACAGCAACTAGCCACTTTCCCACTTCCCCTCCCCCATGGTTGGGAAAATCAAGTGACTGGGCCTTTTGGCTAGTGGGTCTTTGTTTTCTGGAATGCCATCCACTTTTCACAGTGGCCGACCAGATGCCTGTGGGAAACCCAGAAGGAGGACCTGAGCACAAGAGCATTCTCTCTCTCTCCCCCCCCCCCACTTCTACAGTTTCCAGCGACTGGTGTTCAGAAGCATTGCTTCTGCCTCCAACCTTGCTGAACAGAGTACTCTGCAAATAATAGATGTTCACATGAGAGGAATTCTACTCGATTGTGGACTTAGTTCAGTAAATGAAACAAAGCATACCAGCTGTGAGGTTTGGATGAATTAGGCATACTGTACAATGAAAACAAATCTTGTTTTATCTCCCCCCCCCCACTTGTGTTCAGTATCAATAGCATACAGAAAAAGAACAACCCAAGTTCAAGGGACTTGCAATTCTGCTTATTTTGAAAACTAGATAGTTCATGACTAAGCTCTTTTTAAATTACTGCATTGTATAGTAATCACTATAAATAGCTTCATTTGAAATGGGTTAAAAATCCCCTTAATGGAGTTTATTCATGGGGCTATATATGTGCTAATGGTGTGTTTATTAATAAAGGTGGTCTCCAACTGACAAGATTTTTAAAGCTAATATTAATTTCATTAAGGTGTTAAGTATGCTGGACAATACAATACTCCTTTTCAGAAAGTTTTACATGGCTTAACAAAAAACTACAACCGTGCAACGTGAACAAGATTCTAGTTTCATAGATGGATTCTTCTGAGATCCTTTGTGGTTATGGTTTCTTACCACGACACGAGAATGACTATTTTTCTTTCGCACTGTTGCATGTAATTAGAAGCTTTCTCTTGCCTTGCAGCTGGAACCTCAAATCATGTTTTTCTGGCAAAGATTCTGTTCATTTAAATGGGGCTGTGATAGCAGAATGCTTTGAGGATTGAGATGGTTTTGCTTTTAAGAATGGTTGGACAAGATGAGTAATTAACAACTATGCACCAGTTGCAACTATGCCTGTGTCTAAAGCAATCAGTGTTTGTGGTACAGTGTGTACCTTTGCAAATACTCCTTAAAATAGCAATTTTGCTTGCTTATCGTGTACTGTGTGCATGCTAAATTTGGGAAATTAATGAATTCTCATGGCAACAAATGAAAAATGAAGTCGTAGGCAGATTCATCCCTACCCGCTTCATCTCACCCTGCACCCAGGACATTTAAGGTTTACCAGACATTAAATGCCTGTCCAGCCTAGGTCTGGTTTAAAGATAAAGAACCACGAGAAAGGACACCTGCAGGGGCCTTGAATTTGCTCATTAACAGCACCTGGAAAGCAGACTGAGTGTGCATCTGACCTTCCTCACTTTGGTGATATAGATTTCCATTTAAATTACAGTGACTTGGTTGTATCCAGTGCTGTATGAGTCTATCAAGGCTACTAGCTGTGATGGCTATGCTCTGCTTCCATGGTCCGAGGCAGTAATGCTTCTGCAAACCAATTGCTGGTAACCACAGGAGGGGAAAATGCTCTAGTGCTTGGGTCCTGTTTGTAGCTTTCTGGTTGGCCACTTTGAGACCAGGATAATGGACTAGATCCAGCACAGAGTCTTCTTATGTTTTTAAGGCAAACTCTTTTGCCTTATGTTTTCTTATGTTTGCATAGGCAAACTCTGCCCTCCAGATGTTTCAGGACTACAATTCCCATCATCCCTGAGCACTGGTCCTGTTCGCTAGGGATGATGGGAGTTGTAGTCCCAAAACATCCGGAGGGCCGAGTTTGCCGATGCCTGTTTTAAACCCTCAAATGTTGGGACTTCCCACTACTTTCCTCACCTCCCAAATTTACCTCTGACCCTCTGGTGCAGACTTTTAAGAATTCATGGATAGCCACAGGGGTAAGGAAAAAAAGAGGAAGTTCTGTTGTGTGAGTGGAACAGCAATGTTGAATACAACCCGTTATTTATATATTTGTATATAAATTAGCATATGCAAATGTTATGCAGATCTGTGCACTTTGTCCTCTATTCTTTTTGGTAATGCATTTCCCTTTTTGGGGAGACATGTAGGTGGCCACCCAATTTCTATTTGTTACTTTTTAAAATTCAGAAACTGTAGTTTCTATTGTAACTCTGAATGTTAGCAGGGTATCAGTATATCATGCCACCTTTATAGATCGAGAGTGGAGAACCCGTGGCCTTCCAGATGTTGTTGGACTACAACTCCCATTATCATGCAGGCTGGGACTGATGGGCATTGGAGTTAAGCATCATCTGGAAGGAACCAGGTTTTCCATCCCTGGTGTAGATTGTCCTTTAAAGAGTAACTTCAATGGAATATAGGTTTGTCCCTTGAAGTTTATTTGGAGCTGGCATTAAAAAGATAACAGGGAAGGTGGTATCTTGGTGTTTTGAGAAGGAGCTCCAGGCATAAAGAATGTAGCAAGGATGAAAGTACAGAATTGTTTTAGAGGGGCAGATCTGTCTTGTTCTTATACTAAATCAGACCACTGGTTCATCTATCTAACTTTACTATTGTCTGTAAAGACTCTCTAGTGTTTGAGAGAAGAGGTTCCCCCCAGACCTGTTTGGAGATGGCAGGGATTGAACATGGGACCTTCTACATGCAAAGCAGATTCTTTTCCACTGCACTATGTCCCACAGGGCTTCCATCAGTGGCCAGCCAGATGGATCAGCTGGGCATGAAGGAGCAGCACTCCACTACTTGTCCTCAGCAAACTGGCAGTCAGAGGTTCTCCGGATATTTTGCGTACCTTTGCAATGCTGTTTGGTGTCACTGGGTTAGGAATGGAATCTTCAAATGCTCCGTCATGCCAGAATTTCAGGAAAGTGTCAATTCTGTGACTTCACCACATCAAAGGCGGTTGTTTTGAATCAGATGTTGGTTTGGCATCTTCCCGAAACAGAAATACTTTAAAGAGAACTTGAAAAGTATAAATAAATAGTGTTGGGCTTTCTTAACTTTTGTGGTTTTCTTTGCACAATTTTCCCACACAAAGAGAATCCTTATCCAGGGAAATATATAGCCAGAATATGTGAAATGCAGAACAATTCTTTTGTTGCTATTCTTATAACATTGTTCAGCTGCGCAGCCAGTACATTAAGGTTTTGGGTTTTTTGGTTAACAAATTGACTACTTGCATCATGGTAGTGAGGCATGCAAGTTTAGAACCAAGTCAGAACTTTCTTTTATTTACTCAGAGAGCCAGAATAAAACTTGCAAAAGTTCATATGCAGCATATATAGTGTGCGTGAAACATAAACACACAAACACATGTACCTGCATTTGAAATACTGTGTACAGTTCTGGTTGCCTCACCTTAAAAAGAAAGTTGTAGAATTGGAACCAAAATGATCAAGGGAATGGAGTGAGTTCTATGTGAGGAATGTTTGCAGCATATGGGACTTCCTAGTTAAGAGAAAAGGCAAAGAAGAGGTGATATTACATGCATGGCATAGCGAAGGTGGACAAAGTAAAGTTTTTCTCTCTCTCATAACACTAGAACTCATGCCCCGTCCAACGAAGCTGAATGTTGGAAGATTCCGGAGAGATAAAAGGAAGTAGGCTTCATGCAGTGAATAGTTAAACTATGGAACTTGCTCCCACAGGAGGTAGTGAGGGCCAACAACTTGGATGGCTTTAAAAGAGGATTAAACCAATTCGGGTAGGATAAGAGGCAGTTATGCTTCTGAATGCATTTCTGGAAACTGCAGGAGGGGACAGGGAATTGCCAACTTCAGGCTTTTGAGTGCTGATGCTTCTGTAGCCAAAATGACATCGCCCTCATACAAGAAGAGGAGGTTTGGGAAAACTTGGGGGAACAAAATGTTTTTAAAAACCCTAAAGGGAGGACCCCCACCAATAGCCCCATGAGCATGCTTGGTGGCTGTGGAATGCTGACTAAATGGACCAGGAGAAACATTGAAAAGTGAGGATTGGGGAATGGAATGAAATGAAATGAAATGGAATGTCCTGAAAGATGGCACGGCTTCCTAGCTGGCTGGAATCCTAATCAGCAGCACTCCACACTGCAATATTGTACATTCCTATTATTAATTTTTAAAAAACTGAATTCATATCCCACCCATCCTCCCAAAGGAGACCATTACTAAATAACTTCACTGTCATTGATACCTTCCAATGGTGCGCTGATAAAACATAGCTGATGTGTTATGAGTTTTGCTGGTGTTTAACTCATGCTGTTTCTTCCCCATTGTTGAAACCCAGTGTGTGTTTAAATGACTGGCTCTGGGTGCCTGATGAAGCACTGCAGGCCCGGTATCCATTGTCAGTATGACTTTAGATGGATCGCTGATGGGGATGCTCGAAGAAAGGTTGCTCTTCATTTACTTGTGGAAATAGTGTTTGAGTTGAGGGACACCAAGTTTGGAATGTGGCCCTTGAGTGAAATTTTCTCTAGCAGTCTTCAAGTAGTGGCCACAAATGGATTTTCTGAATCCATATATTACAACTCTAGTTTGGTCATGAAAACAGACCATTTGGGTCTCTCACTGCAGCATTCAGAGGTTGGTATCCACACTGCTGTTATTGGAAAGTGTCCTCTTTCCCCAGCATGTACTGCAGATGATTTCACAAGATTAATATCTTGAATTCAATTTACACCCGCCCACTCACCAATGTCATTGTGAAGGATTCCTGGGATTGTACTTTCCAGACTGCATGTGGCAATTACCTGTTGCCAAGGACAATTGTTTTCCTTAAGGTAAATGTTAATCGTGTATTGCTTTGAAGTTTACCTGGTTGGAGTATAGTGGGACAGATTGTTACTTTTATTTGACTCATGGCTTTGGTAATATTATTTCTATAGACTTTGGCACTGAAAAGTCTTGTTTCAGAATAATAGTTCGGCTGGTCCTGCTCATGGAAGCTATTTACACAACAAATATCTTGAGTTGTTTGTGTAGTCATAAATAATTGCCACACTACTGGTTTTTATTCTTCATTGTTCTGCAGTCTCAGTCTATCATTTTTGAAGTCCTGAATGCGGTGCACCAGTATTTGTAGAGGGAAATTTAGGGGGATAGGAGTAGCAAAGTAGCAGAGCACCTGCTTTGTATGCAAAAAGATCTCAGGTTCAGTACCCAGCACCTGCAGCCAGGGCTGCAAAAGATTCTAGTCTGAATCCCTGGCATGCCACTGCCAGCCAGTCTAGACAGTACTATGCTAGATGGACAGAAGATCTCATTCAGTGTAAAGGCAGCTAGCTGTGTTCCTATGGCCACCATTAGGTCAAAAACAAGCTGGGGAGAATGGCTGGTTGGTGGGTACACCCATTCTGGAACAAGGGGCGGGACTCATAGAGAAGAAAGTGTTCACTAAGGAGACAGAATGCCTTCATGCTGATAAAAATCCTTTATAGTTTAGCAAGTGGCATGGAACTTTCAGTTTAGGAATGTACACATAAGTATCTTCCTAGGAAGATTCTTTTCATATATCTACCTAATATTGATGCCCAGTATTCCCGAATAAACTTGCCTAGTCGAAATATATGTATACAATCCTCATGATGTAACTTGCATCTCCAGCAGATGTTACCTTATTTTATTCTGTTTTATTAAATTTCAGGTGTTATTTATGCACCCCTTAATATGCAAAATTTCTAAGGGGTGTACATAAAGTAATAAAATAAATACAAAGAATAAGAACAAATAAAATTCACCATAGAAACAGAAGCTACCTTAAAATGACAGATAAAATAGGAATGTCTAAAGCATGTCACAACACACAGATTCACCCAAAGAATCATGGAAACTATAGTTTACCCATCACAGAGCTACAATCCCATGATTCTTTGTGGGAGGCCATGTGCTTTAAATGTGCAATAAATGTGCATTGCCAAGTACCTGGGGTTCAGCAGAGAGAGAGGACCTGCCTAATCACAGTCAGGATGGACATCCAGTGTTGGGTCCACCATACTGAATGCATTGCTTCTGGTAGTTACAAGCTGTACATCTGAAAACTTAACAGACACTCCCAAAAAGATCTCAGGCTGTCCATAATATCCTAGACTCAAGTTGTTATTACAAGAAAACTAAGCCTGTCCCAGTAACATATACGTACCCAGTAGATGCTCTTAAGCACCAGTGTTAAGTGCTGAAGGTAATCTCTCCCCATCAACCGTCTAGCCATTGCATTTTGCACCAGCTGGAGCTTCCGGGTTAGAAGACTAACTGCCCAGCATGATACAATATTTTGTCCCAATTAAGTGTGCCTGAGACTGATTCCTAAAGCCATCATTTGCAAATTATGCTAACCCATATATTTGCATTGAATTGCATGGATGTGCTGTTCATTCCCATGTATCCTGACTCAGAGGTCTCACCATACACTCCTATATTAGGAGTAGGACTGAGTCTTAATAGAAGCTGGCATGAGTAACAACAGCTCAGTCCCAAGACTTGCTACACTGACACATGATGTGCACGGTAGTTATACTGGTAGAAAATGTAAGGCTATATGAACATTGTAACCATTAGAGCAAATCTTAAGGATCAGCATCCCATAGTTGTTGCTTCTTGTAAGGTGATGGAACATTGCTGACTCTAAAGGTGCAATAAAGTTACTATAAGTAGTAATTATGTCTGTAAAAAAAGCCTCTCCTTTTTAATGTAGCGGTTAATGCATGTGTTCTTAATGTGAATTATTTTCAGTCTGAAACAAATTATTTAAATGGTATCAAGCCAGTGTGATCTGAGAGTGTCTACAGAGAAGGGAGTCCTGCTAAATTCCGTGGGACTTGCTGTTTAGTAAATGTGCTTTGATGTATATGTGTTGGGTGGGAGTTTCGCCTTATTTTAGAGAGCATTTATTTGGGATTGGGTGTGGTGATTTTCCAAGCCTGTCTACCTTAATAATTAATGTCATCAACCATTGTGTTTCATAACCCAGAGAGGGATTGAAAACAGACACATCTTGAACAATTTATTCTACTCTAGATAATGGAGGAGAAAATTCTGTTTTGTGGAGCAGACCTTTGTGTCTGGTGGATTAGGCTTTTTTTTGGGGGGGGGAAGGCAAATATGACATACTTGTGATGGTGCTTGATATAGCTGTTTCTCATTGTCTACTTGCCACATCTTCCACACCTCAGTCATGCAATGTGTTGGACTGGGCAAGCAAACTGGACTTAAGTTAGTCATCTTTATCAATTTTAATCTAGTATAGGTATGATGTGGGCTGCATACACATTTTACCTTTAACGGAATTTCAAAGCACATCCTTTTCCCTCAAAGAATTATAGGTAGTGTAGTTTGTTAAGGGTTGCTGGGAACTGTAAAGATATAGTGTGTATGCAACCTTAAATGTGTTGAAATCTCATATTCATAAATACACACACCACACACACACACACGAGAGCGTGAATGGTGTATGTCCAGCAGTATTTCACTGGTATTTCCCTTGGAATGCTTGAAGTTCATCTGTACAAGCAATTGTGGGGTAGAGTGTAATTGCTTTTATCCTCTGTGCAGACCTGAATAGAGTTGCTTTTTGTAAGTCAGGATCTTCAATACAAGGGGAAACATGATCAACAGCAAGTGCGCTAATCTCCACTGAAATGTCAGTGCAGAAAATACTTCACTGATGAAGTTAATATAGAGTCAGTTATCCCTGCTTGAAAATCTAGATGCAAACTTGGTGGTAGTGGGATAAAGTTCATCACACTGTAACTCAGAACTCTCTGAACTGTCTTTCAGATAAGGCCACCAGGTGCAAAAGAGGACAAGAAAATTATGCAGGTGTAACAGACCACTCTATTTTTAGCCATTCCCAAGAAAATATCAGTGAATTACTGCTAAGTGTTAACAACAAATAACTGCTAGTACATTGTGAACTCTCCAGGAGGAAACCTGTGGCTAGGTGCCCTTGTGAACACACTTTAAGAATGCTTGGGGAATTCCAATTTTTGGCACAGAGTTGGGGAGAAAAAGAGGCTTCTTATTTTTCTCTGCTGTGTTCATATCTGGCCATGACTTTTATGTATATTCAGATGCCTTGTAGCAATCATATTTTAATTTTTAAAGTTAGTATTGGCAGGTTTCATGACCCAGGATGATGCAATGTAGTAAGTGGAAGTTTGTTTAAGGTGTGTTTGTGTGTGTTTGTGTCTGTGTGTGTGTGCGCGCGTGTAACTGAATGTCATTTTTCTGCCGACATAGTTTTTGCATATATGCCTGAGTGAAAACTGCAAAGAGATGCAGTAAGTCATGGCCCATCTAGTCTAGCATTCTGTTCTTACAGTGGCTGACCAGATGCCTGTGGGAAGCACAACAGCAGGGCATGAGTGCAACAACAATTTCCCCACCTGTGATTCCCAGCAACTGGTATTCAGAGGCATATTGCCCCAGACAGTGGAGGTAAAAGCCATCATAGTTAGTCGCCATTGATCCGTAGCATTGTTTTCCAAGAATTTATCTAATCCTCTTTTAAAGCTGTCCAATCTGTGGCCCTCTGTTCCTCCTGTGGGAGTTCCATAGTCTAATTACTACCTTTCTTTTATGTGTCTTGAATCTTCCACCGTTCAGCTTCACTGAATGTCCATGAGTTTTTGTGTTATGCGAGAGAGTGCTACATTCCAATGAGAGCGATGATAACACAGCCTAATACCAGTAGTAGTGACAGTGTGGCAGTGTGGCACCTTCTCCTTACCATGCCATCCACCACTGAGTAATATTAAGGCGTGTTGAATTTTTGTAGATCTTTATTCCCCTCCCTCTCCCCTGGTCCTGATGTAGATCTTCACTCACCCTTTTTCTTCCTTGGCAGGGTGTGTGGGGATCACACCCTCAAGTGCCAAAATGTATTGGGCTGGCTCTGCCCCCAAGGCTTGCGAATGGAACAGATTGAGTGTTCCATATTGAGGGTGTGTGTGGAGGAGGTCAATTTGATGTGTATTTTTAGTTTTGTTAAACAATTTTTGTTGTAAAATGGGAAAGCGATAAATAAGCTTGTAAAATAAAAAAGGAGTGTCATAACCCTCTTCTCTGAAGTTAAAAGCTATTAGCTCCTCCTTTCTGCCAAAGAGTCCTTAACTATTTCTTTTTTAAATGGGACAGAGATATGCCACTCACAAAACCCCTGTTGGAATATGTGAGTTATTACATTTCAGCTCATATATGGTTTATTTCTCCAGATGCTGCAGTTCAAAATAATGCACTTTTAATACTACATGTGGAATTCTGCAGATTCATAATAGCATATGACATCTTAATATCCTTTGCGGCTTCCTACTGGTCACATCCAACTGTGATAAACAGTTGCATATGTTATATGACTGGCATATTCTAAGCTTAGGGATAATGGGGAGAAAACACAGGAGTTTAAATTTGCAAAACCCACAGAGAAATCTTGAATGTTAATTTTGAGGATGAAGAAAAAAACCTACACACTAAATTTAAAATTTATGTCTCAGTTAATAGTCCTTTATTTCTCTAGGAGGAAGAGAAAAAAATCAGACATCTATGCTTTAAATGAATTTAATGAACTGCAAAGACTGACATTTTCACTATAAAAGTCACACTTCATTTCATGAAGTAGTTAAATATTGATGGTATATTAAAATACAGCCTTGAATATAAATGGCAGTCTGGTTTACAAAATAGGGATCTAAGGACTTCCCCCTCATTCCCCCCTATATTGAAAATTTCATGAAGTGAAAAAATAATAATATAGCTGAGTGTTCTCTTAATAAACACAAAGTAGTGTGTTGAAATAACTTTAGAGTTGCCAGACAAACTCAGAAAATCAAGCAAATTAAGTCTTGCAATGAATTTTAAAGTCAGGTTGTTAATACAATCGATCGATTGATTGATAGCTAGATTTCATGATGATGACTAGTGGGCAATATTTACCTTTGGTTTTGGAACAGGTACTTTTAGATTATACAGGGCAAAAGTGTGTGGCTCAGTCAGTAGAGCATCAGATTCATAATCTCTGGTTCATGGGTTCAAACCCCATGTTGGGCAAAACATTCCTGCATTGCAGGGGATTGGACTAGACGACATTTGTAGTCCTTTCCAACTCTACCGTTCTATGATTCTATGAGAATCTTCATGACTAAAGTGATGGGAAAGACTGTTGTCATGACTGTGTGCATCTGTTATGATACAGAAAGTGGCTCACCTGTACATTACTTTCAATTTTAAGACTCTTATGAGGCATTAAAAGAGTTATCTTTTCCTTGTAGCTTCTGTGCTTATTGATAAGGCTTTCAAGGCTCCTAGCCACAATGGCCGTGCTTTACTTCCCCTGTCAGAGGCACTATACAGGGCCAGAAGACATTTTGGCACCCGAGGGACACCACAAAATGACACCCTCCTCTTCCCTGGCCAGGGAAAAGGGGCTGAGTGAAGATCATCAGGAACAAGGAGAAAGTCAGAGTAGTTCCGTTGATATGACTGTCCATGGCTAGCAGCAGCCAATTAGTTTCAGTGAGTCTGCTCTTAGTGCCAGAGTAACAGATACATTTCAAAGCTCTTTGCTTCTTATTTCATTTGAATATGACACATGTATGTATTTGAGAAATAGAACTAGCAGTTGTGTGACCCAGAAGGCACTTGTACTACATGACTCTACCTTAGCATTGATTAGAGGGGTCATGAATCCTACTTTACAGAAAACAGTCTTCTATTAGAATGTGACTTACGCCCCAGTAAGTGTTTTTAGAAGTGCAGTTTGGAGCCTGACAGAAGTAACTAGATGTTGTGTATTGATACTTATTGTTATGTGATGGGGATGCTGTGGTTCAGAGTTAGCATTTTGGGTTCCTGTAGTTTGCATGTTACTGTTGTTGTTTAGTCGTGTCTGACTCTTCGTGACCCCATGGACCAGAGCATCCGAGGCACTCTTGTCTTCTTGCAAGTTACAGTGGCTCATAAATGAATTTGTGTTCAGATGTGTTTTGCAACAGTAAGTGATAGTTCTTTGCAAGGGCTACTTTAGCTTGGCCTGTTTTCTTGCTACCCAGATAAAAGACACACCTAAAGAATCATTGCCATGTTTCTATTTTAATGCATCGGTATGGTTAATAATGTTTATCAAATGTTAATTCCAAAGTTCATGATTGCTGGAAGTGGGGGTACAACTCAGCTTGCAGAAAAGGGGTTTGCATCAGTTAAGGGAGGGTCATCCACATTCCCAGACTATCCCTGTACCTTTAATCTATCAGCATACTTCTCTGTTTCCTTGTTGTTTAGACTGGTACTTTTTAGGTTGCATCCTGCTTATAATTTTCTCCTCCTCCTCCCACTGATTAGTGGTCATCTTTAACTATCCTCTGAGGTAACAAAGGAGCAAGCATGACAGCCTTGTTCTTCTCTAGATTAGTTAGTTAGACTAGAACTAGAAACTTTTCAACCCATGTTACGTATTTCCTACAATACAACTACGATACATTTTCCTACAACTTAAGTATTTTCTTGCCTACAAGTATCTCTGTATTTGTGATTGCAACAGTTTACCCTCTAAGCTAAATTCACTAGCCAAACACTGCTCACTCTGCCTACTAAAGGGTTTCAATAGGTAATTAATTGGCCATTGATAACCCAATAATTACCATGCAACTAGTCTTTCTCCCTTTATTTAATTCTGGCCTGGTGTTCTAGTTTTGCACATCCACAGTTCAGTGCTATACATGTCTACTCTGAAGTAAGCTCCATTGAATTCAGCGAGATTTATTTCCAAGTAAGTGTATATTCAGTTGCACTACCTATCTCTGAATGGGCACTTAATAACTATGCAAAATAACTATTTCTCCCATGTGTATTTGTGCTTTGTGATATATTCTGATCCTTATTAAATTTAAAAAGAATCAAATTTATGCAGTTCTGGTAGAGATCTGTGAAAAATGCTCTGAGTGGGCAGCTTGTAAGAGTGCAGTACACTGTAAAAAAGAGAGAAAGCCTTTTTGTAGTAATTATTAAGAATCAAGTAAATATGTGAGAGGTTAAGTATAAAAGGAGAAAAGATACTGTTCACCTGCAGTTACTTAAGGTGGAACAAGAATACTGCATCACTTAATAAATGTCATCTTTTTACAACTGCAAAGGTGATAATGTACTAGAGTATACAATTTTAAACTAAGACTTTGGCTTTTTAAATTCTAAAATACACAGTGTAGTACAAATATAGTGTTTGTGAACATGAATCAAACCTAACTGCTTTTTCAGGGCACACTGCAGGCTGGCTTTGAATGGTAGGTAAATGGATTTCCTGGCTTGTGGCCTCAGTCTGGTACAACAGGTGGGCAATTTTAAGCATGCTTTCCCCACAGCACAGCTCAGACCTCATCCCTGTCCAGTAAATGGTTGCAGAACCCAGTTCCAGTCCTGTTCTGCTTGCTAATTAAAAGCACTGCAGTTTCTTTCATCCCTTTACAATGTTTTGTCAGTGCAAAGCTGTAATGGCAGTTGCTACCCCAATGTAAGTAGAGGGAGCTGGCTCTAGTAATGGAGGAAGATAATTTTCTAGACAATCATATACTGGCTTAATGAATGAATGTTGTGCATACGCACAATGCTCCTTCTTGCGTCCTTTTTTGGCGCCCCACAATTAACCATGGAAGCAGTGCTATTTTTCTAGAAAAAGAGGTGCTGGAAATCACCACAAACTCCTCCCTCGTTCTCTTATAATGGCAATGGCATCCACCTGAGAGGTGCCAGAACTAAGTTCCAGTGAGGTCCAGCTGAAAAAGCCCTGCCTGGAAGTCATCTGTTAACCATAGTTTCCTGTTACGTCTGAACTTGTGAGCTATGGTAACCAAGTTTGGAATGAGACAGCATCTTAAACCTAACTCAAACTATGTTTTTTAGATCCTGACTTTTTCTAAACTTGGAAATAACATTTCCGTTTGTTCAGATTCAATTTATTTATTGTCATTTAATAAATTTCTATCCTGCTGTTGCCCCCTGGGCATCAAACGGCAAAGCAGCAAAACAGTACAATGAAGAGTAACATCAAAGCATTTTAAAACCGTCACATATCCTCACAGCTAATAATCTCAAGGTTTCCAGGAGCAGTATGTTTCAACCATCAAATGCCTGGGTTTTTAGATTCCTCCTCTCTCCTTGCTAACCATGAGCTGTATCCAAGGAGCAAGAATAAAAAATACCAAGGAGGAATAAAGTGCCTGTGATCTCCTCTCCCAGAATCCATGTGGTCCCAGAAAAACCGAAGTTTGGCTTCCTGTGTCATGGACCCCTTTGCAAGAGGAGGAGGAGGAAGAGGAAGGAGAAGGAGCAGATATCAGGGGGCAGCAAGGCTGGGAACCAGGGATGGAGGAGGTCTTTCCCTCCTCCATCCCACACACCCACTTTTAAATGTTAGTGGGATGGATGTGTCATCTTTTGGGACAACTTTGGATGCAAGGCATCCCAGAATCTTCTCTCTAAGTGCAGGCTAAGGGAGTAGAAGCTGACATAAAGCAAATCAGTGTAAAGTTAAACCAGATCCAAACCCCATTCAGCAGCAGGCCTGCTGCTCCTCCTCTGCCTAAGCCCTACAGAAGAAGAGCAAGCCAAAAATAGTGTTTTATGCTGGGTTGCCAGGCTGCATGACCAACTGAATGGGCCTGGGATCCAGTCTGTTTTCCCAAGCCACATCCCTTTGGGGAACTTAAACTGGCCTTGACTCAACCAACTTTGGTTGTCACACCTGATCCTCAAGCTATGCTGATGTGTCTACAGCTGAGCCAAGGACTTTATGCTGGCTGAGCAAGAAAACACCTGGCAGAGCCAGAGATCTGCTGCCTCCTAAACTGCTTATCCTGGCAGATTTTGCCATAGGATCTCCACCCCCACCCGATCTTTGGATTTTGTAGAGCTGTCTCTCCATGGCTCTCCAATTTTCCATTGGAAATATTTGGTAGTGCATGGGGTGTGGTTGTTGAAAGTGACTTATGGTGGTTTTAAGAACTTTTTCTTTTCTTTTTTAGCATTTTGTGGTGTTCAATTGGTTCTGGTAGGCTACCATGCGACTGTGGAGGCTCGTCTGCTATCAACTAGCCCATAACTATCTGCCTGTCTTACTGTTTGCGCAAAGCCCGGGGGGAAGCCCTGGCTGTTACCTTCCTCCTCCTTAGTCTCAGTGATGTCCTTGTGGAACTCACCAGGGATGAAGGTGTGGGGGGACGGACTAAAATTAATTGTCTCTGCCTGCCATTTGCTCTCTGGCTCCATCTATTGTTGGTCTTCCTGCCTTCTGCCCTGCTGTCTCAACAGAGATCAACTACCATTGCCAAACAAATGTTTTTAGGTTTTTTTATTTTTAATGTTGTGTCCTCTGAGAAGTCTCAGAAACACCAAACCTAGTACAGTCATACCTGATGTTGCGTCCACTTCAGGTTACGTCTTTTCAAGTTGTGTCCCATGGCAACCTGGAAGTACCAGAATGGTTACTTCCAGGTTTCGCCGCTCATGCATGCGCAGAAGCACTAAACTGTGCCGCACGTGTGCGCAGATGCGGTGCTTCTGGATGTGAATGCTTCGAGTTGCGGACATGCCTCTGGGATGGATTATGTTCGCAACTCGAGGTTCCACTGTATAGGGCAAGGCAGGGAGAGTATGGCCCTCACTGCTTTTTGTTCCAAAAATAAAGGCATGGTTTGCCAGCTGGCTTTTGCTATGTATTGCGGGAAACTTTTTTAAAAAAATAAATAAATGGTGCATCACAGAGTTCATATTTTTCCACTAAATGCCCAGCAGCATTTATATGTAAGCATGGTGATAGGAATGTTCTTTGTTGGGGAAGTGGGATAAAACAAAACCCTTTAAAAAAATTCTGAAACTATGTGGCTGTTTGCTCATCATATTTCACCTCTCATCTTTAATTTTTTTTGCCAGAGTTTCTTTTGCTCTAAGTAAACCAAGATAACCGGGGGGGGGCGCTTATATGAGATCCCTTGCTGTATTTCTACCTGCCACATCAAAATATTGAACCTTATCTTCTGGTTTGTAGTACATGCTTATTTTTTTGTAAAAAAAATATTATATTTTGTTTTCTTCCATAACATGCAACTAGACCAAAACTGTGTCCCCTGACTAATAATGTGCCTTTAGGGTCTGAAGCAGACACATTTTTCCAGTTTAGGCTTAGGGGAGAAATTTGCTTTGGGTTGCACATAATTGGGTGAACCTACTTGATTCACAGTTTCTGAAATAGCATAGGGTACAATACTTGTAACAAAAGACAAAGCAGATCGGACAAGCCCAAAGTCTTCCCACTCCATACAACAGCAACAATGATAATACCAGTAACTGTACTCTTCTTGATTTCTCTTGATGCTCTTTTAGAGCTGGTTGGTTAATTAGCTAGTAAAACTTTTTAATTTGAAGATAACATATGAGCGACAAGGTATTAATTGCACCAAAGATAACATGCTAATTAAAAGGTTTCTGCACAGTTGTCTAAGGTTAACTGTTTCTTGAAATTATTGAAATGGAGGGCTAATTATATTATGCTCTGCAAATGGGCTATTTTTAATTTTTTTTTATTTTTTGCAGTGAAATGCCAAGATGTGCCTTTTTCTTTTAAATAATTTCTTGTATTTGTGTGTGGGGGGGGGGATGGGGAGTGGATTTCTTTATGCACATTGTTCCATTTTGTCATGAAGCTATGTAGATAAGGAATGAGCAGAAATTACAAACCAATGATGACATTAACGCCCCTGTTCTACATTCACATACCACATATACCTGCATATATTTTAGCAGGGTTCGGGGAGATAGAATGTTAGCCTCTTTCATTAATATTTATATAGTTCAAGCAGTGTACACGATGATTTAGAAAGCAACGTCAGCAAAAGATAGGTCTCTGCCCTGAGGAGTTTATAGTACAGATATAGATGGGTGCTGGAGGGAGGAGCGTGGGAAACAATGGGAGAATATGAGCAAATGTTGTTACATCAATTTCAAGCTTAGTTTTTGCTGTGAATGCAGAATCAATAGCAAAGGAAAGGCAAAAATAAAAATAAAAAATACACGCAAGCTTTAAAGTATTTTTTGAGACAACAGCCAGTCTAGCATTAGAAAGAAAATACTAAAAGTTTTATTTTTTTATTCCTCAATGTTATTCTGATTATGTATTTTGTAACATCTATTTTCATCTTAGAATATTTAATCGAGGGTCAAGTATTCTTTTTTGTAAATTTTGAAAATGTAATAAAGTTGGTAAAAAAGAGAGGAAATACTAAAAGTTTTAATGCCCAGATTTATGGAACATAGGAACACAGAGAGCTGCCTTACACTGAGTCAGACACCATCTAGCTCCAAGGCTTCAAAGCCTGGTTCTCTCCCATCCTTATCTGGAGATGCTGGGAATTGAACTTGGGGCCTTCTGCATGCAAAGCAGATGTTGTACCACTGAGCTGCAGCCCATCCTGATGCACTGTCAGGCTGGTCTTATTCCTGGGTGGATAGGGGCAACCACTCCAGCCACATAAGAGAAACCAGAGAATATTGTGTGGGTACATTCCCCAGGTCCTTCTATATATTTCTCTCTACATTGGCTATTATTGGAACCCTGCTTGACCATCTTTTCTGTGTCCAAAGCATTAGGCCAAACATGACCCTACAGCAGAAGATTGTGACCTCAACTGTTAATATCACCAACACATGTTAATACTGATATAGTAAAAAGAAGGATCTTTGGACTGAAAAAAAAATTTCCCATGCCTGCTGCAGAAGGTGATGATTCTGCTCCTTATGGATTAGAATATTAAAATAGAAATGCTAACTAGATGGTGCCGGGCTAAGACATTTTTTTTATTACCCAGACATTTACTATTTAAGCTGGCCTCTATTGTGGTGATCATTTTTTAGCAGGGTGAGCTAGGATTTGTCCCTATTGGCTGAACATTAATGAAATTTGCATTGCACGTTCTTTATTTTTATCTGCCATTTAATTGTTTTTATCTGGTTGCATTTTTATCCTGTTGTGTCACTATTTTATAATGCATTGTAGGGAGCAATCCAAACTTAAGATCTGCCATAATGAGGGGGTCTGAAGTAGGTGGATCTTGAACTGAGCTTGGGTCATGCTAGCTGAAGTCCCCCCTACTGGTTCAGCCAGAGATAAACTGATGTAAGCCCTCCATCCCAGCTCAGCCAAAGCTGGTTCAGTCAAGGCCAGGGTAAGTCCCCCAAAGGGGTGTTGTGGGGACAGGGCAAGGAGAGACTTACCCCTATTCCAAACTCCTTTCAGCTGGGACATTACCTAGCAACTAAGCAGAAGTTACACTGGCAGAAAGGGTGGTCTTTTTAAAAGGCTTGTTTTACTCAGCTGGGGAGCCCCACTACTGAAAGGAGTTTGCAATTGGTACCGAGTATGTTATGCCGGCATAGTTGACCCAGGCAATACAAAAGCATATGATGAATGAGATGAAAAATAGCAAAAATGCTTGCAATGTTCTGAATACCCATGAGCCTCATATGAATAGCCTTCAGAAACAAATATTTCTGGGACTTCTGCAACATCTATTAACTTTTCTGTTACTTCCAAAGAATAGGAACATTGTTTGTTTGGAGAGATGGGTACTAACAGTGACCTTTTTATCCAGAGCTTTCACATGTGAAACACTACCACAGTACTGTATACCAAACATGCCTGAATTGGGTGTGCTGAGTATATAAAACTCCTACTATCCATTCTGATAGCTGATAACAATCAGGCTGTTATGTTTTCCACTGCATAATGTGGACTGCAGGTCCTTGCAGGTAACCCTATTCTAATTGTGGCTTCTTCCAACATAAATCCATTAACCTGCTGTGATAACCTTGCCTCGGAGTTCTGAGATAAACAATACTACATTAAAAGTGATAGAGTCTCCACGAAGAAGCAGTTTTTGGAAGGGCACTGTAAATAAAGTTACGGAAGGGAAATGGGAGTCACAAGGGCTGCATGTGTAAACTTAGGAAGATAGCCACTTCATACTAGTAAGACCACTGCTGCATCTGGCTTGGTATTGTCTATGATAATTGGCAGTGGCTTTGATTTGCAGTATTTCTTTAAAAGTAGGAGTGATGGAATCACGTGAATTTTGAAAGCAAATGTATTCCAAATATATTGTGTTGCCAGTAAAGGTGAATGTAGGCATGAGACAACAAATGGTCTGAGACTGAAGATAACTATCAGATGATTAGTTTCTCCCTTTGTACCATCACAACCATCATGATTAATTGAGGATGGTTTCTTCTTGGTACCCATTCTTATTCTAATTTGAGCAACAAGAGTAGATTGAGTGACATTGTGAGGAGATGCAGTTCCTCTGAGGTTCAAAAAGAGAGAGAGCCTTAGTACTTTCCAGAAGGCCTGTTCAGCATTTCAACTGTACACAGTACACAGACATGGAAGAACATAATCAATAGTATCTTCAAAATCCATGAATAGCAAAGTACTTCTGTTATTTTCTTCTATGGGTTCTTGTTCCCTATGGGAAAAAAATGTCCATGCATAGAAAAGGTTTAACTCTGGAATAGAATTTATGGGGGTTACTCTAGGGCAGGCATGGCCAAACTTGGCCCTCCAGCTGTTTTGTGGCTACAATTCCCATCATCCCTGACCACTGGTCCTGTTAGCTAGGGATGATGGAAGTTGGAGTCCCAAAACAGCTGGAGGGCCAAGTCTGGCCATGGCTGCTCTAGTGGGTAGCTGGGGAAGAAGTACAATGTGTATATAGTGCATAAATACATGCAAATGGACTTGATGGACTGGATCGATCATGAGGATATGTTTTAGGATGGAAAATTGGGAGAGGAAGTGAAAGCTCCCACTGGAGATCTGGGAGGGTCCATCATTTTCTGTAGGTGGTCAGGATAAAGAGATACTTTTGAGTGAAGATTCTGTTTGTGTGCTTTGAATTTTAGATACCCTGTTGCCGTGTTTCTCTTCTTTTTATGCTCTTGCTGATAAGATAATCTTTATACAGTAGCACCTTGGCTTACGTTACCCTTGGGTAATGTAAACTTTGGGCTGTGAAAGCGGCAAACCCGGAAGTGTTTTGCTGTGTGCGCATGCACAGAAGCGTTCTACTGCATCTCGCGCATGTGTAGAAGCAGTCCCTCTGGTTGCGGAAACCTTGGGAACCGATCGGAGCTCCGGAACAGATCCCGTCTGCAACTGGAGGTACCACTGTATTACTATGTTGTAGTTATATTTATATAATTGGTTTGATACTTCTGTTGTACAGATGTTAAGTTGTGACATCTATGTTGTATGTTGTAAACTGCCCTGTGGGCTTCTGGCAAAGGGCGGTATATAAATTTAGTAACTAACTAAACGAAATAAATACTAGGGTGTTTTTATTATTATTAACTTAGTATTGCCAACTCTTGATTCTAGAACTGTCTACCTAAGAAGACTCACCTGGTTCCTTCTATGCTTACCTTCGACCACCAGGTGAAGAATTTGCTTTTTTCTGAAAGTATATGATTGGTCCACCAGAGAGTGAAATTATATTTGATGCGTTTTTTAGTTTTTAATAACTATGCTCTGAGTGGTGCACATAAACAATGATAAAACAAGTGAAGTGAATAAAATAAAGCAAAATTAATAATTGAAACAGAAAATTTTCCTAAAACGCTGCTGAAAGAGAAAGTTCCTTGCCAAGTTTCAACAGGAAGAAAACTTGTCTAATTTCAGCCAGGAGGGAGTTCCGTAGGATTTGGGCCCAGAATACTTAAATGTACAGTTTCTAGTAGATACAAGCCATGCATCTGAGCCTTGAGGCCTTCCTTATACCAAGTCAGACCATTGGTCTATCTAGCTCAGTATTGTCTACACTGACCAGCAGTGGCTGCCCTGGGCTTCAGGCAGAAAGAAGTCCCTCTCAGCCCTACTTGGAGATGTTAGGGATTGAACCTGGGACCTTCTGCAAGCGAAGCTGTGCTGCTGAGCTGTGGCTCGTTCCCAGCTGAGATGAACAGATACTTCCCCCAAAACTCTTAAGTTATCAGGCAGGAATATAAGGGTCAGCCACATTTATTGATGACAATGTGTGTGTGTGTGTGTGTGTGTGTGTGTGAGTGTGTGTATGTGTTTATCAAAACTGTTGCAAGCCACCTTGAGCATTTTTCTTGCAATGTTGGCTGGGGCTAATGGGAATTAGAGTCCAACAATATTTAGAATTAGTGGAGGTATAGCGATTGTGGACTCTGGTGGTATGCAACTTTGTACTTTGCTTTTTATGCAGCTAGTCCAAAAACAAAAAGGGGAAGAGCTTTAGCTGTTGACACTACTGGAAGTGAAAATTGAAATTTATTCTTCTCTCTGTGTACTGCTCTCCCTGCTAGTAGGTCAAGTAATATATGAATCAACCCAAGATCAACTGTTTCTTTTTCAAAGTGCTGTGTTTCAATAATGGTGATAGAATTGGATTCTGGGAGAGAAACGTACCTAAATTTTTACTCAATGCACTATCAAGGTTATATGTTTTGAAAGATAAATGTGGTTTTAATGTTTGTATATATGTCCAGTGAGGTTAAATCTAATTAAAGACAGGATTTTCTCTACTTGGCATACATTCATGAATATCCAAAGTTCTTAGGCAGGAAGTGGCTTCAATTGATTTTTAAAGTTTTAATATTGTTAAGCCTTAATTGCATGTTGCTTGGACATTTTTGATTTGTCAGCCAACATATGTTATAAGTAAACAATTCTTTGGTCACAAGGTATTCTTTTTCAGTGACTCCCCCCAACCCCATGTTTCCCACAGGCAATCATTAAGTTGTGATAGTTGGGGGTTTTTGGTCCATCACTGGTAGAGTGGAAAGAGTGATTGGGGAGAGTAGTTTGCCAACTGAGGTAGAGATATTGGAGTGGTTGGGTGAATGGTGCCTTTGTGTTTACTGGTGGAGGTAACAGAATCATAGAATTGTAGGGTTGGTAGGGATTCTTGAGGGTCATCTAGTCCAACCCCCTGCAATGCAGGAATCTCAACTAAAGCACCCATGACAGATGGTCACAGATGGTCACCCAACCTCTGCTTTAAAAACTCCAATGAAGAAGAGTGTAGGCGTAGACCGGATTGTGTAGTGGTGGAAGAGTACATGCTTTGTAAGATGGTTTCTACATGTGATGTGTATTGTTTATTTGTGAGCATTGTATATTTGTATATTGTGAGTCAGGATGTGCCTTCGCAAGAGAGTGAGTGAACAGGGAAGGGATCTCTGAATATTAAGTAGCTTTCAAAATGTACTACTGCTTTTTTCCCATTTCTTCTTTAAGGGAAATTTTATTCTTTACAATTCTATCATCTATCTATCTATCATCATTATCATCTTTCTATCTATCTGTAAACTGTTTAGGAAATAGTATTAAGTGGTATATAAATATATTAAATAAAATTCTTGGGGGTACATATGAATTCTCTTTTGTAGTGCTCAGGCTCCGCTCCCCCTTCTCCTCAAATGTAATAGCTATTTTATATAGTGAATTGGTATTCATTTTAGTTAATACAGAATAATCAAATTGCCCACCATTATTACTGGGGCATTGAAAAAGGGAAATAATGGGGATGTAACATAAATCTCCTAATGTAATGAAACTCTCATTGTATTCGATTAAGAATGCTAAACCTGCTGGTTCCAGCTCACTAGAAACAGTGATTGAATAAGGAAAATAGAAGGCATTTTCATTTTGCCATGTACATACTAATTTGAATGCGTAGTTGCCTTTTTCAGGGCCAAGAACAGGAGGGATGGCTCAGGAAGAGGACTGTAATCTGTTCTATCCCTGAACATTAGTTTTGATCAGAGTAAGACCCACTATTAAGGAGATTGTGAACGGCCACCCACAAGTGGCAGATTTGGGGTACCCCTAAAGGGCAGCCATGGGCCACTTATTTATGGCATGATCAAAAGTAAGTCTCAGTTAGTTAAATTGAGATAAGATAGCCAAAGGCCATAACTACTCACTACTTTTAAGGCACTGCTATACAACTTTAAACAGTCACTGCTTCCTCCCAAGGAATCCAGGGAACTATAGTTCCTTCCTGAAGGGTGCTGACAGCCCTTATTCCCCTCAGGGAACTACAGTTCTCAAAGTGGTTTAACAGTCAATCTCTCTTCCCAGGGAACTCTGGGAATTGTAGGTCTGTGAGGAAAACAGGGACCTCCTAACAACTTTCAGCAGTCTTAACAAAGTACGGTTCCAGTATGCTTTGTGTGGGTGGGGGGTGGGGGGTGGGGAAAGCCATCACTGTTTAAAGCGGGATAATAGTGCTTTAAATGCATGTTGCAGACCTGGCCTTGATTTAAAAAATAAAATAAAATACTGGGTTGTAGCCAGCATAAGTCATACTTAGAGAAGACTCATTGAAAATAATGCACATTACTAACTTAGGGCTATTCATTTCAGCGGTCTACTTAAAGCACAGGTTAGCTGCAGACAACACATATATAGAAAATAGGTTCAATAACCTGACGCAGCTGTAGCAAAGAAATGTACTTCTGGTTTCTTTTCTTTTTCTTTGCCTTCTTCTGTTGTCTCTTTTGTGTCAAATGTTAGATTCTAAGTGCCCTGGGGGCAGGGACCTGATCTATTATACTGTCTAAAGCATTGTGCTACATAAATAATAATAAAAACAAAATAACAAAAATAAAATAAAATATTGCCACCGTGTGTGTGTGTGTGTGTGTGTGTGTGTGTGTGTTGGGGCATTTGGGTTTTCTGCTACAGACCCCCAATGTCTCTGGTTTATATGCTTTATCTATCAATAGATGCTTTGTGTGTGTATGTTTGTAAATTATGAGGAAAAATGTGAGTAGATAATAATTCTTCTGCAGAATTAGTCTTTATTTCATGATTTATATCCTTTTTGGCTTCATGAGCCCCCGAGCTAGCTTACAATATAAATCTAAAACACATGCAATGAAGTCACAATAATGGGTGCTATCCAACTAAGCTATACTCTGCATAGATCCATTGAAACTAATTACCATGTTAGGTATGTCCATTGATTTCAGTGGATCTACTCTTAAATTGCAAAAGAACCGAAAGAGCACAGCAGAGCAACATTAAGTTATCTGCAATATGTAAGCACCCCGCCCCTCAAAAAAAGAAACCAAGGTTTTTAAAGTCCTTTAAAAAGATTCCTCAACTTTACAAAATAAATAAAGGAAAATCTTCATGTTTGACAGGGATGTTCAGAAGCCAGTGAAGTGACTGCCTAATGAAGATGAATGAAGAAAATTGCCCGTATAAGAGTCATATGTTGGGCGAACAGCCCAGGTTGGCGAAATTGTGTGATGGAACCCCCAGGCGCCATTTATCAGTGTCATATTTGGGCTAAAAGTGAACAGCATTGTTCTCTTTCTTCCTAGATGGATAGGTCAACTTTAATATATATGGCTCTTGTAGAACATTTGCTTGATGTATTTCCATTAGCTAGGCAATAATAGAAAAGCACTGGAGAGAAACTTGAAACAGCTTCCTCCTCCTCCTTTTTTTTTGGGGGGGGGTTTGAAATACAACATATACTAATGCCCAGTATTGCTAAGCTTGTCACCGACTCCCCTCCACCCCCATGTTTCATGACATGATCATATATATATATTAGGTTCCTATGAAAATAATGGACAGCATGAAGGAAATATAACATATATTACTGCTAGTGTGTAAATTTTTATCTCTGAATACTTTCAATGAACCTCTCCCATATATCATGTTTCTGTGCAGAAAGGGCAGTGAGAGAACATTCATTTAATAATCTGCCAGGGAAGCAAGTCAAAACTCAGAGATTAGGAGGAGAATAAGAAAGAGCCTGCTCATTTAAAATGCACACAATTTGGGATTTGCCCATTCAAGCATAAATAATTTTTTTTCTTTTATCCCCCCCCCGTATCCCAATTATGCAAATTAAGCATGTTCATCTTATTTGGTGGAAAGAAACCAAACTAATCATGAATGAGTTGATTTTCTTCATTTCCCCCCCTCAAAGATAAGGGCATTCCATTCTTGCATCTTTTCAAAATGGCGGTTTCTGGCTCAATGTATGCAGGTTAGCAATTTGCTAGCCAATTCTCTCCCCCACCCTAGAGATTTTGGAGAAAAATTCAACAATGGATATAAATGTTATATTATACAGCTAAGGCAACCTTCTCCCTCTCTTTCCCTCTGTTTTAAGCAGGTGTTTTTAAAGTGCAATGCAAACATTGTAGCCATATGTTTCTATAATTTAAATTAATTCGGTACAGTCCTACTGTTAATCTTTTGTGACTTGTTGATTGGCATTTTGCAGACATATTTCTGGAAGGCAACCAATACCATTTTCTGCAGGCTTTCTGGCAGTAGCAGAGAGCAGCGTTTCCACAAATTGGAGTCTTGTACAGCACTGGGAAGCAAGCCAAGATTTAAATTAGACAATAACCTCTGCTCTGTGTATAGCTTGTATTCCTCAACAGTAGGGAGAGTGATTTGTTTAATACAGTCAGTCCTGTAGCATATAATAGACTGATAGATGAGTCATTCCTTGGCAATGCATGTTTCTTAAATTTGTATAGATTGAAGAACTGGATGGTAATGTACTTACTTACAGTTGTGCAAACAGTAACTATTAGCAGAGGCTGCAAAAGGTTTGAGGGGAAAAACTTGCATTGGATTTGGTATTAAAGGTTTTACTGAAAATGTCTTTCCCCCTCGAACTTATTTGGGTGTAGGAAAAGGTCCACCCCGCCCCTGGCCATAAACATATTTTTGTTGTTGCATGCAGGACTAAAGAGAGAGTGATAGCTGTGTTAGACATCATAGTTGGTTGTTTCTCATACTTTGTGTCTATAAATATTGAGTTTGGCACATCATGTTTCTCTATAATTAAATTTAGTATCCATCTGTGTTTGTGGCTACATAATTGGGACTCTGGTCTTTTTTTGGTTGTGCTGCCTTTGCCTTGTTCATTGTTTCCTTTTTTTCTCCTTTGCATGTTAAAAATGTGTCACTGACAATTGATATCCATGGAAGCAAGGAGATCTTTTATTTTCAAACAACGAGGGGCTTTTCTTGAAAGGAGAGGGAACCTCCTCATGCCACTGCAGTTCATGTTTATTTAAAAGCTTAAAATCATTAGACCAAATCTCACTTTTTGTCCCACAGAAAATTGATTTTGCTCACAAAAATGTCGGGGTCTGAAAGAGAATATTCAGAAATATGCAAATCTAGCTGAGATAGAAATCTGTTTGAGCAGCTGCACAAAAGCAATCCGTTTTTCTTTCATTCTTTCTTTTCTTTCCGTCTCTCTCTCTTAACCCCAAGAGCTTATTTAGCCATGGTGTGAACATTTCTGAACAAAATTGTCACCTGCCTCTATTAAAACATTTTTTCCCTTTTTTCTTTTTTTGGTCAGGGATAGTGGTGCAGATCTTTCAGAGTTGAACAGCTTACAATGCTTTCCATTTCTGACGGCTTTCACATTTACAAAATAAAGCACACACTGTGTAAATATTGAACGATACAAAGACATCTTTCATAACAGTTTATAGTGCACTGCACCCTCCTCTGGAATGATGCCAAACAGTAGTTAAGATAAACGATATGCCAATCAAAAATTATTATTGCAAGTATAACCTGTTATACTGCTGTATCTTATCTTAAAGTGTCAACTTGATATAAGCCAGATGCTGTTCTTAAAAACTTAGAACTCGTACATATATAATTCTGCTTGTTAGAAGCTAATCCTGCCACTGACAGGATCACTTGAAGTACTCCATTTTAAGATCTGTCTGGCAGGATACACACACACACACAATATATATATATATAAATACATACATGCTGGTTGGCAAGGATGTTACTGATTGTGTGATATACTGCCACAGGCTCTTGAAACATTCTCAGTCTGGAAGCCATAAGGTTTATCACTGACACTATCAGCAGCATTCCTTGCTATGAACTTATAGCAAAGATTTACCTTACTGAATACTTCCTACACTATGGGAAATTGTCTTGTCTTCAGGACCCATTTACCCCGGTAACAATGGGGTGTATCCAATGCCAGTCCTACTCAGAGTAGACTCATTGAAATTAATGAACTTAGGTTGGCAATGTCCATTAGTTTCAAGGTGTGTACTCTGAGCAGAATTAACATTGGATACGACCTAATGGGTGGAAGTCAACTAGGTTTTACTCAGTGTTGATCCTCTGAAATTAATGCACATTGACTGAGATAGGTCTACTAATTTCAGTGGTTCTGCTCTGAGTAAAACTTTGTTGAATACCATTCAGTGTGCCAGGTGCCTCTCTGTTTCCCTTGCTTCAGCTCTCCATATCTCCTAATCCACCTTCCACTAGTTACTACTGTTTCACCAGCTCTGCTTTCATTTGGTCTGACCAGACTCTGAAGCCAAAATAGAAAATAGTTTGGACATCATTCTCCCTAAAGTCTTATCAGTCCAAAGACCCAATTTTAGCTCCAAATTGCAACAAGACACCAACCCTTTATATACGATATATAGCTGTACCTCGTCTTCTTTTCTAACCTGCTGTATTCTTCTACTAAAAACAAACTCTAAACAACAAAAGAAGAGTGTTGCTGCTGCTGGTGAGCCCTTCTAACCTAACTCCTTCTTGTAACTGGTAATCTGGATGCATTTCAATCTGGATTTAGGCCTGGTTTGGGAATGGAATGGCCTTGGCTGTCCTAGTAGATCTTCTCTGGGGCCTAGTCAGGAAAGGGTATCCCTTTTAGTTCTTCTGGAATTTTTTGCACATTTTGGACCCCCTGGCTGCTGGTGGTGGTCGGGAGCATTGCTTTGCATGGCTCTGATACTTCCTTGTAGGTAGGTCTCAGCAGTGGCGTAGCGTGGGGGGTGCCAGGGGTGCCGGCCGCACCGGGCGCAACATCTGGGGGGGCGCGAGTCCAGAGGGAAGGGACAAGTTCCTTCCTCCGCCAGGCTCCCCGCCGCCACCGCCAGCCTTGCGCCCTAGCGCGCGCGCACCCCCCGCCGCCGCTGCACTCCACTCACTGCTCGCAGGAGGAGCAGCTGCTTCTGCCGACTGGAAGGGAGGAGAGCTCCGAGGGGCCTCGACGCGCCCTGCCCTCTCCAAAACCCTCCGAGAGGGCGGGCGGGCGAGGGTCTCCCGGCGGAAGGGGGCCCCGCTGGCTCCGGCTCTGAGCGCAAGTCTCAGCGGGGGGGGGCGAGGACGGAGCTCGGCTGGAAGCCCCCGGACCCGGCGGTGGGAGGAGGAGAGGCGCTCGCCAAGCCCGGATCTGGAGCGCCTCGGAGCGCGGGCTCCACCTACAGCCCAAGGAGAGGAGGGGGCTTCGGCTGCCTCGGCCCGCGGGGGCTCAGCAAATAATAAATTTAATAAATTCCTGCTGAGCCTTTGGGGGGGGTCCTTGGCTCCTTCGCTCGCCCCCAGCCCCAGTGGCGTAGCGTGGGGGGTGCAGGGGGGGCCGGCCGCACCGGCCGCAACATCTGGGGGGGGGGCGCTCGCACTCCAGTGCTAAAATCCACGGGTTAGGGGGCGCAAATTACTTGCCTTGCCCCGGGTGCTGACAACCCACGCTACGCCACTGGGTCTCAGAAGGAGGAGCTGAGGAAATTGGATTGAACCTCTTGGCCTTTGAGGTTCTGCAGGGTTTGGTTTTGACCCCTGTGCTATTTAACACATAGATGAAACTACTCCACATAGATGAAACTACATCAAAGGATGGGGAGTGACTTTCTATACTTGATTATTCCCATAAGGGAGCGGGAGGCGCTGTGGTCTAAACCACTGAGCCTCTTGGGCTTGCTGATTGGAAGGTCGGCGGTTCGAATTCACATGACAGTGTGAGCTCCCATTGCTCTGTCCCAGCTTCTGCCAAGCTAGCTGTTCAAAAGCAAACCATTGCAAGTAGATAAATAGGTACGCTGTGGTGCAAAGGTAAACAGTGTTTCCGTGTGCTCTGGCTTCCGTCATAGTATTCTGTTGTGCCAGAAGCGGTTTATTCATTCTGGCCACATGACCCGGAAAGCTTTCTGTGGACAAACGCCAACTCCCTTGGCCAGAAGCGAGATGAATGTCACACCTCATAGTTGCCTTTGACTGGACCTAACCACCCAGGGGTCCTTTACCTTACCTTTACCTATCTTATTCCCATATTGGTACAGTTAGAGGCAAGGCACCACTCTGAAGATATGTATGAATGGGCTTTTGCTAGTTTCAAGATTCCTGAACTGCTACTGTTGATGCAACTGAAGGGAAGTTGGTTTGGACGCTGTATTGAAGAAGCACTAGATGCATAATAGACCCTTCCCCCACCCCAGGTCACATAGAAACATAAGAGACTGCCTTATACGTAGTCTATTGGTCCACCTAGGTTCAGTATTGTTTACTCTGCCTGGTAATGGCTCCCTAGGGTTTCAGGCAAGAGATTTTATAAGCCCTGCTTGGAGATTCCTGTGACTGAACCTGGGTCCTTCTGCATGCAAGGCAGATGTTCTACCACTGAGCTTTGGTTACTTCTCCTGAGCCTTGGTTATTTATATCTAGGATTTTAAGGAATATTAAATTAGCCTTCAGACAATACAGTACTGATTTACTAGTGGGTCAGCTCCTCTCAGAGCTTTGGAATTCTCCAGGCTCCCAAATGTTGCTGTAAAATACCAGTGCTGAGAACTTGACAGAAATAAGTCTGTTAACAGAATCTGAATTACTGTGTTTGTTGTTACAAGCTGGGCTTGGAAGGAAAATGCTCACAGTGGGACACTAAGGATAAGGGGAACGGTGTAGAAAAATGGCTCTTAATGTTATTGATATGACTTGGATTTCCAAGGCACATGGCTATAGACAGCTCACCTTCACCCAAACCTGGCATTAGTAGGGAGGAGAGATGTATAGGGTAAAATGAGATTCTTGGTGAGACAGTAGTTAATAAACACTGAAAGTAATCTTCTAGAACAAACATAAAAGTTGGAATACAGGATCATGTAACTTGTCCTTCTAGTTTTCCTGCTGGGTTTCAGGCATCCTGTTAGTTGTCCATGATGGTCAATTCATGATGCCATTTTACAACCCAGCACCCCATATGCAATATTTAGTTTTGGGGAAATTAGTTTTTTTCTGATTTGGTGGGTGAAAATTACACAATGACTGAAATTCTCTGGGCTGTCCCTCAATATAATCCCTCTGGGCCATCCTTCCACTGAATTTTCTGCTGCCACCACAGGTTTAGCAAATCTTGATACCTCCCCAAAGCTTCATATCCTAGGAGTTGTTGCATATTTCACCCCTGCAGAAAACCTTGTTATGTTGGTGACCATCACCACATACTTTGCTAGCAAATTCCATAAGTTATATATGCACTATTTATTTCCTGTTTTTCCTCATTCCACCAACCCTTCCTTTAAAAACAGTTGGTTTTATTTTGATTATTTGTATACTGCTTAATTACCAAAATCTCTAATACAAAGGAGACACCCATAGAAGAGACCTTTTCATCTAATTGGGAAAGCTTGTCAGAGCAAAAATGCCTTCGAATGTTTCCAGAAAGTGTGGATATTGGGCACCTGTTGCATCTTGACAGGGATACTGCTCCACAGAACTGGGGCAGCAACACTAAAAGCCCTGCTCAGTTATGGTGGAGTTGGCTTCAGATATATTTGGGACTTGAAGGAGAAGCTCTCCTGCAGACTGCAGTGACCTACCTAGTTACCGTATTTTTCGCTCTATTGGACGCAGTTTTTCCCCTCCAAAAATTGAGGGGAAATGTATGTGCATCCTATGGAGTGAATGCAGGCTTGTGCCAGAGCTGCGCGCAACCCCTCCTGCAGGGAGAGGCTGCACGGGGCTATGGCTTCTTTAGCTCCATGCAGCCTCTCCCGGCAGGGAGAGGTTGTGCGCAGCCTGTACGCTGCTCTTTGGGGCTGGGGGGGGGAATTTTTTTTTATTGATTTCCTCTTCTAAAAACTAGGTGCGCCCTATGGAGCGAAAAATACGGTATATAATGGATCACCTGGTCCTGAGCTGTGCAGCACCTTCTATGTTAGTACTGATATTGTGACATTGGCCCAGTAGCAGATTGAAAGCCAGTGCAAGTCCCCCAAGCAAAGTGTTATATACTGGCAGCCATTTGCCCACACAAGCAGCATAGCCACCCCATTCTGCACCAGCTGCAGAATCTGGAACAGCCTCCAGCATAGCTCCACATAGAGTGCATTGTAACCCTGCACAGAGTGCAAATCCAATCTTGAATTTGCCAGTGCATGAACAAATGCCAAAACCATCATGGCACTTTTAATTTTTATATGTCATTGAGCAAGTTAAATCACTGGGAGGAACAGTCTTCCACCCCCTCCCTGGATGGCTGGAGATCCACTGAGTGCCACAGAAGCCATCTTATCTCTTGCCCTGAGTGTGGGGTATGCCAGGCATGGTGTGTTCTCACATCTTAAAGGCTCTGCCATCACCTCCTCCTGTTGTTTCTGTTTCTGCTTCTCCTTCTCATCTTCCTCCTTGAAGATCATCTACTCCCAAAGAGTATCCTCATTTTATCTTCCTGGTCACCTTCAGGAAATGCAGTTCACTGTGAAATGTTCATTATATGGCTAGCAGTTACAGTCTTAAAGGCCTCTGCAGATTTTATCCTCTCCTAGAAGAGAGGTATAGAAGAACTAAGACACTTGTAAGTACATTCATCTGCTGTGTTTAGCCTAAAAATGTCTCGACTAATCTTTCATTATGAATAAAATACCTACATCTGCTTCAAACTTCCTATATTAATTTTTTTTACATTTATAACTCAGTATAATTTGAAACTGTGCAGTTGAGCCAAATAACGTTTCAGATTAGAATTCACATTTTTTGCTTAAGTGAGTGAAATTTGATATAAGAGTCTAAGAAAAGCTACTTATAGTCCAATTGCAGTATAATCATATATTCCTTGAAATTCAAGTGTGAAAATATTACAGTAATCTCAGATACTGTGGTAGAAAACCATTCCTTGGGATTCTTAGAATAAAATGCTGTCATTATGTTTAGAAACGAGATTCAGTCCCTTCGTATCCGTCTTGTCTATTTTATATGTGTGTGTGTGTGTGCGCATGCATGTAATATTTTAAAAGCTATTACGGACCTGAAGTTCATACATTTATTAGAGGAGCACTTTGAAGGTAATGGGAGAATGTGTAAATGTTCACATTAAAAGGACATTGCCCTGATTTTTTTTTTAAATACACTACATTCTTAAATTGAAAAGAAGCTTTAAAACATATTGTTCAGAGAGGATTGGCAATGCCAGAGTGAGCATCTGCTGTCCCCAGGCAGACTGGACCCACCACTAACCACTTCATACATATCTATACTGTTGAGGGTGCCACTTCCAGAAGGGTTGTTCTTATGCTGGCCTGGATAGCGTATGGTACCTTTTCTATACACAAATCAGTATGGGAATCAGTCCATGTGAATAAAAAGGAGTGGGGAGGTATAAGATTTGACATTCCTTGTGCATCTCAGACAGCTATCTTCAAACACTGCAGCCCCTTTTTTAAAAAGCAAACAACTGACTGCCCCATTACACCTTTTCGAGAATCAATTAACTTCCCCCAGAGCACCCCATCTGTAAGGGTGCTCCAGGGTATTGTGGGAAATTCAAATGCCAGCGCTTATCAGAGCAACATGGCTGTTGCCCATTATCTGTACCACCAGGTAAACCCAACAGACTTCACAACAGGACCCCTATGTATGGTGAGATTCACCAGAGGGTGTTGTGTCAAGAGCCCCCTCAGGTTTTAGGCATGTAAGCAATGTTATGGCAGTACCTAATGCTGAAGAAATTAAAGCCTTCACACTACGATCAGAGTGAAACTTTGTTTAAGACTTTGTTTATTAAGACAAAGCAACTGTGTTGGAGAACATCCCCATCAACCAGAATATATTCTGAATTGATCAATAGGGTTCACATTCTGCTTGCATATGGCGCTAAAAGCTTTTTTATGGGGATCAGAAAGTTGTCACAACCCAGTTTATAAGAAACTTGCTTAACAGGAAAATCAGCATTGCCGATCAAAACCTTCAACATTCCATGCTTCTTTCATTCTTTCACTTTCTCCCCCACCTTCATGCCAACTTTCTTTTTACACTCTGAGAGATGTAGCCTCATCAATATAAGATCCGAACAGGGTACAGCCTACTATAGGCCCAAGTCAGTGTATACACCAGACCCACATATTCTGCTTCCACACTAAGTACTATGGGTTGTGTCCAACTAAGTTTCATTCAGAGTAGACCTATTGAAATTAAGGGACCTAAGTTGGTTATTAATTTCAGTGGGCCTACTCTGAGTCGGGCTGGCATTGGCTACAACCCTATATGTTTCAACTTCTTTTATGATCACATCTGTGAGAAATACTGTGAAATTATTGATTCCATTCATAAATACAATGGTACATACACTTATTTATTTCAGGGCTAGGGAACCTGGGCCCTTCAAATGTTGCTGGACTCCAGCTCCCATCAATGCTAAGTGAGGATGGTGGGAATTGGAGTCCCACAAGATATGGATGGTCACAGGTTTATCCCCCTGCTGAGGGGATTTGATCTTTAAAGGCTGCTCACCCCTGGTTTAGGCCTCTGGAGTTTAAGACTAGCCGCAAGCTTCTGTAAAATGCTGGAAGTGACTATCCCCATTTCCTTAGAATGTAGGACACCATATTTGGTAAAGACAATGATTCATGGCCAAAAGTATTTGTAAATATACCCATCTCTCCCATATCTTGAAAGTCTCAGCAAAGCTCATTAGCCATCCATATCTGTGGCATATATTCATTGCTGATTGGTATTCATTGGGACTGGTTGGGTGGAAAGGAAGGGAGCCAGCGCTAATTACAGGTGGAGCCAACAAATTCTAGTTATGCCTCCATCTTCCTGCTACCTTTTGCAATAGCGACAGTGAGACAAAGAAGAAGGAAGGTGACAGCCAGTGCCACCACATGGAAAGCTGATGTGGACTAACTGAGGGAGGACTGGGGTTGGTGGGACCATGCCCCATTTGCTCTAATGAATGACTTTCCATTATATATGCAGGTAACAAAATTTACACACATTTAACTTGTGCACATTCAGCTTTACACACTTGCCAACTTAAAGGAGGGCAAAACAGGAGTGGACGTCTGGGAAATCTGTTTTTTTCAATCCCACCTGCCATTGAACCCCATGAGTTTTGATATGTGATTTTGGTTTTACACACTATTCCTGGAACATGACTCTAGCACCATTTTGTGGTTCACCTCATGTGCCAAAATGTCTTGGGTTGGCCCTGGCTCCAGGTAGCATGGCAGCAGCAGGACCACGTGAAAGAGTGAAGTGCCTGCAGTTTTTTGCTGTGATTGTCCACACGCTTGCTCATTCATGCTTAGCCATGGTTTGGCTTAGCATCACATGGGAACTGGGCCACTGTATTGTGAAGACTAGTGAAAGCTGTACAATGCACAAAATATATTTTATCTAAACCTACTGCAATGACTAAGATGCTCAACTGAAGCAAACTTTCCATTTGATTTGCTTGCCTTTTTTGTTATTGCAGGCATGAAAATGTTAGTGTATGTTGTAGTTGTTTGGGATAATCTTATTGAAGCAGCATTCAGCTTCTCATCTTTTAATTACAGACAGTTTATTGTCTAGGCTGTCCCACTTTCCATGTGGCTTCCCACCAGCAAACTAGACTTAACCATCTCCATTAATTTAATTTGGCATTTCATTCAATCAGAATGAACATGGTGAGCTAACAAACAAAAATAAAAAACCCTAATACTCATCCTTAATTCATGCCCTTATCAGACATCCAGCAACGTAATGAAACCCACTCGAATGCTGGAAAAGATGTTATCTAGTGGAGTTATTAAGATACAGTAGTTAAACCTGTAAAGTAATTTAGTTCTGGTCTTTAATTACATCTTTTGGGATCATTATGTTTCCTTTACCCATAAGGATAGCTCAACCTCTTATGACTTGAGTTTAACAAAATGGAGACAGAAACATATTATGAGCATATTATAATGCTTTCGAAGAAGGTATTTTTTGGAGTAATATTAAATATACCATTTTTATTTTGTTTTTTAAAAAAGGACCGAATTCTAGTTTTCCCCACCTCAATAATTCTATGGATACAATTGATCCTAACTGCAGATACATCAGGAAGATACATATTTATACAAATAACCAGTCCGTATTCATAGCTCTACAATCTAAGAACTGTTAAGCGGGGGGGGGGGGTAAAAAGAAATGGGTGAATACTGATTGCTTGCTGCTTAAAAGAAATTATATGAAATGTCTATATTAGGGCCCAATTTTTGAAAAATTATTTTCAGTGTATACATCCCACCCTTCACCCAAACATTGCTAGATGGGTCACAACGTAATAACAATATATGATCCTACATAAATAACTTAATAAGAAGATAAAGATAATAAAAACTTGCTACAGTATTAGGATTGCATGTGGGTGTTGTTTTTTTTTAAAAAGTTAACTTGCTATCATGTAACACTCCATTAGCATCTTTGTCAATTTAATCACCCTCAATCACTTGCAAAGTGCTTAATCATTCTTACAGCCTTATTGAAACCAGTATGGCAGAGCCACCAGCCTTAATCCTCGAAATACCTATTTGGATATTTATAATCAGATGCAATGTAAATAGTTATGGCTGGTGCTGTCCCCCCTCCCCCCCTTTTTGTTATGTTGCATCTCTCAGTTGTGATATTGCAGCTAATGCTGCCTGGGCCAGACAGATTAACAAAATAACCCCTTGCCGCCTATTGTCCTTTTCAAAGGAAGTTATACACTAATAAGCCAGTTGTGGGTTTGACACCTAACGGCACAAAAAGTAGGAAATATTTGCATCATATACAGCGCTGAACGGCATTCCCATACTCCAGTGCACAGCTCCATGTGACCTCTGACACACATCCAGAATTTTTTCACTTATTCACTTAAGCGGGAGCTAGCAGCTTTACATTTATGAAAGCAGGTTTTGTGGAGCTTTCTCTTTTGCTGGAGTGGGTGAGTAAGGAAGGCTATGAATGTAGGGAATCCTTGTGTACATTAGGCTTCTTACAGCTGAAAGAAGCTGCAGGTTTGGAGCACTACTGTGCATCAGTCATTGAGAAATCAGTGGCTATTACCATTGAGGATGGCTTGCATTGCTGATAGAAGGCAGCTGTGCTTGGGTGAAAGCTATTATAATGTGATAATCAGTAGAAACCGGTCTTCATGGTGAAAGATGAGAGAAAAACCACACACACATACACATATATATAAATGGATGATTGTAAATGTGGAGGCAAGAGCTCCCACTTATGTCAGCTCTCCAAATCTCCCTTGAAAATGCCAACCAGGCTCCCTGAAAGTGTAAACCCCTGGCTCTGAGAAGGGTAGGGCAACAGGATATGTTGATTAAGCTTGTGAGTGCATTCCAAATATTAGGAACCTATTGAGGAATGTTGTTGATCAGGTGTGAGAAACTTCAGGCCCATGGGCCAATTGCAGCCCTCCAGGCCTCTCCATTTGGCCTTTGGAATTCTCCCTAGACCACGCTCCCTCTCTCCAGGCCACACCCCTGGCTGGCCTTGCTTCACATGTTACGTGTTTTTGTCTGGCTGCAATTTGTCCTTGAACTCCAGTACAGTAAATACATCACTGGTTTGCACGGTGGATAGAGAGGGGTGTTTTGAGTGTGTGTGGAAACTAGCCTATCACGCAAAGGTCAAGGAACAAGATTGCATTTTGTTGCTCCTCCCACTTTTGCCTCAGGCCCCACCCAGCACTGAAATTTGCCCAGAGGAAAATGTGGCTCTTTGGCTAAAAGGGTCCCCCACCCTAGTTGTAGATGTTGCTTACAAACCTAGCTGTGAAAATATGGAAGAGTTATTTGATGGTTAATGGCTGGGTTCAAGACTCCTATCTCCTCTGCTGAATAGAATAGGGTGGCTGGAGCAACCCAGTCAGATGGGTGGGGTATAAGAATTAAATTATTATTATTTAATAATAATAATAATAGAAGAAGAAGAAAGGCTCATTAGGATCTGAATCTTGGAAGTGGTTGGATGGGGAGTTGAAATCCTATGATTCAACTGGTACTAAAGAACTTTACAGCTTTGTGATGGACTGAAATTAGAGTTTGCTTTGTGGCTCATGGTCCCCATTGCTCATGGTGGGGTAGACAGACCTATAACCATCCTATTTATTTTCAAGCAGAAAAAAAATCTGAGTCTGGCCTAATCATCACACTTTTGTTAATAAAATTTCTATACCGCCCTTCATCTGAGTATCACATATTTATATTTCACAAAATAAAACACAAATATACATAACATAGCAACAAACAAAAACAATACCCTCTCCACAGGCCATCAATTGTTTAACTAGCAAAAGGCCTAATTCTTAACTTCCTTCTTCCCTGTTTCTTCTTCCTTCCAAGCCACTTCACTTCCATTTTTCTCACAGCAAAGGTGCTGACTGTGACACTTACATCACCTTCCCTCCAGAACTGGACCATAGCCTTTTAAATAATTTACTGATTTTGACTGCTTTTAATTCTTGCAGTAGATTATCGCTGAGTGATTATTAGCTTTCATCTGTTCAAAGCAATGCCCTGATGAACAATTGGGAATTTGTTTAGCCCATGTTTGCTTATTTATTTTATTCATTGCATTTATATTGCACCTTTATTCTCCAAGGAGCTCAAGGTGGTGTACATAGTTTTCCCTCTCCTTATTTAATCCCCACAACCACCCTGTGAGGTAGGTTAGGCTGAGAGTTACCTAGTGAGATGCATGGGCCAAGTGGCAATTTGAAGTCTCCCAGGTCTAGCAATCTAACCACAATACTGCACTGGCTCTATGTTAAAGACTGTGATTCTGGTCAGTGGCATGCAATTCTTGGTCTTCTGCCCCATCTGCTCCCAATTATTTCTTCAGTGATCTGGCTAAATGATGGTCGAAACTCGTGGGTGGGGTGTGGGGTAGGGAAATACAATTGTAATCCATTGAGTTCTTCCCCTGTGTGCAGTCCACTAAAATGAAAAGGGAGTTGTACAAACAAAAGCAGCAAATAGTGGGTTGCAGTGAAAGAACCATTTTGTGCTAAGCTTTTTGATCTGTCTCTCGCAAATCAAATATTTTACTAGGAGTAAAACCTGGGAACCTTTTGTTCTACTTAGCATGATTTATAGCTGTTCCCAGATGATCACCAAGAGTTCTTTAAATTAAAAGCCATTAAATGTAAACCTTGTATAGATAAAAAAAGATGTGCAAGAAGCAGTTTGTAATTCCTTCTGCAGGTGAGGACCACTCGAGCTACCTGCTCGACTTCAGGTGCCAGGAGACCCACATTTTGGCAGGGCAGCAGAGCTTTTCAGTGTTAACATTGTTACTGATTCCCTCCCTTCATTTCTCCAGGGCCAATACTAATTAATGGATACAATTCACAGCTGATTAGCCGTAGACTCTACAGTAATTACATTCATGTGCTAACAGTTCAGAGAATGATTTCTTACCCAGTCCTTATTTCACTCTGGTTTTTTTTATTATTTATTGTCTAGATTTGGGGTGGGAAACATGCAGTTTGAGAGCTGCATAGGCCCTTGGTCTGATTCCATGTGGCCCTCTGCATCACCTACCTCTCTAGACGTTGGCGGCATGCTCTTTTTATTCAGACTGCAAGTTTCCTTTGGGACAATGTTATTCTCCACTAAGACAGGTGTGGAGAACCTGTTGCCTTCCACTATAGTCCCATCATCCCTGACCATTGGCCATGATGGCCGAGGCTGATGGGAATTGGAGTCCAATGGCACCTGGCTCTCCAGTTGCCCTAAATCACGTGGTTAGGCTCTTCTGTGCTATTTCATAGCTCTGCAGTGCACTTGGATGGTTTTTTAGTTAACATTTATTTATTTCATAATATTTATACACTGCTTGATTGTACAAAAAATAAATCACTAGGTGATTTTACAAAGAGAATAAAACAATACAATTATCAGTTAAAACAGTTAAAAACAATGATACGAAACCTTCAAAAAAATCAGCAAAACTAAAACCAGATCAAAACAAGCACCAACATTCTACATACCTGGGTAGGCCTATCTAAGGAAAAATGTTTTTACCAGGCAGCAAAAAAAAGTACAGTAAAGGGGCCTGCATGATATCCTTAGGCAGGGAGTTCCAAAGTGTAGATGCTGCCACATTAATTTATTGGGTTCTTACGAATGTGGAATAAGTAATATGTGGCATCTGTTGTAAGAGTGCCAGTTCTCAAGGTTAAAGTGGTTGAGTGGGCATATATGGAATAGGGCAATCTTGCAGATAAAGTGGTTTTGTCGGTAAGGGCTTTATATACTAATAGTAACACTTCGAACTTGGCCTGGTAGCAAGTCAGCCACCAGTGCAGATCTGTGAGTGAAGGTGTTATATGCTGACAATATCTCATTCCTGCCAGTAATTTGCTGCAGCATTCTGCACTAACTGTGACTTTCATGTCAAGCGCAAGGGAAGGTCCATACAGAGCGCAATGCAGTAATCCAGTCTTGAATGGATAATAGTTCTTGGGAAGCTGAACTCTGTTGCCAGTACTACATTCTGCACTTTACTGCATTTCTCTGGGATTTTAGCTTATATACAGGTTGTGCTGATGCTTTTTTCGATTCATCTATCTTTTCTTTCATTCATTTGTGTGTGTGTGTGTGTGTGTTTATATAAAAAAGCAGTGTTTGAGAGAACAGCTCTTTTAAGAACCATTAGTGTTTTCCATGTAAATCCTACTTTGTTCTCGGTTCAGTGACACGCAAAAGTCTATCGTGTCACTTTTTGCAGCACCTGAATGAGTAATGAGTAATAAGACTGTGTGCAAAAAGTCACCATGAAATCTTGATTTGGGGGATAGAATAAATTACTGTGAATGTGTGGAGTAGGTGCTTTGAAACACGAAAAGCATCAATGACATTTTAATACCGTGTTTATATACCGTATTTTTCGCTCTATAGGACGCACTTTTTCCCCTCCAAAAATGAAGGGGAAATGTGTGTGCGTCCTATGGAGCGAATGCAGGCTCCCTGGCTTCAGCGATAGCAAGGCAAAGCCTCCGAAGCCTGCGCTCTGGAGGCTTTGCGTTGCTTCCGCTGAAGCCAGGAGAGTCTGCTCTTTGAGGCTGGCGGTGGGGAAAGCAGCGCTTCCCCCATCGCCAGCCCCAGAGGATGGGGGGCAGCAGGAAGGCGCGCAACGCCTTCCCGCTACTCTCCAACCCGGCTTCGAGGCTGGCGGTGGGGAAAAAAGCGCTTCCCCCATCGCCAGCCCCAGAGGATGGGGGGCAGCAGGAAGGCGTGCGACGCCTTCCCGCTACTCTCCAACCCGGGTTTGAGGCTGGCGGTGGGGAAAGCAGCGCTTCCCCCATCGCCAGCCCCAGAGATTGGGGGGCAGCGGGAAGGCAGCGATGCCTTCCCGCTACTCTCCAACCCGGGTTGGAGGCTGGCGGTGGGGAAAGCAGCGCTTCCCCCATCGCCAGCCCCAGAGATTGGGGGGCAGCGGGAAGGCAGCGATGCCTTCCCGCTACTCTCCAACCCGGGTTGGAGGCTGGCGGTGGGGAAAGCAGCGCTTCCCCCATCGCCAGCCCCAGAGATTGGGGGGCAGCGGGAAGGCAGCGATGCCTTCCCGCTACTCTCCAACCCGGCTTCGAGGCTGGCGGTGGGGAAAAAAGCGCTTCCCCCATCGCCAGCCCCAGAGGATGGGGGGCAGCAGGAAGGCGTGCGACGCCTTCCCGCTACTCTCCAACCCGGGTTTGAGGCTGGCGGTGGGGAAAGCAGCGCTTCCCCCATCGCCAGCCCCAGAGATTGGGGGGCAGCGGGAAGGCAGCGATGCCTTCCCGCTACTCTCCAACCCGGGTTGGAGGCTGGCGGTGGGGAAAGCAGCGCTTCCCCCATCGCCAGCCCCAGAGATTGGGGGGCAGCGGGAAGGCAGCGATGCCTTCCCGCTACTCTCCAACCCGGGTTTGAGGCTGGCGGTGGGGAAAGCAGCGCTTCCCCCATCGCCAGCCCCAGAGATTGGGGGGCAGCGGGAAGGCAGCGATGCCTTCCCGCTACTCTCCAACCCGGGTTTGAGGCTGGCGGTGGGGAAAGCAGCGCTTCCCCCATCGCCAGCCCCAGAGATTGGGGGGCAGCGGGAAGGCAGCGATGCCTTCCCGCTACTCTCCAACCCGGGTTTGAGGCTGGCGGTGGGGAAAGCAGCGCTTCCCCCATCGCCAGCCCCAGAGATTGGGGGGCAGCGGGAAGGCAGCGATGCCTTCCCGCTACTCTCCAACCCGGGTTGGAGGCTGGCGGTGGGGAAAGCAGCGCTTCCCCCATCGCCAGCCCCAGAGGATGGGGGGCAGCAGGAAGGCGCGCAACGCCTTCCCGCTACTCTCCAACCCGGCTTCGAGGCTGGCGGTGGGGAAAAAAGCGCTTCCCCCATCGCCAGCCCCAGGGATTGGGGGGCAGCGGGAAGGCGTGCGACGCCTTCCCGCTACTCTCCAACCCTCCTGTGGGCTTTGGGGGGAGATGGGGGAATTCCCCCACCTCCCGCAAAAGCAGGCAAAAGCCAGGCGCTCTTTAAAGGGGCTCCGTGGCTTCTGCTGGCTTTTCTAGGAGGTGGGGGAATTCCCCCACCTCCTAGAAAAGCCCGCAGGAGCCGCGCACCCTTTAAAGAGCGAGCGGCTCTTGGGGGCTTTTCCCCAAGGAGGGAGAAGGGACTGACTGGCCGAGTCAGTCCCTTCTCCCTCCTGCGGGCTTTTGGGGGAGATGGGGGAATTCCCCCACCTCCCGCAAAAGCAGGCAAAAGCCGTGCGCTCTTTAAAGGGGCTGCACGGCTTTGCTGGCTTTTCTAGGAATTCCCCCACCTCCTAGAAAAGCCCGCAGGAGCCGCACAGCCTTTAAAGAGCGAGCGGTTCTTGGGGGCTTTTCCCCAAGGAGGGAGAAGGGACTGACGGGCCGTTTCAGTCCCTTCTCCCTCCTGGTCGAAAAGCCCGCAGGAGTCACGCGGGGCTCCTGTGGGCTTTTGCGGGAGGTGGGGGAATTCTGCCACCTCCCGCAAAAGCAGGGAGAAGGTCTTGGAGTAGCGCACAGGCTGCGTGCAGCCTGTCCACTGCTCCCAGAGCTGGGGGGGGGAATCATATTTTTTCCTTGATTTCCCCCCCCTGAAAACTACGTGCGTCCTATGGTCCGGTGCGTCCAATCGTGCGAAAAATACGGTATATATATATATATATATATATATATATATATATATATATATATATATTTGTTAAATATAAATCTTTGTAGATGTAACCTGAGACACAATGGACCTTTGCAGCAAATGCTGGTTTTAGTCTTCCCTGGTTAGTTCATTTATTTAGTCAAACTTATAGACCACGTTCAATATATATATTTTTTTCATAATAAGGAGTTAGAGACTGTAAAATGAAGGTGATATTAACACTTTTCAAGGATACTGTATGGACAGGCAAAAACACAAGGAGGCATGGAGCAAGACTGGGGAAAGGTATGGCTTCAGGAGAGGGACTGTGGCCTAGAGAAAGGGAGTGTCCCGAGGGCCAGACAAAGAGGCCTAGAGGGCCGCATTTGACCCGTGGGTTTGAGATTCCCCACCCCTGCTCTAAACATACAAGAAAACAATGAAGATATACAGATATATCAGCAGATAAAACCACAGAGAGGAAATCAAATAAAACATTACTACTAAAAATCATTAGCATGATGATGATCCATCAGGGAAGGTTATGATTTCTTTTGGATAGGCACTATTATTGTGGTAGAGAGGCAGTGCAATATCTTCCCTTAACCCAACAGTGTGAACTGGGTCTTCCATGTGAGCATCAGATCCCAGAGGCAGAGTCTGCATGATCCTACGGGAAGCACCGAATCAGTGGAGCATAAATGGGAGGTAATGTATAAAAATTCCTTCCAGTAGCACCTTAGAGACCAACTAAGTTCGTTATCAGTATGAGCTTTTCTTCAGATAAGTGTGCATGCACAAGAAAGCTCATACCGATAACAAACTTAGTTGGTCTCTAAGATGCTACTGGAAGGATTTTTTAAATTTTGTTTTGACTATGGCAGACCAACACGGCTACCCACCTGTAACTGGGAGGTGATGTGACAGAGCATATGTGTGCTTTGCAGAAGGTCCCAAATCCAATCCCCAGCATCTCCAGAAAAGGTTAGAAAAGACTCCTCCTCTGAGACCCTGGAGAGCTGCTACCAACCTGAGTTGACAATACTAGCCTAGATAGATAGTCTATCTAGCCGCTGCTAAAGGTTTGGCCCAGAACTTAGTTCTTCTTTTGTTTTTCTTTCTTTGTGCCTGTAGAATGAGAGTGCTTCTTACAAAAATAATTAAATAGGCTGTATCTCAGTAGTAAAGCACATACTTTGTGTACAGGAAGATCTCAGGTTTAATTTGCAACAACTCAGTTAAAAGGATATCATTTAGCAGTATTGGAAAAGGCCTCTGCCCAAGACCGTAGGAAGTTGATCAGAGCAGATTATTCTGTAGATTAGGTGTGGACACCCTTTGGCCCTCTAGATGTTGCTGAACTACAGTATACATCTCATTGGCCATCTTTGCTGGGGAGTTGTAGTTCAGCAACATCTGTAGAGCCAAAAGTTCCCTACCCTGGTCTTACTATGGTAGGCTTAATTTCCTGTAGAAAGAGGCCACATATAGCCAAAAAAAATCCCACTGGGATAATTAATTAAAAATCACCAGTAGTAGTTGTTTGTAGAACTGATAGGAGTCATCACTGTGTATCTAATAAGAGTAATTAAATACAGTGGTACCTTGGGTTAAGTACTTAATTTGTTCCGGAGGTCCGTTCTTAACCTGAAACTGTTCTTAACCTGAAGCACCACTTTAGCTAATGGGGCCTCCTGCTGCTGCCGCGCCGCCGGAGCACGATTTCTGTTCTCATCCTGAAGCAAAGTTCTTAACCTGAAGCACTATTTCTGGGTTAGCAGAGTCTGTAACCTGAAGCGTATGTAACCTGAAGCGTATGTAACCCAAGGTACCACTGTACACTGTTTGAATGCCATTGGTTAACTCTCAGATGGGAAACCTCAGGTACAGACCTCTCTGGCCTTCAGGAATTTTTGTAGGCTATGTTTATTTATCAAATGGCCCCAGAACAGGTCACCAAAAACATACTTAAAGCTAGTGCAGTTTACATTAAAAACATAAATTAAAACCACAGAATATTATGTATTCCCAGTTCATAATCTTGTACAGTGGTACCTCGGGTTACAAACGTTTCAGGTTAAGAACTTTACCTCAGGATGAGAACAGAAATTGAGCGGCACGGCGGCAGCGGGAGGCCCCATTAGCTAAAGTGGTACCTCACATTAAGAACAGTTTCAGGTTAAGAATGGACTTCCGGAATGAATTAAGTTCTTAACCAGAGGTACCACTGTATTTTGGACTACTTGTGAATTATGCACTTGCAATAAATTTGAGTTCCTGCAAACATAGAATCACTGTAGCGTTCATTTACTTCAGAGAGGTCTCTCTGTTAAAAAAACAGTTAAAAAAACTGTTGCAATTTACTCCAACCAGAGTTTAGGAGAACTGATATTTTCAGTGTTTTGCTACTTTGGCATCGTGGTGGAAGGTGTTTTGGGTGAGTTCATACAATTATCACTCCCAGTATAATGTGAGCATGTACTAATGGTTATATTGGAGGAAAATCGGTTCTGGATGAGACCAGCAGGGAGAGGATGCCAAGGTCTGACTAGTTGTATTTTTGTATATAGTTTGGTAGCAGCATGCTGCTCAGTAAAGTTTGTTTCTTCTAATCCAGTCTCTGGATCATTTGTAATCTTGCAAATACTACACCTACTGCAAGACTGATGTCATTTTGCAGTGGATATACAAGGGAATTTGAGATCAGCCTATCCAGTTTTAAAGACTTTGCAAGTGTTGGGTTTGGGCTTTCCCATGACAGAAAAGTCTTCATGGGGAAAGCACTTTGTGATACCAAAAAGGATTATGATTCTGCCTTGTGCAACACAGAGAAGTATGTGCTGCGTTGCAGCTTTTTCCTGACTGTACTTAACATGTATCTTAAAAAAAAAACAACCACAAAAAAACACACCTGAAACATATGTCAGGAGATTTCCAGTGCTCCTGGGTAGACACTATCTAAGATCTCAAGAGCAATTCACGTAACAATTGATCTTCTGGTGGCTGTTTGAAATTGCTGCATACAGGCATGCAAACTACAGGCACTCAAGAGGCCCCAAACCTAATGCCCCCTGGCATACATAACACTGTACAGTGGTCAAATTTGCATTTGTTTCTCCACCCATCACTTGGAAGGTGGCACAGAAGGAAATGTGGCCCTGGATCTGAAAAGGGTACCCTGCTGCAGCGTGCACTATCCTTCAGTATATGGTGGTGGATGTAGGGCAGTGATAATGAGCTAACATGCACAGCACTTTCCAATAACGTAGTCCTGTGAATCATCTTCACTGTTCACAACTTAGAAGAGTCTGTGAAGGAGTAAGCAGCTGCTTGCAAATTCCTTTGGGAGATTTTGTTGTTGTTGCAAAAAGGAAAAAAAAAGTGTTTGAAAAACATCTTAACATGGTTGCCCTCTGGCTAAATTTGTTAAACAAGATTAACCAAAGCAAAGCATATGTTTGAGTCACACAACCAAAAGAGGAAGGACTCCTGATGTAGTCTTTTGATGAAAGCTTGCCCTGGGTTCCATCCCCAGCATCTCCAGGCAGGGCCGTGGAAGACTGTCTGAATCTCTGAATTGCTGACACCCGCCTTTGTAAACCACACTTAGCAAGACAGACCACCGATCTCAGTTGGTATAAAGGAGCAGTTCTTCATCTAGTGATAACAATCAACAAGTTATTTTAATGATTCCTAAAATATTAATATTAAACTCCCATTTTTTAAGCCTCTGTCAACAATTAATTCCAAGTAAAGCTTATCTGTCTTCTTGGGAAATTGGAACGACAGTTTATTTGGCTTTGCTTGAAACTTCCTGGCTTATTGTTCTAGCTGGCGAGAGAATCACCTGCTAGTGGGTTCTATTCCTGAAAATCAAAGCTTGTGAAATGCCAATAATGGCTTTCGGAACAAATATAAAGATACATCCATATATGTCCAAGATTTTTATACCTTGCAATTTGGCTCCTAACTGGTAACTTGAGCTTTTCTGTGCAATGCATATCTCAAATGAGGCAGAGTGTGTTTCTCCTCTCCTATCATTCAGTCCTATGAGCCATGGAAGGAAGACTTTTCATGATTTGCAGTGATTACATTTGTCAGGATGGAGAGGGCAGGAGTAGAAGAAGAGGCACTTCTAGAGTATAGAGGCAACTGCCTGTAGCTACCTCTAAGAGAGATATGGCCCTCCACAAAAAGGAAAGTGATAATCCAGGGCACTTGATCCCTAGTTTTCAAAGGATCAGTCTGCATTTTTGTCAATTTGTCACTGGTTACAGAATCAAGGAATAGCTTGCATGTCCAAACTATAATTATAATTAATTACCCACCCTTCACCCTAAGGTCCCTGGGCAGGTTAAAACAGTAAAGCACAATATTAAAAAACTGTTTAAAATAGCTGGCAAGCACACAAAAAATGTGGATCCTAAAAATAATTCACATCCAGTGTCAAAATCAAGGGTAAAAATGTGCATCTTCAGCATTCGCTAGAAGCTGTGTAATGAAGGTGACAGGCACACATCTGTGAGGAGGGAGTACCACAACTTAGGGACCGCCTCAGAGAATGCCTTCTCATAGGCCACCACTCCTCGAACCTCTGATGGTGGAGGAACTATCAAGGGGCTCCCCTCTGCTGATCTTAGCACCCAAGAGACTTGGAGGCAGAATTTGTGTATCGTTCCAAATACTGCCTTTCAGTGAATTCATATCTGTTGAATAATCACATGGTGCAGTACATGAATGTGTCACATGGTTTCAAGTGATACAGAAGTTTTTCTAAGGAGTTTTGTCTGATAGTTAAGTACATTTTTATCCTGCTGTTCACTGAAGGAACTCAGGGTAATATATATGGTTTTCTCTCCAACTATGTTATCCTCACACCCATATGAGGTAGGTCAGGTGTGTGTCCAGGATTACCCAGTGAGCTTCATGGCTTAGCAGATATTTGAGCCTAGGTCTCCCAAACCCTACTCTGATACTCTAACCACTTTACCACACTGTCTTCCATAAGTAAGTGAGTGGCATGGCTGACTGGAGATTGCATGTTAGTATGTTGCTGTTTCTTAGCTGGTAAGTCTTCCAAAAGATGGAAGTGGTCATCGTTAGGCTTGGGGGAGGCCCGTGCTTAGGCACTTTGACCACTATGCCAAACTGGTTCATCCCAGCTAATGAATGACATAACAAACATCTCTTCTACCATCTCTATCAACAGGCAAACAGTGTCTTGAAAGAGTTAGCCAGAAAAGGTAGTATGTAGGTCTGTCAGTTGCAGTTACCTCCTTACTCCTATAACTGCCTGCCAAGCCCTAAAATCAGCTTCAGAGGTCCTTTCTGCCATTTTGTGGGATTTGGCATATTAGAACAAGAGACAGGGTCTTTTCAGTAGTGGCACTGTGGTTCTGGAATGCCTTTCCAAGTGAGTTTCATGTAGCTTAAGACAGAAATTGAAACCCCATTTGTTTCAGAAAGGTTGCTGCCTATTTTTCCAAGCTGTTTTATTATACATGGAGTGGAATTGTTTCTTTTAACTTGCATTATTGTTGTATTGTATGTATGGACTTTCTGTATTATGGGATATAGGTATTTAGCTCTGTTTTTGTACCCTACTCTGAATGTGACTGCAGAAGTATGGAATGAAAATATCTCAGCCATCATTATTATTATTGGGCTGCACAATGGACTAGATTAACTTTGGCAAGGAAGTTCTTATGTACTGCCAATGAAAGGTTGACAAAAAATTCAAATTTCATTTCAAAAGAAAGACAGGCCACAGTATTTGTGGCCTGGCCATATGAATAGCTTTCACAATAATTTGCTTAGGCTCTGCCCAAGGACACGGGGCTGTAGCTCAGGGGAAGAGTTATGCTGGAAGCCCCGAGTTTTCAGTCTGCCTCTTCTTCCAATAGGGTTGAGCATATCCACTCACTTGGGCTTGGTGGGGGGCAGTGTCTGCTGAACGGCATGGCCACAACTGGATCCAGGAATAATTGCCTTTGTTCTTCATGGCCAGGCATGGGCATGAGGGCTGTGATCTGTCCATCCCTGGTGTATTTAGGAGGGCAACATGGAGCAGCCCACCCTCTTGGCTATTCAATTTACCTCCCACCCACCCATACTGTTGGGACTCACTTAGTGGGGGAGTGGGCAAGTTGGGGTAAGGACCTTGCTGTGGTTAATTAGGCACCATATTTGGGGTCAGAGAGAAATTTTCTCCTGCAAGCAGATTGGCTGGCTTGCAGGTTTTCACCTACCTCTTAGCAATTGTCACAACTTTAGTGGATAACGCATTGGGCTGGATGTTTAGTCATGTGGGTATCCCATTAATGGGGTGTAGGAATGGGTGACTCTGTCCAGGAGTCCACATGGGGACCAATGGGCCAAAACACTTCTCCCAATGGCAGGCCTGTGGGGGGTTGTGGCACCTGATCCATGTGGGGTGCGATTCCCCACACAGGGTTGACCCACTGGGTTCCTATTAGCCAGCATGCAGGCTGCCTGATGCTGGATACATGTCCAATGCCTAATCTTACCTGTAATCAATAAAATTGTAGCCTGATTCAGTCCAATAACAATCTCCTGTGCAGATTTCCTCAGTCTTCCCTGCACTGGCCGCAAACACCATGCCTCTGTGGTGGCAAATATTCCTATCTGAAACTCTGTTGAGCCAGTGTCAACCAATTATGTATTGACCCAACAATCTGCTCTGGATTGATGCAATTTCCTATGTCTCAGTGTTCCCTCTCCGTAGGGTAACCATAAGCCCTATTTCACAGAAGACAGTTCTCTATTTGGAGGTGTTCTCTATTTGAAGAGATGCCTATTCAAAGTCTGGTTTAAAGATAACCACCACGAAGGGAGAGGAGGAGGGGGCCCTGAAGTGGCCCATCAACAGTTAGCCCCTGGGCAGATTGACATTATAGTGGGATGCACTGTATTTCTCTTTAAGTTGTACAAATTATTTTAAAATTGGCATATATAGTCATAGTCATTATCAGCATAGGCAAAATGTATCGATATCTGCATAATTTCCTTTCCTCTCTTTTGGTGATGCATAACTCCCCAGCAACTCCTGTGGAGGTCCAATGAACACTATGTTTGTGTGCCAATAATTCTAAGAACCAGTTTTCTACACCCAGCTCCAGTTCACCTAAGTGGCACATGGTACTGCTTGGAAATATAAGAAGTGCCAAGAGTATGGCAAAGTAATTTTAAAAATCACCCAGCTTACAATTTCAGTTGTCCATGTAACATTTATGCTTTGGAGTGAATGGGGGTTGTCTGATATTGTTAGGGTATTGCAGATTAAGTCCTAATGTCCTTTGTGTTTAAAGTCTTCTATGCATTCAGAACTTGACTGTTTTCGTTGTGGCATATGTTGTTAAAATGTAGGCGTCTCTTTTTCTTTTTTCAGTTCGGCAACAACAATAACTACATGAACATGGCCGAAGCCAACAATGCATTTCTCACTGCAAACGAGGTAGGCGTTGAATTTCTCTCTCTTCCCCGTTTCCCACCTCATGCTCAAACCCTGACATTTGCTTTGATAATTTTTACAGACTTTTCAGTGGATGACGGGCAAAGTGCTGATTTTTGGGTATGTGTTTTATGGAGCACAAAATACAGACTTTAATGAGAGAGAAAATAACCTGACAGCTCTCCATTACCAGTCAATTTACTTGTCTGTTAGACTGTTACTTACATAGCATGTCAATAGAAGCAAATCTGCTATACACACACACACACACACACACACGGGAAAAACAACACTTCCCTCCCCCTAAAAATGTAACCAGAAGGAAACAAATGAAAGGCACAGTAGGTGTACATCTTTAAAGCAAACAGAGTAGCAGTCATTAGAAGCTAATGCGCTAATTATGGTCATGGATACAAACATTTTATTTTTAATTTGGGTTCTTAACACTATTACGAAAACAAAAGGAAAGCAGCACAGTTGGTGGCATCATTTGTTTCCTGGGGAAATGAGGAAGAGTCTTTCAGTGGAAAGTGTTCAACAGCAGGCTTAAGAAGAAACCATAGATCTGAATTGATGGGGCCTGACTAGGTCATAGAGGTGATGAATTTGGCCTCTAGCCTGGGAGGGCGAGAGGTGGGAGCAGGGTAGTAAGCAGAAAGGATGCCAACCACTTTGTTCTTGTAGTTCTTCTTACTGTCTCTGTCCCTCTCTCTTCCACCCACCCCCATGACAGCCAGTTAAAGGATGTCAGGGCAGTGGTAGTGACATCAGTTCCAGACTGTACTGTTTTTGACCAAAGCAAATGCCTTTGCAATCAGGACAAAAGCATATGTAGCCATTACCCCATGGATGTGCCTGCCCCTCCTTCTCCTTTTCTTATTTACAGAAATATAGAGATTGCACATGGTAGAGAATGAAGGTGACAGCGAGTAGTAGGCAGCATCTGAATTCTGCTTGAGGTCAACACCGTGGGCAAAAAAAGGCTTGAGATTAATAAAATGTGGAGTGGGTTGACCATTTTGAGTCCAAAACAGCATTCTGCCCAGTGAATGTGCCCCCTCCCCATGGGGAGTGAGGGTATAAGGAGGAAAAATTATTGGTGGGGGCAATGCCACAGTAACTGTGGTTATATTCCAAATAGTATTTTTATGAGCAGCTTTTTAAAACAATGGCTGCCTTCTGCCTCTTTCTCTGTCTCTCTTTCTCCTTCCAACAAGACTGCTTAGATAAGGGAAGATTGCTTGGCACCAGCTCCAGTGTTAGTTGTGATAATGAACACAAACCCCCATCTGTAATGACAACATGATGTTTCATTCTGTAGAATTTCATTCCTCCATTTGAATCAAACATTGATGAAAGCTCTACTGCCAGCAGCTGTTCAAAGACAATTTAATTCCAGCTGTGATAATTCACCGTGTCAGACATTGGCTGTTATATGTTGATACAACAGCTCTCCAGATTTGCATTTTTATCAAAAGGAACAAATGTTTTGAACATTTCAGTGCAGATGGCATTTAACCACACACACAGTTTTTGTTGAGGGTTGGTGGAGTTATCCCCCCCAAGCCCTAGCTCTCCTAAAGAAATCTAAGAGAGAAATGTATGAAAAGTTAATAGCTCTTAAAATTGTGATTGGTAACATGACCCCTTAAAAACATTATACTGTTCTGGACATAATGGTACCTTTCTCCACCATCAAATTACATGCCATTCAGGCACTTCTTACAATGTGAATAGTCCCTGTGATTTGGAATAAGACTACTTCACTATGAGGTTTCCCCCCATTTAGATTGCATTCATTTTACCCACTTATCCATACATTACTTTCAGCAATCATGGCATGAGATACAGTTTGATGTTTTGAATTCTTCTTTTTTTAAAAAACCTAAATAAATCCTCACTAGCATACAAGATACTGCTCCCCACCCCATGTGCTTGTAAGAAGATATTACTAACGTGATAAATATTTTTTTTGAGAAAATGCTGTAATATTGTATAGTTTGGTTGTACATGTCTGGAAGCATTATGGATTTATTTCTCTCTCTTTTTTAACATGGAATGTTCCCTTCTCGAAATTAATCCAGCTGCCTCCTCCATGTCATGCTTAAAGCTTATACTATTGGTTTAATTACACTGAAGGAGTGGAATAAGATTGAGTGTTAATATTTGCACTGCAGCATGAGGATAACTCTGCAATTACTGCCCTATAAGCAAATTCAATTACACAGCTTTTACTTTTAAGTGAACATCAGTATTTTGAGTGTGGACATCTCAAATCTGAAAATCCGTGCTGGTGCTGCTTCTTTTAATATAATGCCATGCATGCAGCAGTCATTGTGGAATTAGCATTACAAGACCATCTAAGATGAGAAATTGACACGTCACCTTTTTGTTGCAACTTGCTTCTGTGTCGTGATGGCAGTGACCCACGCTTCCCCCCACCATTAATTCCTGAAGCACCTTAAATATTTATTGAAATAATATTTCAAGTGTTAATTACTGCAGTAATGAAAACAGCCAAATGCCACATATCAGGAATGAGTGTTTATCCATATTGTTAATGTGATATGTTAGATTTCATTAAGCAGTAATGGGGTAGCAAATGACTCGCAAATTACCATTGCATCTGTTACTAGACCACATTAGTGCCAAACGTAACGGCAAATGTAGCCATAGGGTTATGTTCATTAGCCATCCGCCTTCCATGGCCAATCCATCCTTTTGTGTTGGTGAACTTCACACCTCCCCTCTATGAAGATGCCCCCTCTTCCTACGAAGCATCAGTAAATGCATCCCTAATGTAAGAGAAAGCTTTCGCAACCAGAATTAAGTTGCAATCTCTGAACATGTGTGTGCTCACTTTGCTCACTGTGCACTGAGGAAAGACTGCTTAAGTCTCTTAAGACTCTGTCAGTATTACTCCTGCAGACTGTAGCTGTCTGTTACCTCATCATTTCTGGTGTGAGACCAATAATGACAGCTGACAGGTTTTATATGCAAGCGAAGGTTCCACCCCCCTCTCTTTGTGTGTGTGTTTCAGTTTCCATTTTCTCTCAAGCGGTTATTAATTTATATCATCATTAACAGTTTGAAGGATGACAATTTCCAGCACTTAATGAGATCTTTCACTGAACATATCATTTTTAAATTAACCGGCATTAAGTCATTCTTTCAGACAATGTAAATAATGCATTAAAGGAAGGGTCCCTCCCCCTTCTCCTGCACCCCAAGCCTCCACTTTTGCAGTAAAAATTTAAGCCAGTGTAGGCAGACAAATCTCAAAGTAGTATTCCACGATTGCAGGGTTGGGAGAGAAATCTGATTTGTTTCGCTTTTAAAGGCAGAACTACCTAATTCGGAAGCGATATGCAAACCGAAACACAGCCATCCTTCAAAATGTGGATTTCTCTGAATTTTGCAATGCCCAAGTAATGCACATATAGTAGTAGTAGTAGTAGTAGTAGTAGTAATAATAATAATAATAATAATAATAATAATAATAATAATAATAATAATTAATATGCCACCCATCTGACTGGGTTGCCCCAGCCATTCTGGGTAGCTTCCAACAAAGTATTAAAACAAACCCCTCAAACATTAAAAACCTCACTGTATAGGGCTGAGAATATGAAAATAACACACAAAAATGCATTATATTAGGGGAAATTGCTTTGCAAAAAATCTGTTTGTTGGAAGAAATGTGCACTTAAAATGCTGATGGATGTTCATGATAACTTTTTTTTTTAATGCAAACTGGATATGGAAATGTGGAGAACTGGATGTAAGATTGGAAAAATGAGAAATGGAGAAAACCTTAAATTGACAGATCCACCCACCCTGGTGTGCTTGAAGGCAACACATCGTCTGCCATACAAATTACTTTTTAGAAGTTTGGAGCCTTCTGCTTATTTCCCCGGTAGCTTGTTAGTGTTTATGGGATGGGACAGTGGGCAGAAGCAGTGGAAGCTGGCAAGGCGGTTTGTAGGCATAGGAAGACAGGATTATACCAACTGCATGAGGGAATCAGGCCATTAGCTCATATTATTAAGTACTGCTAGAGTTTCAGACAGGGAGGGACCTTTCCAAGCCCTACCAGAAGATTCCAGGGATTGAACCTGGGACCTTCTATTTGCAAAGCTATTACTCTTCCCCTAAGCCACAAGTGGCCACTATGACTGTGGGGACAGAATTCCCAGCTTTACCTTTCCGCAGTAGTGAAGTGGGCAGTGCCACAGGCCACTCTGTGAAATCACATGGTTCCACTTGACAGTTGTATTGGTGTGATCACAGGCTGCTGATGCCAGTAGAAGCAACTATCCACTCAGCTGTGGCATCCTCCTCAGCTGCTGCCTCCCAGCACTGGAATAGTAGGAATTCCTCTTCCCTCTCTGTTGCCATACAGCAGCTGCACCCTGCAGACTGCTTCAGTAGCCATGGCATGTTCTGAAAACTCACAGAACATGTGGAGATGATCAAGTGGTCTTTATATTGAGGTTATTGTTCTATAGGTTAATAATGTCTTAAAAATATCATGAGAAGAACCCTTATAGATGAGAGCCATATACTCTGGTGTTCTGCATCCCCCAGTGGCCAACCAGATAGTACAAGCATGAAGGTGATAACTTTCTCCTGCTGTTGATCCCAAGCAGCTGGTAATTGCTTATGAAAATGTGACCAGGTTAGCAATTCCCAGACTATTGTGCCACCAAAGGGGCTAAAACAAGAGTGGGGAAACCGTGGGTTGTTGTTGGACTCCATTTCCCATCAGACCCAGACAACATGGCCAATGGTTAGAGGTGCTGGGAGTTCTACTCCAGCAACATTTGGAGGTGCACAGTTTTGCCACCTCTTAAAAAACTAAGCCACCATTTTGGATATTTCTATCACTGAGTGGCTCTTAGAGCAATAGAGGCACATGTACCTGGTTCCCTGGTCTCTCTGCAGTGATTTCACCCCAAGTGAGGAAGTAAGAGCTTCCCAGCATACATAAGCTCACTACAGATTGTCCCCCACAAACATTGGGATGATGGCAGTGAAATTCCAAGGTTATCCAGGTTCAAGTTACATATAAACACAAGGTGGTTGATGGTCCCGTGAGCACCCAAGCCAGTATCTGACATGGTGCCAAGAATCTTTTACATTTTATTTTAAGTAAAATGAAAACCCTTAAGCCAAAATGTATTTAAAAGTACCCCCTCCACACACACACACACACACACACACACACACACAAACTTTTAGAATTTCAGACAGACACACAAGTGAATTTAATTTTCAGCCTCTGAAACAAGCACACATCCAGAATCATTACAGTTTCTCAGAGAGTGCAGGTCTGTTCACGAACCCCAACTAACTGGGCAAAGGGAATATAAGAAGCTGGAAGGTGGAGATAACAGTTGCAAGGAGGATGCATTAGGGAGGAAGTCAGGAATATGATGGAAATACAAGGGATGTTCAAAAGATCCACACATGCACAATGAATGTGTGATGGAGGAACAAAATGGCACCCACTAGCTACACCGCCTCCATGCTTACGCACACCATGTGACTGCACATTTGGCCTTAGGGTGAATGGGTCTGCACGCATGCATAGGACTACTACAGCTGCACACAGGCAGCCTGATTGGCCAGGGGTCTCATTAAAGTGGAAGAGCCCTACACAGGTACATGCCACCAGGGGCATAGCTGTGTATTGGTGTAGAGGGAGGCATGCCTAGTGGGCATGATCCTGCTACCCTTCTCCATTAAAGGGGTGGAGGTTTTATAAGCACCCATGAACAGACACACTTTTGAATGTAGACATGTCCCCACTTTTAATCCAGAAACCCAGAATAATTTATTCATTGTTTCGCAGGGAACGATAGCAAAAAGTGTTCATTTCTGTGCCAGATATAAGCAGCATTTCAGCATCAAATGACCTTGATTTTTTTTTCTAAAGGGGTTAAAAGTATGTGTAGATACCTTGAAGAAAATTAGAAATAAAAGTTTCGTAAAGTTTCTCAGAAGAAACCTACCTTTCCCCACCACAATCCTTGCTCTGAATCAAACCAAAATCGCTCCATTTATAAGCCATTTCCCCCAAAAAGTCCATGTCTCTCACAACCACCTTCATATCAAAGGCTCTATCATACTCCTATTCCTCTTATGGAGGGAGCTTAAAAGCAGGATTCTAATATTTCACATTTATGGGTTGTAAAAGAATTTTGAAGTATTCACTACCAGATTAATGTTGTGTGTGTACTACCAAAGTTGCCAGCATTTTATTTGACGCATCAGAATAATGGTTAGGCTGTTTGTGCTGTTTTACTAACATATCAATAAACTGGCAATTTGTTATACAGCCAAAAAAAAAAAGCAACCCAAAACCACAACCCAATGTAGCTGATGCTCACACCAACAACAAAGACAGATGTTGCTAATTAAGGGTGCATTAAAAAACAGTTAATACTGATACACCATTAAAGCCATATGATAATGAGACTTAAATCTTTAATCTGAAGGATCCATAAAAGCTGGGCATATGTGAATATTGCTACACTTGTGATTTACAAAATAAAGTAAAATAAAATGGTTTGCTCGTGAGCTAAATCTTACAGGGTGTAAACAACTCCCTTTTATTACACACGCTGCAGTCATTTATTTAGCAGTGTTTCGTTGCAGTGAAGTTGCTGTTCTTTCTTCTTTTTCTTCGTTTAGCAAACATTCCACACTCCAAGTCTTGGAGATGAAGAGTTTGAGATCCCACCAATTACTCCACCACCTGAACTGGATCCCACCAACTTAGGAATGGCAGATATACTGTTGCCATTTCAAGGTCTAAGTGATCAGTTGGCTGCACAAGGGAATGAGTTCACGCCACAGTTTCCACCGCAGAGCTTGGATCTTCCTTCCATTACAATATCTCGAAATCTTGTGGAACAAGATGGTATCATCCAAAGCAATGGGTTACATATGGTACGGATTTTTCCTTTCCTTTCCATTTGACTGCATAACTTCTCTTACTGCTGCATAGAATTGCAGTGTTGTGTACTGAGCCAAACATTTATGCTCCCCTACCACCCCCTCCAATAACTTATCTGGCAAGCACATGAAAATAACATCCAGCTGCTAAAAGACGGTACTCCTTGCACTCAATACAGCATCCTTATTTGTTGTCTTTTGTTGTAGTGACGCACAGTCGATATCACTAGTGTCTTGTGGCAGGATATTTTCATAAATTTTCAATGGGCGCCATAATGTGCATTCACTTATTTCAGGGATGGTGAGATCCTTTGGCCCTTCAGATCTTGTTGGACTCCAGCCCTCACCTGTCCCAGCCAGCAGGGCCAATGGTCAGGGATAATGGGGGTGGAAGTTCAACAACATCTGGAGGGTCACAAGTTCCCCATCCCTGACTCATTTCATTGCTTCCGGTGGTAGAGAGAAAGGAGAAAGTTTCAGACTGCAGATTCAGGGTCATGAGCTGGTGGCAGAGCATGAATCTGGAGCAAGGAAAACAGTGAGCCCAAATTCAGATGACACATGAAGCCAAACAATCGTTTAGTCCTGAGTAGCGCAGCAGCAGGAGGAATTGGGGAGGGGATTGATAGCCACAGTCTCCTCTCTGGGAGCCCGCACATTCATAGTAAGCCACGGTTTAGCTTTACAGTGGTACCTCAGGTTAAGAACTTAATTCCGGAGGTCCGTTCTTAACCTGAAACTGTTCTTAACCTGAAGCATCACTTTAGCTAATGGGGCCTCCCGCTGCTGCCGCACCATTGGAGCACAATTTCTGTTCTCATCCAGAAGCAAAGTTCTTAACCCAAGGTACTATTTCTGGATTAGCAGAGTCTGTAACCTGAAGCGTCTGTAGCCTGAGGTACCACTGTACTTAGTGTAATGTGCAAACCAGGACAGTGTTTTAGCAATGCAGCTGAATTTGCGTTCAACCCATTTGCAAGGCACAGTAATGTGTATATTTGGTTGTATGACGTAATCTTCATTTGCAGAGATTACACCTGCTTCACAGTTTAATAGGTGTAATAGCATTACTGTAAGGTACACCCTAATAGTTAATTTCTTATCCTCGTAGCTTTTTCTATGGAGCAGAAGGCTTTGTAGTGTAAACACTCAGTGCTAAATACTTACTGTTTCCGCAGTATCAGCTGTAAGCAAGTAGAAACAAACAAACAAACAAACAAATATATATATAATGCAAAGAGATAGGTGAAGCTTAAGGGCTGTGTTAGTTTTACTTAGTAATTAATGGGCTTGTTACTTATGACCATTAATTTCAATGGGTCTACTCTGAGTAGGACTAGCATTGAATGTAGTCCTGGATATTTCAAGGCAGCAAAAGCTTGAGGTGTTGTGGTAGGTGGGTGTTGACTTGAAAAGCTCATCTAAATTCTCCCCCATTTCATTCTGTTCCCTCTTTCAGTCTGAACATCTAATCTAAATTCCATAGATGTGGTGGTAAATGTCTCTCATCATTTATTGAAAATGTGCACTTTATTAAACTGATAAATATTTATTAATAATAGAATCCATCTTTAGATTGTATATTTCGTGAATTACCTTTCTTTAGAGCCATAACTTTTTTTTTATTACCGCAATAAAAAAAACGTAAAAGAGGCATTTTAACTATGAAATTTCATTTCATGGTCAATTGGGCTTACTGTATCTAAAAGAACTAAATATGGAGCCATAAAATAATTATGATATTCATCTACACTCTTGAACAATGCCTGCATGAAGCAGCATTCAGCTTGTCAAATCTTACTGCATTGTTGAGAAGTTGCTAATCGGTAATGATAGACAAGACCTAGATGTCTATATAGGCAAGTAATACTTTTTCCAAACTGAAACCATTAGAATAACATAGCCCTCCCCCCCCCCTTTTTTAAGATACCAAATGAAATCCCAGCCACTTTTGGAAACATTACTGTGTTAGACAGCTTCACTGCAAATGATAGCTATTTTAATTGGATTTATAGATTGACCCTGTTGAAATGTCCAGTAGAATTTCACCTTGAAGAAAATGTCATGAAATTTTCAAGCACAAACAGAAGAAATGAAATGTACTTGGGCAGAGCTATGATTAATACAGTGTGTCTCTGGCTTTGTTCTGAGCAGTACCTGACATGTTCACCTATAAACTTGAATGCAAAATCGCCAGAGGCACGGGTAGAAATAGGTTATGTCAAGGTTCTCCGATGTTTCCCTCAGGGTGCGGAGTTGGCCAGCTACATAACAGTACTTTTGCAGGCTTCTCTTAGATTTGCTGCAGGAAGACTGCTGGAATAATAAATAATACTTTCCATTCCATTTCTGACTTAGGATTGCTATATCCAGCAATCCATTTTAAGTGCAAGCAAGCTGTTTTATTACCAAAGTATATGTAGCCCAGCGGTTATTAAAAATGAATGTATTGATGGATTAACAATTCTTCCTACCAGTAAAAAAAAAAAAGGACCTCCTGATGTATTGTCCTGCATTTCCTACCCAGCCTGTTATTGCTTTTGTTTATAGAAAAAGTGACAATTTGTCATGTTGCTGATTAGCTTCATTATTATTGACAGGATACAAAGGGACATTTATCTTAGTTTAAATGTATGCTATTACGTTGGGATTTCCCCCACTCTCCCCCGCCCCAAAATGAGGAAGCACAACAGAAAACGAAAGATAAAAGAAATGCACTGTGATTAGCATTTGCATTTTAATAATATGCTAATACAAAAAAATCAAGCTTCATAAATGAATTACTGGCAGGGAATGAACGAGTTCTAGCTTGAGTTCAGAAAAACACCTGGGACTTAACAAGATGTGGGAAAATATATAGACCTACACATAAATAGATGGAAATCAATTGCTATATGCTATCAAAAGTCATTACAGACTAAAGCTCAGTTGACTGTTTAGATGATCACCTGAGAAATTATTTTAATCTACAAAGGGTGGCAATTCCATAGCGCTGTTGCCTGTGCTCTATAGGGTTCCTTTTTATTCTTTTCTCTCCCCCCCTCTCCCCTTTAAACATCTCTCTATAATCTACCCAGCCTGCTGAGTAGCACTGACATCAGTAGTACATCAATTTCAGAAAGTGGATTATTTTTACTAGACAGCTATTGTGACATATTGGGTCAGTCATAAATGAAAGATATTCATGCAAGCATGCAATACTTGTAATGAAGTCTCACTCTGACCTTCTGTATGATTGATTCTGTAATTTAGTTTTCTCAGGCACTGCCTGAAATGAAATGAAATCATGTTGAACAAGTTTTGAATACCCACAGTGCATCAGGAGAAGAAAAATCTGTAGCCCTAGAGGCTTGAGAGAGAGCAGCTGAACGATTTATCTCCATGCTATTATAGCCTTTGCCAGCATTCAACATTTTCTCCTTTTTTTTCTTCCTTATTTGGCTTAAGTACTTAATTCTGCAGGTAGCTGTAAATGGGAAAATAAAATGCTGTTCAGATTTAAAATGACAGGACAGGAGTATGTGCAAGGGACTGATAAAATATCTTGAATAGAACTGACCTTTCATGTTGCTGAAAGTTACTGGGGGATTCATCCTAATAATTACCATATAGATTATTTTTTATTTCTTTCCTGCAATGAAACATTTCAGAGAGCAGTGGTGCTGATTGAATGAAAATTGAACTTGTTAACATTCTTTTCAGCTTAGCCTGTTGTACATAACAGAAGGTTAGCTTTGATGAATTTCGAAATTCCCTTTCTGATATCTAAGAAACAGACGGTAAAATAATTGTCTCTTTTCAGCCTGCATTTATTTTTCACTGCCTTAAAAAAATACCTCTGGTTAACTCTACAAAAATAGAGTTAACTGTAAGTGCATCATTTTTTGGTATATCTCTGTGTAAAGAAGTTCCTATATGAAAATGTGATAATCATTATTCTGCCACAAAAATGTATAGCAGAACTTCGCTTTGTGTTCAAAATGTTTAGATTAGATTTGATTCCACCCACACCTTTTTTTTAATCTTGAACACATGACTGTAATTGTGCACTGGAAATTTTTAGTTCCTGCTCCCACTACTTTGAACAACTCTCTCTTACATCCTATCACAAAGAACCTGCTAGGAAACTGCTGTCATCTATTGATGTTCTCCTTTATCAGAGGTGAGATGGATGGTGACCCAGTAGAGGACTTTTTCACCTGTGGCACAATGTTGGCCTTCTATCACCCACAAAAGCTTACCTAGTGCCTACATTGCTCTCTGTTGTTGTTGTTGTTGTTGTAGTTGTCGTCTGCCCTTCAGTGAAAGTTCCCAGTAAATGTTTTGTTTTTGTTCTAAATTCTCCCAGACCCTGCAGGTATCTTAAACAAATTTGGGAACTCTGCAGCCTCCTTCCTTAATGGTACAGTTTACTAATTTTTATTGTTTTAACATGTAAACCTCCCTAGAATCAATGCTGAATGCATAAAGATGCTTAAATAAATTTCTTAATGATGGGTTGCATCTAATGCATTTCCACTGAAATTAATGCGCACGACTAATAAGACCATTCATTCCAATGGGTTTGTTCTGTTCTTGGCCATGTGCATTGAACAACTGAAGGAAACAAATCTGATGCTCCCTGGAGCTCATTGTGTTTTGATTTTGTGGATCCTGGTTATCACAATGCCATGGGACAAAAATTGCTCACATAAATAGTATATAAGATTAAAGGATTGCTAGCATCAGTCACTCACAATGCAGTCCATGCCTAGTCATCAGCCCCACCGAGTTCAACAAGGCTTATTCCCATGCAAATGTGGATAGGATTTCAACAACTGAAATCTTATATACATGCAATGATGTGGCTTTTTCAGGAAAGAATAATAACATTTGGAACATTTTCTGAAAAACGTTCTCATGCAAATTAGGCTAATTAGCAAATGGAAGTTTGCACTGGGAAATTTTCAGTTTGCACTGGGAAATTTTTGATGCTCTAGAGACCCATTTAATTTTGTATGTTTATTTTATTTGTATTCAGCTAACAAACCTAAAACTTTGAAACTGCAAAACTTGTCAAATATTACATTTGCAATTGGCATCCATTCATTGTTACTAATGAACTCATGAAATGGAATCTGTTACATGATGAAATAACGTATTGGAATATTTATACCCCATATCACTGTACACGCTTACCTTGGAGTAAGTCCCATTAAATCCAGTAGGAGTTACCGCAGAGTAGGAATGCATAGGATTACACTGCTGTAAACAACCTTTAGTATTTCACACAGATATAATTATATGAAGGAAAGATTTTTAATTTTATTTAAAAGGCAATTTAAATATAGACATTTATAATCCAGATTCTTGATTTAGCCTTTCAGTAAAGCAAGGAATTGAAAATTACCAATATGTTATGTCAAATCTGGCAGATAGGCATGGTTTCAGGTTATTTTCCTTCATAAAATGTGCATCTTATTCATTCTAATTTTATTTACAAGGAAACTCCCACAATTTATTTTTTAATATCCACTTTACGATCTTGATATGAATAGGGGAAAAGAGAGGGACTGTGATTACAACAGAGTTACAGCAGTATTGTTTACTATATTACAAATAAAACAGTTATTTCATGGTTCATTAATGTGTTTAGTGTCTGGAACTCTTTATTAAAAGAAGCCTTTCTTGTTGTTAAGAACATGTTTATTGTCATCATTAAGAGGGGGAAACCCAACTAATTACTGAATTCAATCATTTGTTCATTTATAAGGATGGCGGTTTCTCACCTGAGGAGGCACTTAACAGCTCAGTGTGCCATTTTATCATCAGACACCAATCAGTTTAGTTTTGTTGTTTAGAGAAAGAAGTGCCATGATAGATGTTTAAAAACTAATGCACGGCATGGAGAAAGTGAGTAGAGATAAGTTCTCCCTTTCTCATGAACATACAATGAAGCTGTATGATGGAAGGTCTAGGACAGATAAAATAAGAGTACTTTCTCACATGGCACATGCTTAAAACTATGGAAATCACTTCCAAAGGAGGCAGTGGTGATGGTCTCCAACCTAGATGCCTTTAAAAGAGGATCAGACAAATCCATGGAGGAGAAGGCTATCAACATCTTCTGGCCATGAAGGCTGTGTTCAACTTCCTTTGTTGGAGGTAGTACATCTCTGAATACCAGTTGCTGGGAATCACAGGTGAACAGAGAGATTCTGATTAAAATCCTCACTTAGCTATGAAGTTCAATAGGTTATGGAGAATGGTTATGAGAAGGAAATGGGTGAGAGCTCTGCACATCGTCCTGAGGTACTTCAGGGAACGTCATAATAAAAATGTAATAACATAAATAATGCATTTTTTAAAAAAAAGTTAGTATCATTGTTTTATAACAAGAGCTTTTTAAACATTGCACATATAAAACCTATTGATGATTAATTTTGGTCTCCTAACAAAATACTCAATTCTTACCTGGTGCCACTGTCAACCGTGGCACTTTTCTTTCCCACCCTTACCCACAGCCAACAAACAAAAATGAGATGTGGTTTTTAGTCACTGGATTAGAATGGTCTGAGGGAAAGCTTCAGAAAATGTCATGTGCACAGTTTTTCTGAGCACAATGAACCACATACTTTTGTGGAACTTATCCCTATCAAGCTGTTTGTCCAGGAATACTTTTATTGGACATACAGTGGTACCTCGGGATACATATGCTTCAGGTTACATATGCTTCAGGTTACACATTCCGCTAACCCAGAAATAGTGCTTCACGTTAAGAACTTTGCTTCAGGATAAGAACAGAAATCGGGCTTTGGCGGCACGGCGGCAGCAGGAGGCCCCATTAGGTAAAGTGGTGCTTCAGGTTAAGAACAGTTTCAGGTTAAGAACGGACCTCCGGAATGAATTAAGTACTTAACCCGAGGTACCACTGTATAACATGCCACAAAAGGAATATACAGTGGTACCTCTGGTTGCGGATGGGATCCGTTCCAGAGGTCTGGTCGGATCCTGAGGTTTTGGCAACCTGAGGACCGCTTCTGCGCATGCGCGTGCAGTGGTAGACCACTTCTGCGCATGCGCACACGGCAAAACCCGGTAAAATGCTTCTGCATCCCGAAGTTTACGTAACCAGAGAGTTACATAACCGGAAGTACTACTGTACATCTCTGACACCTTTTTTGACAGATGAATTCAACAATACATCATAAAACCATATATCTATAGTAGGAACACCTAAATATTTTCTCTCTCTTTTGCATACCGTGTATTTGGTAACCATCAGTCTTTGGTAACCATCAGAGCAAAATGGATATTTGGCATATCTCTAGACTGAAGACAAGGGTGGTGTCCTACCAGAGTTAACTCTGGATGCCATCACACTGATAGGATAATGAGACTCCTACTTACCTCCCTTGACTGCACCGGTGGATACAAAAGAAGCGTATCTGCCAAGATGCTTTCACTTGGCCTTGCTGCAGGGATTTGCTGGACAGTGTGCATACTGTCCTTGCTAAATTGCTCTGGTTCTTAAAAAAAAAAAAAAGCAGCCTGTTATTTATTTGATTTGATTTATGGCACTTCTGTGCTGCCCCATAATGTAAAAGTTCTCTGAGCAGTTTGCAAGAAGTAAATAAACCCGACTGAAATAAAAACTGAAGCACAAACCTATTGAAAAATGGGAGACCTATATAAAGGTGGCAAAACAGAACTTTCTGTACACCCCTCACCCCCATTAAAAACAGATTTAAAGATCAGATGCCCCATGTTAAAAGGCTAGTGAATAACAAAGTCTTCACCTGGCACCAAAAAGACCACAAAAATGGCACCAGGCAAACCTCCCTGTGCTTCTAAGTTAGTTGTCACTGGCAGCAGGATACTGCTCTTTTTGCAGAATGGCAAGTGGAAGTTTAACTTGGTACAAGGTTAGCAAAAAATGAAAGCTGTGGAATAAGCATTGGGAAATCAGGAAGCCATTCCAACAGTTCCTGTTCCTTGAGGTTACTCTCATTTCTGTCACCTGTGTATTATGCAGTAATTCGAATCTTCAGTATTGTAGAACATGAAAAAATAGGGGGGGAGCATTGACCCATAGTTTTGCGCACACAGTGAACCCATTCCCAAAATATCATTCTGACATTTGGAGAGGTGAGAACCTTGTAGGCAATTTTATTCAGGGCCAAGTATTGGTTTGCCCCACTCAGAGGTGCACTTGAAAGGGTCAAGGGAAAGCAATTGCTGGTTTCCTTCTGCAGAACTACATGAGAGTTGAAACGTTCTCAGAACACTGAGATGCATACATTGTGCCCAGAGAGGCATTTCTTTCTGGGCTTTCGATTCGTGTGTGTCTTTATGGCAATGTTTTTTCCTTTTATTTGGGGATTGTTGTTGCTTTTGGTGATAGTCCAATTGAACAGAGCAGTGTTCTATTATGAGATTTTGCCAGAACATAGAATTCTTGCTTTTTATCAAGTATGTGACAATACGGAGTAGCCATCTTTTTTTAGTGGAAACAGTCAAGGCACAAACCAAATTTTAGAAGGCAAATATAAAATATACTACTGGGGGAACTTGGTTCTGTCAATTGTATCTGTTTTACTTCTGCATGTTTCGTGGCCAAAATAAAATTAGAAAATGGTATGAAAGGAATTTAAATCTAGGTAAATAATGGGCTGAGCTAAACTTGGTGATTTACTCCATTTGAAAGATCAATTACCAAGTTTTAATTAAGGTGCTTTTTATTGATTTATGCTTAATTCTTAATGTTTCATTTCTTGCCACGTTTGTTGTATTATATAGGTCTCTCTTGTTTTATTATTCTATACTGTGATTTACCTATCATGTTAAGCAATACTTCTAAATTGATTGATTTGATTTTGCCAGCTATTTAGAGTACAAAAACCACATAAATCTGCTAATCCAGGCCCCCAAAACAGTTTGTTTAAAGACAACCCACACAGGTTCAAAAAGTCAGGATTCAAAGAAACTGCATTTTATTCTGGTCCCAAATAATTTCTGCAGCCATGTTTTTTTAGTCTAAACATAGGGGATTGTCCTGCCTTTAGACTTCCCATTTGGGCATGTGATTGGGCACTGTCAAAACAGAATGCCAGACTAGATGGGCCATTGGCCTGATTGAGCAGGATTTTCTTATGTTCTTAGGGTTCCATGTATATCAATGCTTGCAGGATTGTAAGGAGACAAAGTTTAAAGTGGGTTTCTAAAGCAAAATTGTAGATACATTTTAGCTAGCATCAAACTGTTTGTGCACTAGAGCCTGGCACAAAGTGAACTGATGTTTCTTTTTTAAAAAATCTGGGTGCAGTGTCAGTATGTGTGGTTGTGTGGCAGAGACACACTCTGCATGCATACATCTCTACTTAAAAGGATATCAGGTGGTTCACCTGGGGAAAAAATATCTGCTTGAAATCCTGGAGATCTGCTACTGGGGAAAGACATTGCTACACACAGTACTGTACAGATGAATTAATCATCATGATTCATTATAAGACAGTTTCATATATTCAGGATCCTGGGCAGTCTGCCACCCTGTCCTTTTCCACCTCTCCAGTTTCAAAATCAGTCAATGGCTTCAGGAGCCTTTTCAGTGTCAACATGGAGAATTGTTTCATGATAGCCCTGAATCATAATTCTCCAATTACTTATGGCAACAGGGTCCCAGAAGCCTCCATACTTCCATAACTGTAAGTTTTAGGCAGTTAACAACCAATCTTCCAGTGGCTTCAGGCTTTTTCAGGAGCCTAAATCTCGGCACATTAAACAAGACAAATAAATGATTTGTAAATATTTTATATTACTTTTCTTGGCATCGTGTTAGATATTTACATCAGGTTGCTTGTATCCAAATGTGCAGGGCTAGATCTGCTGTAAAATCACAACTTGCTATGTTGCCACCTAAAGACTGGCGCAGTGTAGTTGCCTAAGGCATGAGATCCAAGCCCAAGCCTATGAATAGGTAAAAAATAGGGGAGTGTGAGGAAAGACTTGGGCTTTTTAGTTTAGCAAAGGATAGTGATTTACTTGCCAGGTGCCCCGGAAAAAATGGGACATTCCATTTTTTCCCATGACATTGTGGCAGCTATTTTGGCTGCTGTGCTCTCTCCCCGGAAAAAAAAATGCTTTTAGGGGGACCATGATCTCATGTAGTGCCCAAAAACAGGCCCCACCCCCCCACTTTTGGGGGAGCGAGAGCACAGTGCAGGTCACATAACTTGCATGGTAGCACATTCCAGTTTTTGATTAGAAAAAGTTGGATGGTATGAAGCAAGTGAGGTGAGGAGACATGTTAGAGGTGTATGGAATTGTGCATGGTGAAGAACTGTAGCTCAGTGGTAGCACATCTGCTGAATGTTTGAAGATTCAGCTCCTGAGTTAGAAGGGACCCAAGTTGGTCTGGCTTGGTATAAAGCTGTATCCTGTGATCCTGTACATTTTCTTCTCTTGGTTTGCAAGAGGATGAGAAGGCACCTTTACGGAAACTTCTAGTTCCTCCCTCAGTGTGGCCTCATGCCAATTTTGCCCCCCAGGATTGTTGAGAGGACTTTCCCCCCCCTTTTCTTAAGGTGGTGAACTCAAGTGTAAAATCACTGAATGCTTTGGGGAGCAAATGGAACAAATTTAATAAATACTTAAATACAACTTTAACATATGATAGGTTCAGATAAAATTAATGAAGTGCCATAATGCAATACCCCACTTGACCTAAACAAAATGACTTTTGAGTATCTGAAAAGAGAGGTAGAAACAGTGATCTAAAACTATCACTTAACTTATTTGTTGCTGTCAGGATGTGCACTGCAAATGAGCTAAAAAGAAAAAAGGGATATGGCACTGTAATTAAATTGATTTATTTTTCTAGACCTTATTCAAGAAATGAATAGATTTATTGAAAAACAGTCTTTGTTCATTAATTTTTGGAATAACAATGTGTAAGTTAAAGCCTTATCTGTATATGTGAGGGTGGGCTAGCATTATGCTAATTATGTTAATTATGTTCAGCTTTTATATCAAATATTATATCAAAATACTGATTTACTATACTGTATTATGTGTCCTCATATTTCCACCTCTGTAAAAATCTCCTTTTTGCAGCCCTCTGTAACTTTTCTCTCTTGTAATTATGTATTAGGCTACTGGGGTTTTGTTTGCATGTTGCCATGGGGAAATGCATTGCTGCAGATGTACAAGCACCTACTGAAGTTTGGTGTAATGCAGTGATGGGAAACCTACAACCTTCCATTTTTTTCTTGGATTCCAAGCCCCATTAGTCTCAGCCAGCAGAGCCAGTGGTTAAGGATGATGGGATTTAGAGTCTAACAACATCTGGAGGGCCACAAGTCCCCCACCTCTAATGTAATGAATTCAGGACGTTCTTAAGCTTCCCACTGCAAGAAAAAAGTAGAGAAGGGAAGTATGAAGAGGAGGTAAAAGCAGTACCATGCATTTCATCTTAGATGAAATGGTTAAGAATTCATAGACTTGCCTATGAAATTGGTTTCTGGGCCTGTTTAAGTCAGCAGAACTTAGCTTCAATAAAAGCCTCAAACTGAACCAAAATGACAAGATTTAGAGTAAAGCATTTGTTAAACCATGTCTTTATATTATGATTTATTTGAATAAGGACTAAGGGAAACCTCTTTTTGTGGCAGAGAAAAGAGCAGCTTTTTATAGGTGAGAAACCACCAGGAAATAGCTCTCTGTATGCCTTGACACCCTACCTCCCCCGAGCAAATTATTATTCTCTTCAAGTCTTTTTATTTTCTAACATTAAAAAACTCTTCCTTAAGGCAGTAAGACACTGTCTGCAGAATTGGCAGTGGCATTGCAGGATCTGGGTGGGGTGATTTAATTTGTGGAAAGTGATACCCTTAAAAAGATTCTGAATGACTTCCAGATACCCCTGCCAATATAATCTGCTATTACAGTAGATGAATCTCAAGGGGTGTCCAGAGCATTGTCTGGTCCTGTTGTGTTGGATGAGTTTCAGTTCTTAAGGCTCAAGGATGTGGACAAGGTGCTTGGATCAGTCGGAGTGACTGGACCCTTTCTCCTCTTGACTGGCAAAAACTGACAGGGAGGGGACAGCTGGCTGGGCCAGGGAGGTGATTAATGCCTCCTTGTGAGAAGGGGTGGTCCGTGCCTGCTTGAAGGAGGCAGGGGTAAAACTACTCCTCAAGAAACCCTCCCTGGATTCAGAAAACTTGAGACCAGCCAGTCTCCCCTTCTTGGGAAAGGTTCTTGAGCGGATGGTCACAGACCAGATCCAGATGCATTTGATTTTCTAGATCCAGTTCAATCAGGGTTTAGGTCCAGTTTTGGCACTGGGGCAAGATGGTTTGAGCATATAACACCAATCTTGGCCCAACTGCACCGACTTCCAATTAGTTTCTGAGCCAAAGTCAGAGTGCTGGTTTTGACCTATTGAACCCTAAATAGCTGGGGAGTGCAATACCTCAAGGACCACCTCTCCCCATATGAACTAATCCAAACCCTACAATAATCATCGGAGGGTGGAAGCATGAGAATGGGCCTTTTCTGCAGTGGCTCCCTATTTGTGGAATGCTTTCCCAGGGAGGCTCACCTGGCTCCTTCATTGTGCATCTTTAGGTGCCAGTCAAAAACATTTATCTTTAACCAGGTGTTCAGCTGATTAACAGTCTGTGGCTTTTTAAATGTGCTTGTGGGAGTTATTGGCTTGCCTTTGTTTCATTACGTATTTTGTATTCTCATTTTGTATTTTTCTGTTGTGAACCATCTTGGGGTCATCGGATGAAGGGCAGTATACACAAATTAACAATAACAACAACAATAATAATTCTAGGTGTGAGTTCCGTTATTATAAGCAGCAGTAAGAATTCACAGGAAAAGTTACCCAGAAGGAATTAGACAACTTCAACTCCTGTCTGGTTCAGATACATTTGTATTACAAGCTTTCTTTGTTTATTTAGTTCGTGAATTTAACACTGGGAAACTAGAAGCAAAACATTCTGGGAACATAAATAGAGCTCAAGGCAAGCAATGATTACTGTAATCATGTATCAGAATTATTGCATTAAAACATTGGGACACAGGAAGTTCAAGTGGCTTGTTTTGATGTACAAAGTCATATACAGCTTTGTAGGCTGAGACCCTACCTGCCTGTCTCACCAGAGTGGTGCATATTCTAGTTATCTCCCGCTTGGACTACTACAATGCGCTCTACGTGGGGCTACCTTTGAAGGTGACCCGGAAACTGCAATTAATCCAGAATGCGGCAGCTAGACTGGTGACTAGGAGTGGCTGCCGGGACCACACAACACTGGTCCTGAAAGACCTACATTGGCTCCCAGTACGTTTCCGAGCCCAATTCAAAGTGTTGGTGCTGACCTTTAAAGCCCTAAATGGCCTCGGCCCAGTATACCTGAAGGAGCGTCTCCACCCCCATCATTCTGCCCAGACACTGAGGTCTATCACCTAGGACCTTCTGGTGGTTTCCTCACTGCGAGAAGCAAAGCTACAGGGAACCAGGCAGAGGGCCTTCCTGGTAGTGGCACCCACCCGGTGGAACGCCCTCCCATCAGATGTCAAAGAGATAAACAACTACCTGACATTTAGAAGACATCTGAAGGCAGCCCTGTTTAGGGAAGTTTTTACTGTGTGACATTTTAATGTATTTTTAAACTTTGTTGTGAGCCACCCAGAGTAGCTGGGGAAACCCAGCCAGATGGGCGGGATACAAATAATAAATTATTATTATTATTATTACTATTATTATTATTATTATTAGACAGGATACCTGAAAGATTGCCTCAACTCTTATATACCCAATTGATCGCTGCGCTCTGCAGGTGCGGGCCTCCTGAAAATACCATCTTATCAGGAAATCTGTCTGCATAATGTAGGAATCGGCTCTTTATCGTTGTGGCACCTTCCTTTTGGAATTCCCTCCTCTTGAATATTAGACAGGCAGCATCTTTATAGCACCTATTAAATACCTTCCTCTTCAGCAAGGCTTTTGCTTTCTGATCTTCCCTGGTCTGCATCTGTATTGAAATTGTTTTTGAGAGGTTTTTATTATTTCCCCACTTATAGTTTGCTACTCTGGGCTCGTTTGGGAGGAAGGATGGGATAGAAATTTTATAAATCCATAAATTTGGGAGGTGATTGTGAAGAGCAGGAGCGGCTCCAGGGGGCTCATGCTGGTGGGCCCTCTGCTGGGCTGTGGGCTCCTGGCAGATGCCTTAGCATGCCAATGCTTACTGCCAATCCTGATTATTATTTTGAATTTATATAGCACCATGAGTGTGAATGGCGTTTTACAGAGTGCGGTAGAACAGATCCCTTTCCTAAGGGGCATGCAATCTAGAATTGGAGATATGAGAAACAGTAGGTGATGGAGAGGGAAGCGGGTGGAGCAGTAAACAGGAAAACAACTCCTAGTGATTACGTTGCACATCCTTAGGCTGAGTTATAGGTTGAGTTGGAGTAGGGCACAGGAATTGACTTGATATTTCTAGCAGCTTAATATCATATTTCCCCACCTTTTTCTTTCTTTCTAGGATCATAGTCATACAGATGTGCCTCAGTATCGCCAGGACCACTCTTTGATTATGAGATCCATTGTCCATATGACAGATGCTGCTCGTTCGGGAATTATGTCACCTAACCAGCTGACCACTATTAACCAATCCCAGCTCAGTGCTCAACTGGGGCTGAACTTGAGTGGGACCAATGTGCCACACACTTCTCCATCCCCTCCTGCGAGCAAATCGGCAACCCCTTCTCCATCCAGTTCTATAAATGAGGAAGATGCGGAGGACTCAAACAGGGTAAGTTCTATCATGTGTAGTAAAAAGATGCTCTCTCTCCCACCACCAAACTTTTGTTTTTGTTTTTAAGAGGAGTTCAGGAAGGGCAAAAAGGAGTGAGTGGGATTCAGCTAAGTTTTATTCAGAGTAGAATCATTTCATACGATACGATAATCTTTATTGTCATTGTCCCACACAGAACAAAGAAATTGAAAAAATCTACATCAGACATTTAAAAACCAACAAGCCTGCTATCCCAGCTATCCCAGCCTGGTTAACCCCCTAAAAACTCTGATACCCCATAATTAAATACAATAATTCAGTGAGTCTGCTCTGAATAAAACTTAGTTGAGTATCACCCAGTAGTTTTATTTAGTTGCTTACCATAATGATGCCATGCTGCTATTCTGTGGCGTTTGGTGTGTGTTAATGTGGTGTAATGGTTCGAGTGTGGGACTTCACTGTAGGAACTGGGAGAGCAGGGTTCAAATCCCCACTCAGCCATGAAGCTCACTGGGTGAGCTTGGGCCAGCCACTGCCTCTCAGCCTCACCAGCCTCACAGGGTTCTTGTGCGGATTAAATGAGGTGGGGAGAAAACCAAGTATATGGCACCTGGAGCTCCTTGAAGAAAAAAGTGAGAAATAAATAAAAGAAAAAGTTGCTGGTATAAGGTTCTTTATAGCAACTTCCTCGTTTTCTAGATGCAGCAATTCTGACTGACATACCTGCTTGCAAATTAATTTTCATTTTACAAAACCAAAAACCTAAGCATTCTTCAATAAAAAAATCAATAAAAAATACCTTCACCTCTTTGGGAAAGCCTTGAGTGTGCTCTCAAATTCCTTTTCATATCAGATTAAATAGGTTTGCAAAGGATAGACAGCCAACTGAGAAATATCTCTGAACAACAACAGCCTATTTTGGGATATAAACAAAGAGCAGATGCCCGATGGCTGGAATATCTATGTCTAACATAGCACAGTTTTGCATTTATTTGTTTTGTTACTTTGCAGTTATTAGCCTTGAGCCTGAGGGATAGAGAGCAGGTTATAGAAAGCTAAATAAAGAGATTGGTTGTGCAGGTTATGTATGCAGAATTTTTGATGAAGACCATGGGAGTTGAGCATGTGGAAGGCCTGAAATTAATCGCATGGATCCATCAAATGCCATTTCCACCAGAACTCTGCCTACAGGCTATGCAGGGCAGCTGCAGAGGGACTCATTGGAGCTCAGTCGTGATTGAATAATGACTCTATTAATTGTTCTGTGACCCGGAAAAAGGAACAAAAGCCATAGTAAGCAGCCTTAACAAAAAGGCTGAAAGAAGAATGGCGAGTGGTTTCCTCCTCCTTTCATACTGAGTATCTTATTTCTGTAACTCATCTGATAGGCTGTTGGCTTCCATATGGAACTATGCAAACCTCTAATGCTGGCTTCTCTTGCTTGTGGGACAACACAGGGCGAAGGAGCTAGTGGAGGAAATAGGCTCATTTGGCAGGGCCAGTAGGTGGGCTATGAACAAATGTGAAGCTCATTTGATAGGCTTCAACAAACAAACAAACACCTCTGTTAAAAATGGAAATCAGTGACCTATGCTTCTTTTTTGAGAGCATTCTAAGTGAGTGGCTCCAGGGCTACAAGCTTGGTATATGGTTTAAGTGGGAGCTGGTGTTGCACTGTGTCACGTTTGTCAGAAACAAGCTTTAGATAATGGCCTCAAATACTTTGTTTAATGCTGCCCATAGACAAGACTGTTTCTGCATTTCCAGTTGTGCATGAGCTCTTTTGTGCACCTGATATGGTGAATGTGATGCTTCTGATGGATACTTTAAAAAATAAACTAGAAATGTAAGTTTCTCACCCTCATGATCAGAAATATATCCTATGTCTTATGATTTTGAATTGTTTTTAATGCCTACTACAAAGGTCTTCTTTTTATTTCCCCTATGTTGTGGTCTTTTGGCATACTTCTTTTCAAGTAGAGCATAAATAGCTTTGTGTATGCATAGCTGATTTTTATAATTAATATCCCATGCTGGACACTGATTTTGGTTTTGTTGCTCTTTATCAAGGCTGCAGGAGAAAAGAGAGCTGCCCCAGATTCTGGCAAGAAGCCCAAGACTCCAAAGAAGAAGAAAAAGAAAGACCCCAATGAGCCACAGAAGCCAGTGTCAGCATATGCCCTGTTCTTCAGGGATACACAAGCAGCAATTAAAGGGCAGAACCCCAATGCTACCTTTGGAGAGGTTTCAAAAATTGTAGCGTCTATGTGGGATAGCCTAGGAGAAGAGCAGAAGCAGGTAACCAAGGGACCCTTTGGAGTTTTGGGGGAGAAAGGGGTGATGCACTGAAAGATGCCAAAGTCCTAATTAAACACTAGTGGGCTGATCCTTTTGACTACATTAATTAGAAATGCAGCAGCACGGGTTGGAGCACAGTTATGCTTCCTATCAACCCAGCTAAGGATCTGGCTTCATATCAGCCCCTTGTCATTCTCTGATTGCAGTGGTAGTAGTAAGGTTGCAATATTTTAATTGACTTGATTGATCAATTAATCAATGAAAAACACTTTTGACCGGCTAAACAGTTCCCAATTTATTGGACGGTGGAACATTGCACTGCAAAATATTGCTTTGAATGTAAGTACTTACTAAAAATGCAAGGACCATCTTAAGAGGCATTCACTGCTCCCTAATGCACGAAAGAGCATTTAGTAATGGGTTTACCCCTTTAATGACAAGGCTCAGAGGCAGAGCACTAACCTTGCATGTGGATGGTCCCAGGTTAAATCCTGGCTGTCTCCAGTTAGGACTTCTGTCTAAAACCCTGGAGACCTTCTGCAAGTCAGTGAAGACATTACTGAACTTAGATGGACCAGTGGTCTGGTTTAAGGCAACTTCATACGTCCATGTTCTTAAAATCTCAGTGAGGGCTGAACAGAACTCAAGAGAGAACATTTCACAGGCAAGTTCAGAACATCAATGAAAACGAGGTGAACTTGCTTGTGAAATGTTCTCTCTTGAGAGGCTACTGCTTTTATATAGCAAGTAAATTTTGTAATTGTGATGACATCACTGGGAGCAAACAAAACCCATTGAGTGCAAGGCCTGTTCCCTTACTCTGTGTTGGCTTAATTTATGTTCTGTGACATCATCACATAGTCATTTCTAATTGGCTATGAAACTGCTTCCAGTAAGCGATATAATAAATGGAGTCAAAGATTTTTTTTTAATCATCTCAGCTCCAACTCCTTCCCATTTTAATGCTGAAAATGTACACAGTAGCAGTTTGGCTCGTTGTTTTAAAGGAGAGGAGGGATGGGAGTCACACACTTTTGTGAACCTTTTTGTTGCAGAGTTGCAGAGTTGGCATTGTCCCTTTTGACTTTCTTCATTTTACAAGACCATAACATCCCTCTTCGGGCAAGAGCTACTTTATGGTGTGAAATTTAAACACTGAAGGTGGTGTTAATTGCAATGTCTTTTAACAGGTATATAAAAGGAAAACAGAAGCTGCCAAGAAAGAATACCTTAAGGCACTTGCTGCCTACAGAGCAAGTTTGGTTTCCAAGGTGAGCTTGAGTCTGACTTCAGTTATGCATCCAGTAGTGCAATGCCTTCAGTGTGGATTCTTTTCACCTTATAAATAAATAAGCAGAGAGTTTTTTTTTTAACCAGCCTTATCTTTGGGGAAGGACAGTAATCAGGAGGCACTTGCTTTGCATGCAGACGGACTAAGACTAAGTACCTGGTATATCCATCTTTTATTCCTGTGTTGTAGAGGTTTGGATTAGATGACTCTTTAGGCCCTTCCAACTCTACAATTGCATTATTCCACTTACAAAAATCAGGTTGCTTTGCTCTCTGTGCAACCAGGACATCTTGCAGATTCATTCATTCATAATTTTATTTGTATGCCACTTTTCCACAAAAGAATCATGTCCAAAGTGACTTACATCAAAGAAGACAGGAATAGGTCTCAAAATCAATCATTGCAAATCACAGCTTCATAACAGAACAACAACAACATAATAACAAATATAACAACATACCAGAAAACAGCAAAATTTCAGTACTATAAATATAACTGGGCACTATCCATTTGGAAAAAGAAGAGAAATGGTCTTTGAGTAAAGCACTGCAAAACCATAGAGCATGTTACAAGGCGGTGTAATATCACGGTACTGTACATGCTGCATTATTTATTGAATAAAGCTCTCGTGAAAGCTCTTATAATAAACAGCAGTATGAGACTGTTGGCAATTTATTCTTTTGCAGAAGCGATTTGGTATCTGCAGAAATCAGAACCCGATGGAGAGCGAGTCTGTGAGGTGTAGTAGGTTGTCTTGGGCTTTGCTTGTGGGTTTCGTGTCCCTGATCAGCTAAGCTATCTTCAGATATTTGAGGGCTCCTCCACTCAACCAATTAATACTTGCAAGGAAATTGAATCTTGGAAACAGGCTCCTCCTTGATGCCTTAAAAACATCCAGTCCTCCCTCTCCAAATGTCCCGAAAAGGCTCTAGTAGTGGTTATATGGATAAAGGATGTGTGTGATAAAGGTGTATTAAATGATTCATTATTATTACTGTTCTGCATTTACTTTGTTAGTCTCTTTATCTTGCCCATGGCAACCCAGAGCAACTTGCAAGCAGGGAAGCAAACAAAAACCTACATAGATACATTAAAATGGGTGTGTGTGTACATTTAAGACACCACACCCACTTCTAAAAGGCCACAGATAGTTAAAGGCCAAAGGCCTGGTTATAGAGGGGAAGTTTTCTCTGAGGTCCTAAAGATATCTAAAGATGGCGCCAGGCAGCCAACCCTGGAGAGAGCATTCCACAAACGGGGAGCCACTGCAGAAAAGGTGCATTCTTGTGTTACCACCTCCTCTTGTGGAGGAGGTATACAAAGAAGGGTCTCTGATCATAAACACAGGGTCTGGGTCAGTTCATATGGATGCATGAAGGTGGATAGAAGTCTTATCTCCTTCCCTCATAAAAATGGAACCTGGAAGAAGAAGAAGAAGAGTTTGGATTTGATATCCCGCCTTTCACTCCCCTTCAGGAGTCTCAAAGCGGCTAACAATCTCCTTTCCCTTCCTCCCCCACAACAAACACTCTGTGAGGTGAGTGGGGCTGAGAGACTTCAAAGAAGTGTGACTGGCCCAAGGTCACCCAGCAGCTGCATGTGGAGGAGCGGGGACGCGAACCCGGTTCCCCAGATTACGTGACTACCGCTCTTAACCACTACACCACACTGGGTTGGAGATTCAGAACAGAAAAAAAATAATGATCTTCTTCACACAGTGCATAATTAAATTATGCAGTTCCCTAATATGTAGTGATGACCACCAGCTTGGAGGGCTTTAAAAGGTGGATTATACAAATTTTTGGGTGATAAGGCTATATATGCCTACTAGTCACGATGGCTATGTAATACCTCCAGCATCAGCATGCCTCCAAATGCTATTTTCTGAAAAACATGGGGGGGGGGGACGACGACAGTGCTATCACACTCGTGTCCTGCTTCCTGTTGGCTACTGGTTGGCCATTGTAAGAACAGAACCCAGCACTAGATGTACCTTTGGCCTAATGTTCTTCTGATGTTCCTAAAATGGGGAGTTGCCTGACCAGTTATTGATATGACTTAAAGGATGTTGCCTTATGAGTATAAGGTAGTTTGGTGAGTTGCCTTGATGAAAAAATTAACAAATAATCTGTGACTGGCTAAAGGAACAAAATGCTTTCCCCCCCACAAACTGGAACTGTTTAAGAAAGCAAAGCTGAAGTAAAAAGATACCTTCCCACAGTATAGAAAACTTTTTGGCTGCAATGAACACAGTGGACTTGAATCTTGTTACTTCCTGATGGGTTTTACTGATGGATTTATTTATTTATTTTTGTTTGCCTTTTGTTTTAGTTTAGGCAACCCTTGTGTCCTCCCTGAGGTGGGAAGGGGATTGTTCTTTGTTATTAAAATTGTGTTAAAGTGGTTTTTTAAAAATTATTAATAAAGAGAAAGGAAGAAAAAGGGGAAGACGCCAAGGATGCTGTTACAAGCTCCTTGGGTGCGAGAGAAATGCAAATGTGACAAATATAAATATAAACGTATAAATATAAAAACATAAGAGGCGGCCCCTGTATTAACTGTCATGAACTTCTCTTTCTTAAATGCAGGCTGCTGCTGAGTCAGCTGAAGCCCAAACGATCCGTTCTGTTCAGCAAACGCTGGCGTCTACAAACCTGTCCTCGTCCCTCCTTCTGAACGCCCCTCTCTCCCAGCACACGGCCGTGGCCACTTCTCCACAGACTCTCCAGCAGTCGCTCCCCAGGGCAATCGCCCCCAAGCCTCTAGCAATGCGGCTGCCCATGAATCAGATAGTTGCCTCAGTCACCATTGCGCCCAACATGCCCACAAACATTTCCACCTCGCTGATAAGCTCAATGGGAAGCAGCATGGTGGGCACGTCGGCATCGGCGCCCTCCCAGGTCAGCCCTTCCTTGCAGAGCCAACAGCACCAGCTGCAGCAGCTGCAGCAGATGCAACAGCAGCAGATGCAGCAGCAGCAGCTCCACCAGCAGCACATGCATCAGCAGATCCAGCAGCAGATGCAGCAGCAGCATTTCCAGCACCACATGCAGCAGCACCTGCAGCAGCAGCAGCACCTGCAGCAGCAGCTGAGCCAGCAGCAAATTCAGCATCAGCTGCAGCACCAGCTCCAGCAGATGCAGCAGCAGCAGATGCAGCACCTGCAGCAGCAGCAGCAGCAGCACCAGTCGCAGCCTTCACCTCAGCAACATTCCCCAGTGGCCTCACAGATCACCTCTCCGATCCCCAGCATCGGGAGCCCCCCGCCAGCCCCCCAACAACACCAGTCCCAAATACAAACCCAGACACAGACTCAGCTATTATCGCAGGCCAGTATTTTCTGAAGACACATGTTGCAAAGCTGCTTTGCATTGTGAGTTAAGCAAAGGGGGACTGTTTACGGCTGGAAACTGTACATTGCTGATGGTAGTTATGCAGGGATGCATAACAGATGAGTGAGCCTCTAAGCTGTCTATTAGATAGGCAATAAAGAACTACAATGTAGCTGTGTATATTCATTTAGCTGACTATAAATATTTGTTTCCCCCCTCTCTCTTTCCGATCTTTTTAAAGAAAATGCTGTGCTCTCTTGTTTTCTTTATTTATTTTGAGCTTTACCCATAATATGTGAACTACATAGTCTTGGATATGCCTGGGCAGTGAAACGAAAACATTTTGGCCTTTTTCACAGTTCCAGATTAAAACTGATTAGTGAATGCACTTCAAACCAGTTTGGGTTTTTTGGGGGTTTTTTGTTCATGAAGTCCTAAAAAGCACAGTTGTAACTACCTGTAAAATGTTGATTGGATTCCATGCAATCACACTCGTATGACATGAGTAGTTGACGGTGTTTTTCTCTGTCATATATATAAAAATATAAATATATATATAAAGATTAATGTAAAAATCATAGACTTTTGCCAAAGCTCCTTTTTCTCTTTTTAATATGTCTCCAGAAGGGGGAGGGGGGGAAACCTGCAAGTGAAAGTTCTTAAATATCAGAGCCCATCTTTACCATCAAAGCTATAATTTCTCTAAACACTTACAGTGCTTTGTTACAAAATATATTCTTACCCTGTTCTGTTCATTCCAAGTTGTTGTTGTTTTTTTTAAAAAAAGATGTGAATATTCTATCCTGTGTTTGGGTGACAACTTTCAGATTTAATACACTGTATTTTTTAAAAAAGGAAATGCACTTAAATGCACTGTTATTACAAAAAAAATAGGTAAGAAGGAAAAATGTGAGTTTTTAAAAAATATATGCTGTAATACCAGTAGACTATTTAAAAGAATTGCTACATCTGAATAATCAGTGTAAATATTTCCTTTAAAAAATTGTAAGTTTTTCATATCATGTGTTGTAAAGTTTTCATAAATGAGGCTTTAATGTAAACACTGGTAACATGAATGATTTAACTGCAATATTGCTTACTGTGTTTTTATGCTGTTTTTATACTTTTTTATGAGTTATAATAGCAGCAATTGAGTTGTTTGTATTTTGCTTATCTAAAACAAATGCTTTTATCTTGCTATAGAATAAACACATTTCAGTAAAAAAGAAGAAAAAAATCCAACCACATACCCCCAGTGTTTTGCAAAACTGAAATCAGCTAATCCTTAACCCTTTGAACAAAATACCAGCTTGCCTGTGCTACACCTCCTCCTCATACCATAAAATTAAGCAGGGCTGTACATGCCCACCTCAAATCTGGTTTGGTGCCTGATTCAACTTAGTATGACCTGATCTAGCTCTAAGTTTAATTGGTATTTTAAATCATAATGTTTGTGGTAACAAAGGGGTTAAAAGTAGGCCAGGTGAGAGTTTCTGTCTACATCTCCCACCCACCCCCCTCACCTTAGCACCCCCCCCATGTTAAATTAGGGTTTAAAACCCTAATTAAACGTGATTGCCAACCACCACTACTCTCGAGATTGCTCAGGGTACAACTGATCGAACCCAGAGCAATTGGCCCAATTCAAGTTGGGATTTGTCCAGACCTAGATCACAGCCCTAACATTTACACTGGCATCCAAGCCTGCTCTCACTAATACAGTGTCATCCAAACCCAAGATCCACTGGGATGAGTGAGTTTAGAATAGGTGGATTGCTGAATGAGCCTGGGCCATGAAGCCCCTCATTGCAGCCCAGCTGGAGATTAACCGGGGTAAGTCTCTTAGCCAGGGTTCTACCAAAACCAGCAGAACCAAGAGTAGGGTAATCTTGCAAAGGGGCATCCTGGGGGGTGTAGCAGGGGCAGACTTGCATCTGTTCAAAATCCCTGTCGACTCAGCAGAACTTGACACTGGCAAAAAGGATGGTGAAAGTTCAAACTTTACTTCAAACACTTGTTTTCCCTCAGCCAGGTTTGGGTTGTCTCAGCCAGCAGCTGCCCTGCTCCTGAATGGAGTTTGGCACATGCCAGTTTATGCTAAGTGGGTGTAAGTTCTGCCAGTGTCCTAGCTAGAATTGCTCTGTTAGTATACCTCCACCATGGCAGGTTCAGTTTAACCAGGCAAGTTTAAGATACAAGCAAACTTGATATCATATGGAGGCCACAGTCTTTCTCTGAGCTCAAATGAACCACTCCTGCAGCAGTGCAGGCTTTACCTGGAATCTGGAAAGATCTGGATGAAGCCAGAAGCACTTGCATATGCCGAAAGTTGGATGTGCTAGAGTCTATTTAACATGGTCTGCATCAGCCTTTCTCAAGTTGGTTGTCCCGTGGATGTTACTGGGTTCTAATATTATTGGCATCAGCCAGCACATGACCAATGGTCAGGGTCAATGGAAGGTGTAATCCAAAAACACTGGGGAGCGATGGTCTGTATTAAGCCCTTTTGCCATCACCAGCAAAAGGGAAGTCCCAGCTCCTGTCACTTCAATGGAGGGTCCTTACAGCTAGGAAAGGAAAAGGGCAATAGACTGCATTTGGGGTACAGGAGGATGACTGAGTGAGCAGCAACCACAAATCATGAACGGGCAATGCAGAAGTTTTCCAGAGTGGGAGAGTATCAAGACGGGGACTGCAGACTTCGCTGGGTGGCTATTCTTCTTGCCTCATCTCAAAACGGGTATTGTAGAGTTGGGAAAGGTTGAGAAGAGGGCAACCAAACTGATCTAGGGGATGGAGCAACTTGCCTCAAAAGGTTGCAGCATTTGGAACTTCTAAGAAAAAAAGGCAAGTAAGAGGCGACATGATAGAAGTTTCAATCATCAATCATGACATGGCGAAGGTTGTTCTCTCATAACACTAGAATTTGTGGACATCCAATGAACCTGCATGTTGGAAGATTTGGGACGGAAGAGAAGGCTATCAATATTATGGTTGCAGCCTTAATATTGGAGGTGGTAATGCTTCTGAATACCAGTTGCTGGAAACCACAGAAGGAGAGCATGCTCGTGTGCTTGAATCCTGCTTACTGGTTTCCCATAGGCATCTGGTTGGCCACTGTGAGCTCAGGATAATGCCCTAGCTGGGCCATTGGCCTGACTCAGCAGGCTCTTCCTATGATCTTATACCTGCCTGTGTCAGAGCTTCTTTGGCACCTGATAAATTATCTATTCAGGATGCTGCTGTGTTTAGAATTTGTTTTGGAGGTGCGGGGAAGGAGATGTGGTTTTAATATTTTGTCATGGCCACTAGCACATTGAACACGTCATATATTAGAAATGACTGTCAAGGCCTATTACAGTCAGAAAAAAAGAGCTTAAAGAAAATATGTTGGTCTCTCTGGGAAGTTTTGCACTGGAGATGCTTCTCCAATGAAGGAATCTCCAGCTGATCTGCCCTTTAGGGTTAACCTTGCAAGTGAAATGGAATTTTACTGAAGCACTCTTGACAGCATCTGCTGAAAGATGCTAGAAACTTGTGGCAAATTCCCAATGCTTCCTGTCTGTCTCTTGATTTTGCATAGGGCTCAAGCTTGCACCCTTCGTCCCCATATCATCCTAAGATGAAGCAATAAGTGGAGGTCCAGGGTGGCAGCAACCTTGCCCTCTTTTTCTTGCTCCAATGTAAAATTTCTCGCCTGCTTCTAACCCCTGTAGTTATATATATGTGGCTTCTGCCTATCTTCCCATTCAGCTGCACTTCACATTGCAAAATGGCTTCTCAAGCCTCTGAGAAAAGAGGTTTCCCATGAAGGAGGTGGGGGTAAGCTGGGAGGGTATTGATCTCGGCTACCCTTAAATGTTAAGGCAATGGGGGACATTTAAAGTGCTAGCCTCTCCTAGCCTCCGAAGCTGCACATGAATTGGAGTACTTGCCTTAGGCATGGTGGCTAAAGCCAGGAAGAGATATTAAGCGCTTTATAAATGCTTTTGAATAGATAAATGCACAAATAAGCTGGGATGGTGCCTCATAGCAGCTCACGCTAACAGGTTATCCCCACTGGATTGCTTCATATACTTTCATACATGGGGAAATTGGTCTGGTCTAATTTTGACTGCTTTGCAGGGATGCAACATTCAGTTAGTTAATTAATTCCTTTAAAAACAAGAACGAAAAACTCTCCTATGCATGCCTACTTGGAAATAAGTCCCATTATGTTATCTGGAGTTTTGGATTACCAGCTTGGACACCTCCTCCTCCTCCTCCTCCTCCTCCTCCTCCTCCTCCTCCTCCTCCTCCTCCTCCTCCTCTTCTTCTTCTTCTTCTTCTTCTTCTTCTTCTTCACTAAAAGCATAAGCATGTAAGAAGATCTCCACTGGATGCATTCAAACATTCCTAGAGTCATAGAACTGCAGAGTTGGAAGGGGCCTAAATGGTGACCAACCCTTCCCCCTGCATTTATCTAGTCCAGAACTGTAGTGTCCAATCAAAAGCCTCAGTGATGTCCATAAACAGGCATGGAGCTAGTAACCATCTCCCATTGTTCCACAGCAGGCATGCTGGTACTCAGTGACATATATCCATCATGACTGCCATTTTAATTCTTCAATAAACCATTCAATTAATTTCAGTAACAATTTTGAGTTTGTAGCCTTTCTTAATGTCTCAGCGTGGGGTACGGGGTAATTTTGAGGCCAGATTTGCACCTGATGGGACTCAATAATATTTTGCTGTCAGTAGGGGAAATGCAGAGTGGCTGTGGATTTGGGGAGTACCTGCAAACAAACAAGGGGAAAGGGCATTGTTCAGAGGTAGATCACATGCAAAAGGACCCAGGTGCAAGCCCCAGCTTCTCCTGGTAGGTCTGAGAAAGATTCTCCATCTCAAACTTTGACTTTCTACTAGTCAATGTAGGCAATAATGAGCTAGATCGACTAATGTTTACAGAAGTGTGCATAAAAATGAAGGCAGTGAAAATAACATACAAAAATGCATTATATTAGAAAAAGTTGCTTGCAAAAATGTGTACGTTAGTCAAAACTGCATATAAAAATGTGTTCAGAGAATTTGGCGCCAAAATGATGAACTTAAATGGGCATTTTTGCACTAAAAGGGTGGACTTTCATAAGGATTTTAAAAGAAACCATCTGCAATTGTTGCAACATGTGGAGAACTGAATGTAAGACTGGGAAAATGAGAAATGGAGAGACCTGAAATGAGCAGATTACTCCCAGGTAAGTGTGCATAGGATTGCATCCTACCAGACTTTTCTTCCTTTTAAAAGCACCGAAACCATTAGCTATCTTGCAACAGCACATCCCATAAATTATGTGCAATGTGAAGAACTAATTCCATTGTCTGTCATGAATCAGGTTTCAATCCTAATATCCTGGCAGTTGGCAGTGGTGTGTCAGATGACTACTCCCCACCCCCCCAGACCATGCTCATCAACCAGTATATTTGCAGTTTATCCACCTGACAACCTTGTGAGGTAGATTGGGCTGAGAGATGGTGACAAACCCAAGGTCAGTAAACAAGTTCCATGGCTGTGCAGGTATAAGAACCTGGATTGACCCTATGGTCAATATCACCCTGGCTCTATGTTCCATTGAGTTCAAGACAGCTTCCTCCCAAAATGTAGTGTTTGGTGAGATGGGGCAAAGCCACATAGCTGCCCTCTCAATGCCACCATCACTATCGCTGGGGTGGGACAGAAAGTTAGTAATTTCAGGGCTGTGTGGAACCACCGGTAGGAGCACTAGATTAACTTTACTGGAAAATCCATGCAGTCCTGATCTTGCTAGCACATTGCCCCAACCCAGCTTCATCTAGGGAATCTATAGCATTGGCGGCGTTGGAAAAGTGGTTCCAGAGCTCTACGCCACCAGTACAGCTGCTACCGATCCCAATTTAGTTTGCATGAGGTTGCAGCCTTAATATGATTCTGATGCTGTTATTATTTAAACACAAGAAGGAACCCTATTGGTATGAGGTCAAAGCCCACCTAGTCCAGCATCCTGTTCTCACAGTGGCCAACCATGTGCCTGTGGGAAGCACAACAGCACTCTCCCCACTTGCAATTCAGAGGCATGACAGGGAAGGCCAGAGGCAGGCCTAGGGGTTGAAAAAAGCATCCCCCGCCAGAGGTGCAGGCCGGGGCTGGTGGCACAATATCACCTCTCAGACTATGGAGTGCATGACATATATCCATGCGGCAACACAACACCACTGTTGCCGCAAGATCAAACGCGGGAGAAGCTTCCTTCTCGCACCACGGCACAAAGGTATGCCATGAAGTGATTTTGGGGGGAGTGGGTTCCAATACATTTCCTTGTCAAGGGCGCACGGGACCCTAGGTACGCCTCTGGTGGAGGCAATGAATAGCCATGGCTGCTAGTTGCCATTAACAGTCTTATGCCCCGTGAATTTGTCTTGTAGCGGCATGATAATCACCAGAAACCCTCGGGCAGCATCTGAGTGAAACATTGCTCTCCCCTCTTGCGATTCCCAACAACTGTTCTTCCGAGGTTTACTGCCTCCAACAATGGATGTAGAACATAGTCATCCTGCCTCGTAACCACTGGTGGTGTTGGTTGTTAGCACCAGCATGCTCACTTATTTTCACTTGTTGTACTTATTTTAACAAATCATGGAGGGAGAACAGATATTTCCCACTCTACTGCTTCAGGGTCTGTGCCTTTGCTGCCAACGCGCCAGCATGCATTATGCATTCATGTTCCAAAGGATCTCGAGGATTCTGTTGTATTCACATTTCTCCCTCCCTCCCCCCACTCCCTCCCCCTGCACTAGGAGAGCAGTTTGACCACTATCCCCAGTTGTCTTGCATGATTAATTACAGCATCTGTCCTGTCAGAAGCTATAATGAAGAGGTCTTGATAAAAATTGCAAATTACCACTGGCAACAATCTTAAAACTGCTTATGATAAAATGAAAATTAAAAACAGCAAGCGAGGAGCCTGAGTCGAATCCTAATCTGAAAAAGAATGAGGCTGAGCAGAGGTGGTGTCCATGGCTACTGTTCATGAGACACACAAACTGGGGGGGTTGGGGGGGAGAGAAATACAAATCCACCCGGTTTTCCATTCAAAGCTGCAATCCACGGAGAGAGAGGAAAGTCCATTCCTGTTCCCCTTTTTGCTCCCATGGAACTTGAAGGAGTGTTTGGTAGATGGTAGGGACAGGTGGACGAGTCCATTTTGGCTCCTCTTGGTTTCTCATTTGCCACCAATTTTAAATTTAATTCCGCACATTTCCACATCCATTTGTGATTATTTTTTTTAAGTTCCCACACAAATTTATCAGCATTTTAGTGTGAATTTTTCCTAATATACACATTTTTGTATGAGATTTGGCACGACATACACGTTTGCAGAACAACTTCTCCAAATATAACACATTTTGTATACCAATTTCACTAATATATACACACATTTCGCCTAAGTTTATTTCCTTTTTTTTTACACAGTACTTGGCTGGAGAACTGTGTTACAAAATTCAGAGAACTGCAGATTTCAAAGAATGGCTGTGTTTCAATTTACATATTGTTTTGGGAAAGTACGAATTAGGTAAGTTTGTGTTTCAATGCAGACTGAGTTGAATTTGTAAAGATAGGGCATCACCACTGAATAGGTCCTAATTTCAGTCATCACCCACTTGACCTCTGATGGGGGTGTGAACCAAAGTTACTTTTCTGACTCAGGAAGGCCCCATATAGAAGGAAGTGGTCATTGAGGTATACTGATCCTATGTTATATAAGGATTCCAAGATCAAATAGTATTTCACAAAAGCCAAGGTTTGTAATAGCAGCCCTATTCAGGTGTTGGGTCTACTCATAATCAGAGGACATTGAAAAAAAGGAGTAGGGTCATGCACCAAAGTCTCCCTGTCCTCTCTACTCCCAAAGCACAAAGCTTTGAAGTGAGTTTTTTTTTTTAAAAAAGAGCATTCAGTAAAGGGTAAAAGGTAAAGGACCCCTGGATGGTTAAGTCCAGTCAAAAGCAACTATGGGGTTGTGGCGCTCATCTCACTTTCAGGTAGGATGCTCTTAGAATCCTCCCCATAATCTAGAACCTGGAGCAATATATACCGTATTTTTCCATGTATAAGACTATATCTTTTCCTAAACTTTTGAAGTTTAAAAGAAGGGGTCGTCTTATGCACAGATAGTGCACAGTGCATTTTCTTAATTTTGAGTCCTCAAAAATAGGGAGCGTCTTATATACGGGGGCGTCTTATACACGGAAAAATATGGTAATTACAAGGAAGATTCTAAGCACAGGTGAACATGCTTAGAATCCCTCTTCCAACCTTCATGCTGCAGGTTTAAATGTCAGAAGAAGAATGATAGGGATGGAGATCTGGTCGGCAGGTGATACCCTGAGCTGTTCCTCAGTGCACACAGCATGTAGCTAAACCCAACACCTGAACAGTGCTCATTTTACCATGCTGTCTAATAAATTTGGAGGAGGATAATACTTAATTGCAACAAGAAAAACAATCAAGTGAAGCACGCCAAGAGCCATTGAAATGAATGAGGGTGGTGCAGAAGCACTTGTGTTCTGAAGCTCCCATTTATTTTAATGGAGCCTGCATGGGAGAACTTCCCATGAGATTGTGTCCAATTTAGTTTTTAACCCATGTGTCAGTTTCAACTAACTTAATGTAGCAATCAGTGCCCTTCTTGGAGCTTCTGAAATCTCTTAACCAACCTCTTCAACAAAGAAAAGCTAAACCGCAAGTGACAGGAATTGTGTATATGGCCTGTAATTGTGTTCTTGAAGAGCCAGGATGCATCTTTGGGAAAATGTCACAAGTGATAAGGGTTAATGCCAACAGAAGTCTGTTTTCTACAGTTTGGAGGAAGAAGCAGGTGCAAGTCTACTCATTAAAGGATTTAATAAATCCCGGGTTTTATCACACGTGGTGAAGGGCTGAAGATCTGTTGATCAGTTCTGAGACAGGGGAAATAGTAATCACCAAAGCAGCTGAACATAGGCTGTGATCCTAAACACAGTTAAGCGCATTGAACATGGTGGGAGTCACATCTGAGTAAACATACATAGGATTGCCCTTTTAATGTAGTAAACATTGAAGTGGATGTGTACGTTTAAAATCAAGCCTTTTCCCTCTCTGGCCTCTTTCATGGCAAACATTTAAAGCACAGTGATAGCACTTTAAACAGCCATGGCTTCCCTTGAGGAATTCTGGGAGCTGTGGTTTGTTATGGGTGCTGAGAGTTGTTAGGAAACCCCTATTCCCCTCATGGAGCTGCAATTGCCAATCTCAGAGAATCAGTCTCAGGGAAATTGGGGGATTTTAGCTCTGGGAGGGAAACAGGGGTCTCCAAACAACTCAGCACCTTTAATAAACTACAGTTCCCTTAATTCTTTGGGGGGAAGCCATTACTGTGCTTTCATAGTGCTTTAACTTTATGGTGTGAATGGAGCCAGTTTCTTAAGTTTACATATACCTTATCCTGGTTAATATGTGCCATTATTGCACACACACATGCTCACTTGCATCATAGACACCCATGTTGCATCTTTTATGTTTCATTAACTCAGCAATCCAAATATGGTTTGTATTCAACTATGTATCCAAATATGGTTTGTATGTTGGGTAGACCTGAGTTCATTATGAGCATTGATTTCAATGGGTTGACTTAGAGCACAGTTAACATTAGGCACGGCCCTGTGTGTATAGGAGAGATTCCCAGGGCTGTATAGTATGACGTCCTTTTGGAAGGGAGGTGAGGGGCCTTTGGATCCTGTGAATCCACAGACACACCAACTCCTCCCTCTCCAAGAGTGAGGTGCTTTGGTCCCCACAGCTGATTGAACACTGCTGGCAAGACATTCATGCTACTGGAACTTCCCATGGATGGATGCCTTTGATGGTATAGGTGTTCTTCTAGCCTTTGCTTGGCTGCAGTATGGTACCCTTTGCCCTTTTCACCTGCTAGAGATCAGAAATATCCCAATGAACTGGGGGTGCAATCCTGCACACCATTCTCCCTCTGCCACTGTGGATTTCACCATAGTTCAGTGCTGCAAAATTATGGAGAGATCATAACATAGCCTTAAACTGTATTGATGCGCAATGTTGTGGTGGAACAGTGCAGTGCGTAAGTGATTCCTCTCTTTTTCTCTCTCTGCCTGACACCTGTGAAATCATGTTTTCCGTCCTATCATTTATAAGTACTCCCCCCCCTTTTCCCAGGGTTTCTTCACTTTATCACCCCAGTTAACTACATTCTGCTTCCACATTAACCTAGGCTGACATATGATGAAAGAACATAAGGAGTTTTCATTTTTAGCTGAAACGGGGTCATTAGTCTCCAACCGCAAACAAAAGCTTTAAATACCTTTATCGGGCAAAGTTTCCATGATATATTATCTATCACCTGACCATTGTAGCTGGAAGGGGTCTCCTTACCTCCCCTTCCCTTTTTGGAGACAGATGGATTAAATATTTCAAGTTTAACCAGGGAGATGCCACACAATGGGGTTTTTTAGACTTATGAATAGCACCCTTCCCCATTTCTCACTTCATGGAGTATTTCTACAGCCCTGGACTTCATTCTAACCCTTTCCCTCCCTGCTTTGTTTGTCTTTTGTTTCGCAACAGCTGTTATTATCGTTTTTTGGTCAGCTGTGATTGCTGGAGGCAAAAGAGGACCAGATGGTGTTTTGCGATGCATGAATGGCAAGTCAGAGGAGCCTGGATTGAATAGGCCAAGTCTGAATGGTGTCTATGCACCACCTGCCTCCTTCAACAGCAGCAGCGCAGATCACAGAAGTATGATCTGTCTCAGACCAACCCGCATCAGAGGGGAAATGAAGAGAGCCTTGTTGGGTTTTCTCCATATTTATTGATCTTCCATGCACTAACAACATAATGCGGTGCACAGTCAATTTGAATTAATTGGATATGACACAGCGTGCGCATGTAATCTATCACTGTAGTCGTCTGGTACGCTATGGGGATTTCCCCCCCTGTCACAGGAACATGTGAATCTGTAACAATGTGCATTAATTAACAGAGGAGACAGGAGCAACACGAGAGAATGTCGGCTTAAGCAAATGTCATTTTAGCTGGTCTCGTGACGCATTTTTATACACGTATTTATATCATTAATTTATATCTATGAACCGCACCTCCAACCCTCAATGCAGTGTACAAAAAAGCAAAAAAGAAAATGATTTTTTAAAAAATAATAATAATCAACATGTAACCATACTTTTAAAATAAAGACACACACACAAAGATACAGCCACAGATCGAACAGGAACAAAGGCTATGTTTGCGTCATACCACTATACACCTTTAAAAACACTTGGGTTTCCCCAAAGAATTCTGAGAGTTGTTAGGAGACCCCTTTGTCCCCCCTGCAGAGCTACAACTCCCAGTATGGACCTGAAGTAAGGGTTTCAAGTTGTAAGAACTTTCTGACTGCAAGAGCTGTTCGACAGTGGAATGTAATCACATGGAAGGTGGTGAACTCCCCTTCCTTGGAGGTTGTTAAGCAGAGGTTAGATGGCTGACTGTCATGGATGTCTTGGTTGTGATTCCTGTACAGTGGTAACTCGGGTTACAGATGCTTCAGGTTACAGACGCTTCAGGTTACAGACTCCGCTAACCCAGAAATAATACCTTGGGTTAAGAACTTTGCTTCAGGATGAGAACAGAAATCATGCTCCGGCAGCACGGCGGCAGCGGGAGGCCCCATTAGCTAAAGTGGTACCTCAGGTTAAGAACAGTTTCAGGTTAAGAATGAACCTCCGGAATGAATTAAGTTCTTAACCCGAGGTACCACTGTATTGGAGGGGTTTGGGCTTGATGTATCCCTACCAACTCTACAATTCTATGATTCAGTTAGTTTTCTCATGCAATCCATTAACGTGGCAAATCAGCATGAGGCATGAAAGTTTCGGAATGTTCTAGAAACATAGGTAGAATTCTTATTTGGTTTTCCTTCCAGTTGCTAAGAAAAGCTTTCTTTTTATAACTTATTTTAAAGGAGAAGCTTTCACTTTATAACATAGGTTTCATATGAAAAGTATTGTTACTGAACAAAAGTAATGCCTAAATAAAGAAATGGAATTGAGGGGAAGGGAGTGACATCTGGGGAAATATTCATGACTGAAACACATTAAGTCAGATGATGATGTGATCTGGCATTTGCTAATCAATAACTGAGGAGTGACACCAGTGTTCCTATTTGATTAACCTTTTGCCTCAGGCTTAGATATGAAGTCAAATTCATGCAAAATGGGGGTGGGGGTGGGGGTGGATGCATGCATGCACATGGGTTTTTTTTGCAAAGTTTTCATGGAAAGTTCAGTGGATATTTTTGTGCCCATTATCTGAAGTTGTGTTTTGTGTTTATGTTTGGTGTATGTGCTGGAACAATGTGTTTGTTTAACAGTAAAGCAAAATACACATACTGTTCTGTTCCTCCCTCGAGTTCCAAGGTTCTTGAGGAGAACAAGCAGAAGTTGTATAGCCGTTAAGTGAAGTTTTAGTGCCTGACTCTAAAATGCATTAGGGCTCCAAGTCATAGAATCATAGAATAGAATCATAGAATCATAGAGTTGGAAGAGACCACAAGGGCCATCGAGTCCAACCCCCTGCCAAGCAGGAAACACCATCAGAGCACTCCTGACATATGGTTGTCAAGCCTCTGCTTAAAGACCTCCAAAGAAGGAGACTCCACCACACTCCTTGGCAGCAAATTCCACTGTCGAACAGCTCTTACTGTCAGGAAGTTCTTCCTCATGTTTAGGTGGAATCTTCTTTCTTGTAGTTTGGATCCATTGCTCCGTGTCCGCTTCTCTGGAGCAGCAGAAAACAACCTTTCTCCCTCCTCTATGTGACATCCTTTTATATATTTGAACATGGCTATCATATCACCCCTTAACCTCCTCTTCTCCAGGCTAAACATGCCCAGCTCCCTTAGCCGTTCCTCATAAGGCATCGTTTCCAGGCCTTTGACCATTTTGGTTGCCCTCCTCTGGACACGTTCCAGTTTGTCAATGTCCTTCTTGAACTGTGGTGCCCAGAACTGGACACAGTACTCCAGGTGAGGTCTGACCAGAGCAGAATACAGTGGCACTATTACTTCCCTTGATCTAGATGCTATACTCCTATTGATGCAGCCCAGAATTGCATTGGCTTTTTTAGCTGCCGCGTCACACTGTTGGCTCATGTCAAGTTTGTGGTCAACCAAGACTCCTAGATCCTTTTCACATGTAGTGCTCTCAAGCCAGGTGTCACCCATCTTGTATTTGTGCCTCTCATTTTTTTTGCCCAAGTGCAATACTTTACATTTCTCCCTGTTAAAATTCATCTTGTTTGTTTTGGCCCAGTTCTCTAATCTGTCAAGGTCGTTTTGAAGTGTGATCCTGTCCTCTGGGGTGTTAGCCACCCCTCCCAGTTTGGTGTCATCTGCAAATTTGATCAGGATGCCCTTGAGTCCATCATCCAAGTCGTTGATAAAGATGTTGAATAAGACCGGGCCCAAGACAGAACCCTGTGGCACCCCACTAGTCACTCTTCTCCAGGATGAAGAGGAACCATTGATGAGCACCCTTTGGGTTCGGTCAGTCAGCCAGTTACAAATCCACTGAGTGGTAGCATAGTCAAGACCGCATTTTACCAGCTTCTTTACAAGAATATCATGGGGCACCTTGTCAAATGCCTTGCTGAAATCAAGGTAGGCTACATCCACTGCGTTCCCTTCATCTACCAGGCTTGTAATTCTGTCAAAAAACGGGATCAGGTTAGTCTGACATGACTTATTTTTCAGAAATCCATGCTGACTATTGGTGATCACAGCATTCCTTTCTAGGTGCTCACAGACTGTTTGCTTAATGATCCGCTCCAGAATCTTCCCTGGTATTGATGTCAGACTGACTGGGCGGTAATTATTTGGGTCCTCTCTTTTCCCCTTTTTGAAAATAGGGACAACATTTGCCCTCCTCCAGTCTGCCGGGACTTCGCCTGTTCTCCAGGAATTCTCAAAGATGACTGCCAGTGGTTCTGAAAGCACATCAAGTCTCTTCTCTCTTTCTTCTCCTGCCCTTCCATTTTTACCGCTTTTCTTTTTCACCATTTTAGACTTTAGGGGTCCCTCCGTGGAATGAACGGCACTTTGACAGAATTCAAGAGTGGCAGCCGATTCTGAGAATGCCTCTGCGATATTTTTGCGGAGTAAATAAATGCAAGGGCCGCCTTTCTCCTTGTCAACTTCTCCTGGGCTAAAATCATCATTAACACAAAAGTGGATGGTGTGGAACAGAATACACAGGTGAAAATTAGAAGGTTTAACGCAGGGGAGAAACAAAGGCTGTGGCAAGTTTGTGGCCCTGTTTCCAAGATGCAGGCCTAGAGCTTTAAACATGGCACTAAGCGAAATCTGCATTCGGTCAAGTGATGAAGCAGGACTCTACATTGACCTGGGTAAATGATTCACATCATCATAATTATTAGCTTGCAGGATTTAAATAGGGCTAAATGTGTGTGTGTGCATGTGCGTGTGTGCGCGCGTGTTCCAGGCCCAGTTTAGAGTGTTTGTCATACAGTAGCTGAATGTCTTCTGTTTTCTACAGATGGTGTTGTTTATATAGCATACATGAACAGAGACTTGCAGAGTGTCATTAAATAGGCCTTTTTTATAATTACTTGCAATTCCCATTGTATAATTGGAGGACTTCAGCTGTTATATTAAACATTTTATGGAATTAGAGGTGCAGTTACACTTGAAGCTTGCATATTAACAATGAACGGGGGATGTTGTAAACAACCACATGGTCCATTTTATTATGTTTACTCTTGGATTTGGCTGTGATACAAAGCTCTGTTGTTTTTTTAAGGTGGCCTGTTCCTTTTATTAAAATGTCCCTTAATTAAAATTAAACAGAATGTCCTCCAGGAATATAGACCTTGGATATTTCTCCATTAATCCACTGAGAGCCATGGGAGTGTGGGCTACACATTATAAAGCTTTGAGAGAATCTAGCAGGGGTGAAGAACTTCAGACCTGGAGCTAAATTCTGGCCCTTCCATCTATCTGGCCCTGGGGACTGTTCCCAGGCCACGCCCCTCATTGTATGCCATATGGCAAGATGGGACACCTCTGCATCTTCCCTAATTTCCTTTGTGGTGTCCTTTAGATCAAGAAGTACCCGCATGACAGTTCCAAACCCACAGGGGATTGTAAGGAGTTTCTTTTAAGCCTAAGAATAAGCAATCAGTTCAGTGAAATATTGTTAGCCTGCCAAGCCAAATAATGATCAGAACAGAATTGTCTTGGGTAGGTTGTGGAAAGTTAGGAGAGAAGGGGCAAAATGGACCCCTTGACCCAGGGAGTTCCATAATCCCAACACTGTACAGAGAAACCCCACTTCCATGTCCCAGACGCTCTAATGCATTCCCTTCCAGTGTCCCAATTTGACGGAGACATCTCAGAATTACAGTAGCCACCCACATCGCTGGTCAGCTCCATTCTGCTTGGTAGGTTGTAAGTTGCACAGGCCAGCTGTATAAAGTTTATGGGGTAATGGTGGAAATAACACCTTGATTACTATTCATTTGGTGTTTATTATAACAAAATGAATCATCAGTTCACTTGATATTCCTTTGCAAGCTATGTGCTTCTGTAAAGCATTCTCTTGAATGTTGCATTAATTAAAATTAACCTCGGTTTTCAAACATCTCCGTCGATGAACATTTCGGTTTTTGAACGCCCTAAATCCGGAACTAAATGCTTCACTTTTCGAACATGCCTTGGAAGTCGAACATGCTACGTGGCTTCCACTGAGTCCAAGATCCTGAGGCCTAGCTGTCGGCTATTGAGCTTTTGGTTTTCAAACGTTTCAGAACTCGAATGGTCTTCCAGAACTGATTACGTTCAAAAACTGAGGCACCACTGTACTGTTTTAAAGTATGCTTAATTAGAGTGGGTTGAACATAATGATTCAACTTCCCCCCTTTTTTATTACCCCACTGGCTTAGATCACCCTTCCCTAATCGCATTCTCCAGCAGCCATCGTTCCCTGCATTGCAGGGGGTTGGACTAGATGACCGCTGTGGTCCCTTCCAACTGCGCGATTCTATGATTTCAAGGAAACGAAAAAGGGAAAGTGTGCTGTCCCCCTGAAATCTCTCATCATTTGGAGATTTGAGGCCATGCAATAATATGATTGAAAAGGGGGCGGGGCAGGCCAGGAGAAGGTAGAAAGTATCTCCCCCATGCCTAATCTGATAGCACTTGATTCATTCAGAGAAGAAAATGTTTGAATGTTGTGACATGCAGCATTGTGTAATGCCATTCCATATCAAGTTACCTGGAATTACATTGTGTCAGGCCAGGTTTGGTTCCCATGTGAAGTAATCTGAACCGACACGCTCTAAATTGAAGCAACGAGATATGAGGTCCTGTCACACACAAACACCACTCCTTTGAAGGCTGGTGGTATCAGAGGCAGGTGTCAAGGGTGAGCAATGAACAGCAGTCTGGAGCAAATCAGGAACCAGGAGTCAGGACTGGAGAGTAATCAGGGTTGAAGGGGAAACGGTTTGGCGAAGAAGCCAATAGTCAAGATCAAAGAACTATCAGCATCAAAGTGGACCCACCTGATCTGCCTATTCTGGATTTGTATACCGACTGGAATGTAGCCGTCAATCAGATGACCCATCTCTCCAAATTTTCTGAGGCAGTTTAACTGCAAAAAAAAAAAAGCACATGAAACTGCATATTTTATAAGGGTGTGCATTTTAGAGGAAATGTTTTGAATAACTTCTAGGAATGCATATTTTGGGGGGCGGATGTCTAAAAATGTGAAAAGGGAGTAAAATGAAATTTTGTATGTGTTTCAGAAAAACTGTCAACTGTTGGGGCAACTTATTGGCTGCTGACCCATTCCAGGTAAGAGCACCTGGCAATGGCCCCGAGCAGGCCTGATGAGGGTTGTGTGGCCTGTGGAGTCCCCCAAGAGCCTGACAGAGGCACAGTCAGCCCCCAGGACTGATGTTTCTCCACCTCTGCACTGGATCACTCTGGGGATTTTGAGGAGTGGACAATTCCTGCTTTTGATAATAGCAGTGGCTACTGAAGATGAACCTATCTCTTAACCATGTCCCATATAACTAGAGGGTTGAAGGTTAGAGAAACAACACAGTTATCTTTCTCTTCACAAGTAAGCAGGTGGATGGTGTCCCAATGATTCTCATCAACAGGAGGACACTGATAGGCCTCATGTTTTCTGTGCCCTGGGGATGACCCTGGGTTCAAAAGTGGGTATTTGCTGAAAACCAGATGCTGCTTATTACAAATCAAGCATTTTGGGGGTAATTGAATTACATTCAAAGGCTTCATTCATTAACAAAGGCAATCAATCAAAAACAAGCTATTTTCAGCATAAAGGGAATGGAAGCTCCTCTAGTCTCTAAGGGCCAAAATGTGGTGTTCAAGATACTAATTTGACATGTGATATCTGCACATTACTTTCTCTTCCTTCTTATGACTGTAGAATTGCATTGCGTGGGGCATCCGACTTCTGCCACTATTTTATTTTCCTTTCCACGTTCTCTAGAGTCAGGAGGGGGCTCAGGGGAAAAGTTTATTACATTATTTCTTTATAGTAATCATTTTACAAAATGTCAAGATGGATAATGGCACACATATACCCCACAACCCTATGAGATTTTGGAAGATGTCCCAGGGTCATAAGGAAGTGCCGAATCTTCCTGTCTTAAGGTTAGGGTTATTCTTCTGTGAGACTAGAACTTAGGATCATCCCATGAATGATTCAGGACAGACAAAATAAAGTTCTTCTTTACATAGTGCATAGTTAAATGATGGGATTTGCTCCCACAAAAAGCAGTGAGAGCCACAAACTTGGATGGCTTTAAAAGAGGATTTGACAAATTCATGGAGGAGAGGGAGGGGAAAGGGAACCCAGGCACGATATTTGGCTCATTTTGCCCCAAATCTTTGTTTTTTGAGGCCACAAAACCTCGGGGGACCTGTGAATAGCAGAAGGCTGGTAGAGAGAAAGTGGAGATAAAAATGCCCCTGTTCCAAAGATGCAACCTGCATTTTCCCCATTAACTTCACAGTTTGTTATTTTGCTTTGATGACCTCTAAAGAAGAGACCTGCTGGCTTAGATTTGGGTGACATTTTCTTGTGGCATGGGGTACAAAGGAGGAAAGGGCCACTTAAGGCACATTTCCTCCCACTCTCCCCCAGTAATGGCTCCATTTTCCCAGCCTAGCTCATCCATTACAGTAAATACACAATGGTTTGTCAAAAGATCAATAGTAATTCTTAGTCTTTGAAAGCCTTATTTATCCACTAGTCAACTAGGTGGTTCAAACGTAGGAACACTTAAGGGCTTGGTTTTACTGTCTCCTATGTGGCGCAGGGAGTGATTACTCATACAAACAGCCTTAACTTAGTGTATGGGAGCAATCCCATGTCCTCCTGGAGCAAAAGAGACTTCGAGGATATGTCGGCTGTTGGTGTCGCTGAAACTTTTAACACAGATGCACAGATTAGAACATGTGTTAGCAAACCTTTCTAGCTGCTCAACCGCTTACCCTTTCCAGCACCTGAAAACAGCAGCGTCTTGGGGGGAGGCATAAGGTTTTGCCTGAAAGCCTTACCTGGGAAGGAGAAAACTCTGCCCCAACTGTAGCTGTTTTCCAAAGAGGGAAGCCTGTTTATATAGAGCTCATTATGGCAGTGGATCGCTCCGAAAGGGATGAAACCAAAAGAGAAGCTCCCCTTTGGGGTGGCTCCTGGAGGAAGTGATAATTCTGCGGCCTCCATAAATTGGGAGTGCATGAAGGAGCCAATCACACCGTGTGCAAAGATAACACAGATTCACCCGAACTCCAGTGGAGGCTCTTTGGAAAGATTGAAGGCCAGGACAACAAATCATACAGAAATTCAGCAGACAGACTCTTCTGTCTAAGGGTACTTTGGGTGAGCAGGGATATTGAGTTCTTGATTTGCTTTATTTCTTGCTGCCATGGACTGGGAAGTTCTCAACAACCTTCTCCCCAACTTAGTGGGGAGGTGGCTTTCACTTTTCTCTCCCCCCCACATTTCATTACTCTCTATTTTGTGGTGGAGACAGCAGTGCTCTTCTCAGGGGCTTCTGGTGCCTTTCGGTCTCCCCACTGCCCTCAAATAATGCTACGTCTTGATTGTTCCAGGATGTTCTGGGGGGCAAATGATGACTACTATCAGGGTGAAGTACTGCTGAGTTTGCTTCCCATCCAAGAAATTGATCCAGATACCTCCCTTTTGTGACCTATTCATAGGGATGGAAGAATATGTCAATTTCAGTTTCTCTTAGTTTCTCTTTTTCCCCCTGGGGTGGGGTGAGGGAAATAAAATAAGAAGTCCTCATGAAAACCCATCAGTGCTTTAGTGCAAATGTATGCTAATATGCACATCTGCATCCAAATTTCCCTAATATACACAATGCTGCCTAATATAATGCAAGTTTGCATATTAGCTCGGCAAATATATGCATTTTAATGCAACTTTACCCTAGTGTATGCATTTCTGTGCATATTACTTGGCTGGAGAAATGCATGGCAGAGTTTGGAGAAGTGCGAATTTCACAGACTAACTGTGATTCATATTGTTTCGGAGATCACAAATTAGGGAGTTTTGCCTTTCAGTGCTAAGTGAATTGAATTTCTTCTCCACCTGTGAATCGGGCTGCAAAGTGGGGTGGTGGATTTCAACACACCATTTGCGCTCTCATTGCAAATGAATGCATTGCTCTATGCACTTTGAAATTACTGCTTATATATGCACCATAATCTTTCAACTCCCATTTTTTGCTTGAGGAGTCCCCCCTCCCCACCACTCTCTCAAACTCAAGATACATCTCCCCCCCTCCTTTCTTTTTTGTTAACAGGCAAATATGAAATCAATTCCATTTATGTGAATGGATCTTTCAGCAATCTTGAAGTTTATGATGAGGACACTCGAGGCAGAATGTAACCAATACAGCTGCATTTTTAAAAAAATGAAATTAAAACATGACGAGCAGAATGACAGAGATAAAAAATGAGATGCAAAGAGTTTTGAAAAGTGAGAATGAGCAATCTTTCTCGACACTAAAAGGCTTGTCTATTTTTCATGTTTACGCCGATCGGCTGTTTCTGTGTTCATAATTTCCTGCTCCATCATCAATCATTGTCAATTTTGAAAAAGTACCATACTTAGGGTCATTTATCCAGGCCCAGCAGAGTCTAAAATTATGCAGCTTCAGTCAAATATACATGAATAAAGACTGTCATTTCTGATTAATGACATGTGACTTGAGTGTGTTACAGAATCATCTCCCTATCCAAGCTTTACAAAAAGGTTATTCTATAAGGAACATTTTGTCTTATTCTGATTTCCCTCTTTCTTTTCTGGAATTTAAATTGGCATTTATTTTCCCACTGGAAATGGTTAGTGGACGTAGGAAACTGCCGTATACAGAGTCAGGGCATTGGTCTCCCCAAGCACAGAATTGTGTACAGTAGGGCAGTAGAATCTAGCCTGTTAAGGGCAAATGGGCTACCAATCTATATCTGCCTTCATCCAGTCTCCATCTCTCTGCCTTTCCTACTTACAGCCATTCCAGCAGGGGGGTGGAACCAGCTCTCAGCTTCCTCCTCACTCTCAGTGCTGCACTTGGCAAACTCTGCATGGTAGAGGATGGGGAGCAAACTAAAATGTGTAGCCATTGCCTGCCATTGACCCAGCTGCCACCTGCTGACATAGGCTGAGGCCGCTGCGTCAGGCAGTAGAAGCTCCCCAAGCAGCATGTCCCCCACCTGCCCTGCCACCTCTGCCAGTGGTGAAGCACCACCACCATTGGCACTGGTTTCAGGCAAGATCATGTCCATTGGGGGCAAGATCTCACCTGAAATCATGCAAGAGTGTGCAAGACCTCACACAATGTTGGGGTGAGATCTCACCCTAAATCAGCACGATCTTGCCTGAAATTGGCATCGATGGTGGCATCACTTCTCTGCCAGACGTTTATGTGGTGGGGCAAGTGGTGGTAGAGCGAATGGTGACCACAGGAGCAGGTGGGTGGTGGCAGGAGCAGTGCCAGCAGTGGGGCAAGGTGGCACTTTCCATTTTGCTTCATGGGTCGTGCCACCCTTGGTTTTGGGTGCCTGAATTCTACCCTATGAGTCTCATTGAGCTCCAGCCTCCACTGCAGCAGGGATACGACCCACCAGATGTTGATGGAGGTCCACCTCATTCATCCCTGCCATGGGCCATGCTTTCAGGGGTTGATGTAAGTCGGAGCCCAACAACATCAGAATGGACACTGGTGGGCCACCATTCCTTGTCTACACTGATGCTTAGCATCTCTTTAAGAAGTCTCCCCCACCCCTACCTGGAGAAGTAGGGGAGGATATGACTATCAATGGCTACTAGGCAGGATGGCTATGCTCTGCCTCCATAGCTGGAAACCAGTTGCTAGAAAGCTCAGGAGGGGAGAAGGCTCTTGTGCTCAGGTCCTGCTTGTGGGTTTCCCAGAAACACCCAGTTGGCCATTGTGAGAACAGGATTCTGGACTGGCCTGATTCAGCAGGATCTGAACCTGGGGTAACATGCAAAGCAAGCACTCTGCCCCTGAGCTACAGCCCCTCCAAAGTATGGGAGTTTACATGCATCTATAACATGTGCGACAAATGTTTTTGCAGGGGGTGGTTTATCCAAACGGAGGCTTGCTTTTTCTATTTTCCTTTACTTGCCCAAGATTGCTTTCTCTATTATGGAAAGAATAATCCACGTAAGATACTAATTTCATTGAACTGAGTGCACATTAAAAGAAAATCCTACCATTTTGACATCAATTGCTATTTTTACGGTTCATCAGTCCTGCTCTATTCCAGCTCATAATGGAACACAAAAGAGAATGAACATGAATTTGGAAATGGAAAAGATAAAAGGATCACACGAGGCTGCATTATTCTATGTCAGACAGTTGGTCCATCTAGTCTGGTATCATCTGCTCTGACTAGCAAAGGCTCTCCGTTCCAGGGTCTTTTGTAGCCAGGCTATGTGAGATATTCTTAAAGGGTAGGCACTCTGGACTGAAATGGGATGTTTCAGTATTTCAAAGATGTGCTGCACTGCAGTCATTGGTGGGGCCTTTGTCATTTTCTGGGCCTGAGTGGATCCCTGATGCTGCCAGTCCTTGCTCAGGGTTCCTTGCTAGACTTCCTTGTTTAGGCCCTGTTTAGGGAAGTTTTTAATGTTTAATGTTGTATTGTGTTTTTAATATTTGGTTGGGAGCCAGAGTGGCTGGGGAAACCCAGCCAGATGGGCGGAGTATAAATGATAAATTATTATTATAAATTATTATTGAATTTCTGGCACTGGGATTGTGGACAGACAGCAAAGAAGGCTCACTTGGGTCACAGCTACACTATACATTTAAGGCACCATGATACTACTTTCACAATCATGGCCTTTCTCTAAAGAATTCTGTGAGCTGCTGTTCATTAAGGGTGCTGAGAATTGTTCGGTAGTCCCTATTCCTCCCACAGAGCTACATTTCACAGAGTGGTTAACAACCAATCCTTCTTCCCAGGGAACTCTGAGAATTGCAGCTCTTGGGGGAGGATAGGGGTCTCCTAACAACTCCCAGAAACCTTAACAAACTCCCATAATTCCTTGGGGGAAGCCATGACATGTTAAAATGACATCACAATGCTTTACATGTATGGTGCAAATATAACCAGGATATTACAAGAAAGAAGAAAGGGGAGAGAGTTGATTTTGAATGTACAGACCCACTTCAATCTTTACTTTTTCTTCAGCTCTGGGAGGGGAATTTGGGGTCTCCTATCAATTCTCAGCACCCTTACAGTTCCTAGGATTATTTGGGCGACACCATGACTGTTAAGGTGGTATTATAGCATACCCTCCGATGAAAATAGGGACGTCCCATTCCATAATGATAATTTTACTATTTATACACCACACATCTGACTGGGTTGCCCCAGGCACTCACGGCAGCTTCCAACATATAAAACCCCTTCCCTATGCAGGATTGCCGTCAGACACCTTGGGGGGCAGATAACTCCATACCCTCCAACATTTCTCCATTGAAAATAGGGATATCCTAAGAAAAAGCTGGACAGTCTGGGATCAGCTCAGAAACCAGGACGGCTTCACTGAATCAGGGGTGTCCATGGAAAATAGGGACACTTGGACGGTCTGTTATAGTGCTTTAAAAGCATGGTGCAGACGTATTCTTGGCTACATGCATAAGAAACCTACTTTATCACTTTATCACTAGGTCATGTCTGCAGCATTTTCCAGCACTTGCCCCATCATTTCCACTGGACACGTGAATAATCCCAGTAATCATTTTCACACGAGCTCTCCAAAGCATTCACGGCGCCACTCTGCTCCTGGCCTTCTGCTAGCTAGGGCTGACTCCATCTCTGAGATGTTATTCCCCACATCACTAATGTTCAAAATCTCTGTGTAAGAAAAGAAACAATGTTAGCAATAGAAATGGGCTGGTATCGGATTCACAGATGTCTTAACCTTTACACCGTCTCCGGTTACATTGGTTTGTACAAGATGAACTGCGTTATGAAGTAAATAAATTGGCTTTAAGGAAAAGGTCAGGACATATGTTCGGCTAAAAACTAATTTCACTCTATTGCCCTGTAACCTACTGCTCCCGTCTTTACAAGGGGATAGAATGGTTGGAAGCTTGCATTAATTATCTCTGTGATATAAGGCTTGGCCATCCCTGGGGAATATGCATGGAAATGAGGTGGTATGTATTCAAGAATATTGCTTTTGGTTAAGGGAATGTTTGCCATATGCTCCAGCTCCACTCTGGTCTATTTGAAAGGCCATACAAAATTTAAAAGTAACATGATTCTGTGTAAGTTTGTTGAGATCATCATCATTATTGCCATTACCTGGTGTCTTTTCCACTGATATCTAACCCTCTATGTAAGATGAATCACACTCTGATAAGGAATATGATGATGATAGATAGATAGATGATAGATAGAGAGATAGAGAGATAGATAGATAGATAGATGATAGATAGATAGATGATAGATTGATAGATAGATAGATAGATAGATAGATAGATAGATGATAGATAGATAGATGGATGGATGATAGATAGAGGTGTAGGCTGTGTACACACCACACATCTAAAGCACATTTAACCCATTCCCCCCAAAAAGAATCCAGGGAACCGTACTTTACTCTAACAGAGCTACAATTCCCAGAACCCTTAACAAACGATAGTTTTGTGAATTCTTTGAAGGACGGGAGCAATGGGCTTTAAGTGTATAGCATGTATGCAGCCGTAGGTGTAGACACATATTAAATGATATCAAATTTAAGAAAGAAAATAGAAGAAGAAATAGGATTCTGAAAGGTATCTGCCACAATCTCTGTGTGAAAGATTTGCATAGGAACTGGTGGCAATGCATTGTCTTAAATAGAATGATAATTAAGAATTAGTCATGCTTTAACAGATGTGCCAGGCAGAATGCTGAATCGATATGTCACTCCGGTGGAAAAATATATATATTCTGTTCCTCTTGAACAGACACTGTAGCGGTTAGTGTGTCTGATTAGGACCAGGGAGACTCCGATCCATACTCAGCCATGAATCCGACTGGGTGGCCTTGTCCCAGTTACTCTCTTTTCAGCCTAATCTAATTTACAGGGTTGTTGTGAGGATCAATTGGAGAGGAGGAACCAGGCTTGTTGCCTAGAGCTGCTTGGAAGGATGGGTGGGATGCAAATGTTCAGCATCCCACTGCTTTTCACAAGGTTGGGATGAAGGGAAGGGAGAATGAGATGTGCCGGAATAGAACTTTAACTGGGGCAAACAGTATGTAAGGTAATAGAACAGGGTGAAATCCAGCCATAGCCGTGCATGAGAACACCCCAGTGAGTGTCAGTTGGTGAATGGGAATTTAAAATTGAAGTGCAGAAGTGAAGGTGTTAATCCACTTTTTGTTTGCTTGCTTAAATGGCCCGGGGATAGATATGTTCTTTTTACTTAAGAACAACAGAGTGTTGGATTAGGACCATGGAAAACTGGGTTTCAAATCTCTGCAAGGCCACAAAACAATCAATTGCTAATTCTTATTGCAGCCTACATTACAGGGTTGTTTCAAGAATAAAATAGGTTTTTAAAAATAGGTTGCATGCATGCCGATTATGGAAAAAAACTCTTGCTTACAGTGGGTTGCAGGGTCTGAACTTTCAAAGGACTGCATGGTTTATGAATAGTTCAAATTTGGTTACACACACACACACTTCTCTAACAGTGAAATTAGCCTGTGCTGATGACTGTGGAGCTAAAATGAGGTTACTGAGGAGAGAGGGAGATATCATTAAGCTTGGGAAAAACACAACATTGTAGAGGAACAACAAATCTTTTAAGCCCCCGCCCCAGGCCATGAAGAAAGCACACACTCAGGCTGTGTACACATTAAAGCACACCTCAAAGAATCTTGGGAACTGTAGTTTATTAAGGGTGCTGGGAATTATAGCTCTGTGAGGAGTAGACCATGGTTCCCAGGATTCTTGGGTGGGTGGGTGCTTTAAATGCATGGTGTGTCCATCGTGTGAAGGAGGAAAAGTGATGTTGAGGTCATGGGCAGCCTGGCTGGAAGGAGCCCTGAAGAGGAGCACACCTGGAAGTGCAACATTGGGTTACTGCTGCAGCCTCAAAGCCCTGTTCAGGGCAGGAAGGAATAGGGAGAACCTGGCTTTTCCTGTGCACCTCAGGAGCCTGTGTTTCTGCCTTTGCCAGAGTTGCATTTTCTGCACATGTTAGATACCAGTAACTCTTCAAAATGTGCAAAGCCAACCCAGGGCTTTCAGAGTCAAGCCTTTCTGGATATGATGCTAAATTTGACCACCGACTAAGAAAATACTGCATAATGTGAAAATGAATCTCAATAAGCGTTCTGATTTCTTGGAATTACGGAGTTGATGGGGTGAAATTATAAGCAGGCAGTTCAGAATCTACAGTTTCAAAAGAGCAGTTCCTTATCCCCTAGGTATTATATATATATATATATAAAATATCCATGTCAAGATGCCAGTTCAATCTGCTGGCCAATTAAAAGAGCCTTCATTTGTCCATACATCTCCCCAGAGCCTTTTACACAGAAGGCAGCAATAGTTAATACCTTGCTATCATTTCTCATGCTTAAGACCTCACACAGGCCAATGGTAGCTTTGCTTTAAATTGTACACATGCATAGATAACAATGATTGGTTTCCCCTTGTAGTATCTCGCTTGTAGGGAAGGGGGAGGGGGAGGGGGATAACAAGTTGACTGAAGACAAATTGCCAAGAAAAGTATATGAATGGTTTTGCTCTAAAAACCGACACATTGCTAGAAATGCAGTGGTGGTAGGTGTTCATTGCATAGGAGCCAACTCCAGGGGGCTGTGGGTTCTTGGGCACCCACTATAATATAATTGTGGGTCAATGAGAAAAGCCGGCAGGTGGCAGCGGTGCTGCCTCTGAGAGAGAAGCAGTTCGGCTCAGTCCTCGGAGCCCAGCTAGGCACCTTTTTCTTTTTCTTTTTTAAAAAATAATTTTTATTAACCGACCAATCAAATCAAATCACATCACATCACATAAATTCCGAATTACAAAGCCAAATTTTAAATTTTGTTGAGGGGACCCATATTTCAAGATCTGAAGGGGGATTCTGATCATCTTCTTGCTACTGCGTTAATGTCCAAATCAGTCCAAACAAAGTTCATAATTCTATCCAGTCTTATCTTGCTGTTTCCATATCTCATCTTGTTCGTATATTTTCTCTTTTTTCTTTATGATCTCTTCTGATAATCTCCTTAAACCGATAAACACCAATAATAATCCTGTGTGAATTTTTCCGTTCATCCAATCCTCAAATCGAGATGGTTTCCATATATCATCGCATTCATAGATAACATCGCTCTTTCCATCATTAATCACAGAACTGTCGTTCTTAAGTCCCTCTGAGGAGTTTCACCCACAATATAAAAACAGCTCTATTTCTCTATTTCTCCTCCCAGACTTAAGTCCTCCGACAGAACTTCCCAATATGGCGACTGTATTTTTAACTGCGTCATTCCAAAGCCCTTATACATTCCACGCTCTTCTTAAAGCATGCTTTGGTTAGAAAGTTTATCTCCACACAGACATAAATCCACAGCTTAAGTCCTTCAAACGACATTTCTGACTTGTGGAGGGGGGATTCTTGTTTAATCACATAGAGGAAAGAAAGGAAAGTTTTTTCCCCTCCCCCATCCAGTCCTTTTGCCATACCGAGTCTTGGTGTATCTTCATCTGGTTATTTCTTGTTCTTCCGACTCGTCTTGTTTATCAGAGATCTCTTCTGTTAGCAGTCTTTACTCCCCCTTCTTCCTTGAAATATGTGCATTCGCTTCATCCTAATTGTTTCTTTTGAAGTTCTTGCAGCTAGAGGCGCGGATCAGAGGCAGCGTCCAGGAGCGCCGATATCCACAGAAGGGCATTCTGCCTAGTGCCCCCATCCCCACAAATTCAGGGGTGGTATAGGGCACAGCAGGCAAGGGCAGCCCCCCCAATCCGGGGGGGGGTAGGGAGGCTATTTACTCCCATCACAGCCTCCAAATTACCTTGTGTGGGTCGGAGAGATGTTATTGTCAGCCATCTTCTGATGCGCCCCTAGTGGCCCCTCTGCTAGGCACTTTTTTCTTGGGAGGGGGCCTGGATGTGGAGGCTCTATGTCTCCAAGTCTCTCTGTCTCCAAGTCCATCCCTCTCCCTGTGGAAAAGGGTGCCTCACTTACTGCAGAGAGGAGGAGAAGGAGGAAAAGGAGCTACCACTGCCAACTGCTGCAATACGGATGTGCGATGTCACGCACTCTAGCCTCTGGGCACCCACAATCCTGAGGGAGAGTTGGCACCCCTAGTTCATTGGGAGGGTGAAAGGCAGGAGCCAACAGCAGGGGGCACCACATCCAATAATAGGCATAACAAGGACCAATGGCAGGCAGAGCTAACTAACTTTAGTTTTCTTCTTATCCCTTTACTTGCTGAGTTCTACAAGGGCAAAACTGAGACTCAGGAGGAGGGAGCTGAAAGACAGTGCTTGTTGCACAACCCTTAAACTGGTTGTAAGAAGGTGGGTTGGTGGAACAGTGTCCCATTCACACAAATGGCCCTGCCTCCCCTGTAGAAATTGCAACTTAATGTCAGAAAATGGATCACACTCTACATTCAAACTAGGTAAAAAATGGTAAAGGACCCCTAGATGGTTAAGTCCAGTCAAAGGCGACTATGGGGTGTGGCGCTCACCTTGCTTTCAAGCCAAGGGAGCCGGCGTTTGTCCACAGACAGCTTTCCGGGTCATGTGGCCAGCATGACTAAACTGCTTCTGGTGCAACAGGACACCATGATGGAAACCACAGCGCATGGAAACACTGTTTACCTTCCTGCCACAGCAGTACCTATTTATCTACTTGCATTGCACTGGCATGCTTGGGAACTACTTGATTAGCAGGAGCTGGGACAAAGAACGGGAGCTCACCCAGTCGCAGGGATTCGAACAACCAACCATCTGATTGGCAAGCCTAAGAGGTTCAGTGGTTTAGACCACAGTGCCACTCACATTCCAACTACTGCAATTTACCAGGGACAGCCCTTGTTTTATGGGGGCTGCTGGGTGCAAGTTCCAGTGGCAGAAAGAGCCAAGAAGCCACACCCCTACAAGAAACTCCCAGTTCATGAGGAAACCTGTGGCTATAACCCAGAGTGGTTTAACAAGCAATCCTTTCTTCACAGAGAACTTGGGGAATTGTAGCTCTGGGAGGGGAAATAGGGGGTATCCAACCACACCTAGAGTGGGCCACAGGTAGCCCATCATTGGTACATCCTCTCCAACATTGCCACCAGCTGATGCTCCTCCTCCTCCTCACTGCTACCACACATTTGCTTGGGAGGCAGCGAGGAAGTAGGCAATGAAATGGACTGCTCCTCCTGCTCACCACCACCATTGTCTGGGTCAAAGCAAGAGGTGGGGGGCACTAGTGAAGGGGGGAACAGGATTAGTGGGAGATCTTGTCAGTGGGCTCCCTGTGGGAGCATGGGTCCTCGGCAGGTACCCAAGCATTCTGACTTTTGACGCTAGCCCTGCTTGACTATGTGCTCCCTAGAGATTTTTGCTGTTTCTTTCTTATGGGGAAAATAGAGAGTCTATTGCTTATTATGCATGTGGAACTGTGTGTATGTGTAAGGATTTTGGCAATAACATTTGCTGGTTTTATGCTGCCCAGGTGCACTTGCATTTTCCAGCATGCCAGAGCATCCCTGCTTTTTAAAAAAAGAAGTATAGCATTTCATAGCCCATAAGATCTACTCCTCCATTGCTGCAAAATTAATTGTAATTACAAAGACTGATGGGTTTGCTATTTGTTATTCTTACTTTTTGGAAATTCTGAAATGAATGTTTTTCCCTCCACTGTAACTGATCATTTTAATTTCCCCAGCTTTGTCTGTAATAAAAATTGACGTTAAAGGATGCCTGAGGCAGTGTAATGAGAAAATGAAATTAGTTTTTCAGTTGGCTGATCAAAAGCATTTTATGCGTGATAATAAACAGTTTATTTTACTCTTTTTTGCTTATGACATAATAAATGACAAAATGTTTTCCTGAAATACATGTTATCCATTTTTTTTTGCCAAAGAAATAAAGAAATGATATGCTGCATTTTGGGGGCTCAATATCTTTCAGTATGAAAAAGAGACCTTTAGGGGGCCAAAAATATTCCTCTGAATGTATCCTGTTGGTGCTTGTTTGCAGTCTCACGCTGCCCTCACTTCAATGTAATTCTACCAAGAAAAATTGTTTCCTTTTCCAGGCTGGTGGTATGATCCCAGCCAATCAGGGACCAGGCAGCCAGCATCATGACATCATTCTATCATGTAGCCAATCATTGTGGGTCATTAAGTGCCAACATAGCCATCTCATTGCCCTTATCTTGAATGGTGGATGGACAAAGGAACACTGTTCTCGTTGCCAAGGCAACTGGGTTGACACATTCTTTCCACACTAACCTGATAATTTCACTGCCCACTCTACAGCACAGGAAGTCAGAGAGCTCAGCAAGCAGTGAGGCTACATCCTGCTTTTACCCTCATTTCCCTCCACTAGTCAGAATGAGAAGAATATAAAGATTACATGTGCACTCAGTGATGACACAACACAGGAACTGTGAAGGCACCTGACTACTAGGAACTGCAGTGATACCACGGTTTCATAAATTTTTTCAATTACATTCCAATAATAGTCTCATTATAACAATGTCAATTTATAATACAATTATTAATGCCAATCATTCAAATACCAAATTACATAATTTAATTAAAGTGTGCTAGATTTGATGGCTTTCTGGTTTTCTTTATTTCTGCGCTCCAAAATCTTATTAGTTTCAATTACATTCCAGTCATAATAATAATCCCTTATACAACAGATGCAATATTAGTAACTTCTATTTGTGTTGACACATTAAATGATTTATAAAACTTCAAGTGAGGGACTCTAACAATATCATTGTTCTTTCCTGTATGTAGCAATTATTCTGTCTGTGATGTTTCTTGCTGTCCTTGTAAGATGGTATGTTTTTCTTTCCCCTGATTGTTTCTGTTATCCATCGTGCCTTGGGTGGAGCTGATATCCTGTTGTTATTCGACAAGTTTCTCCATTGCTCCGTCCCGTGCTTTATGGTTTTGCAACAAGAACTTTAACAACAGATGCAAAAGTTGCTCTGTCCCAGTAAATAAAATGTTGTCACCATTTTTTCACCTCAGCCTGGAAAGCAGAGCAATCTGTTGAACTATAGATGACTCAATAAAAACCCTTATCAGTTCCTTGGCAGCTCACAGACTCCTTTCATCCTTCCAGCTGAAGATATATGGCCAATTATCCTTCCAATTAAATTAAATTCCAAGCCCTCTTAGCATTATTCAGTTTACTTTGTAGATAATAAAGGATGGGGAAGAGTCAGCTCTAAGTTTCCATCGTAAACCTTTCACAAAATAGAGCTTACCTCCCGTTTCCTATTTTTTTACACATGCAAAGTTCCGTTTGACATTATAATCCATGTTTTTTATCCAATTTCTTCCATCCTCACTTGTACAAATATAATTTGAACTAACATTCAGGGGAGGGTTGCCGAATCATAAATGTAGAGAGGTAAACTTTAAATAAACAAACCATAGGCTCCCCTCCCCTCACATTCTTTTGCACCAAAATAATGAAGTCTTATCTCAAATTCAAACCTCAAAGTCCCTGCAGTTGGTTTGTTCCACAGTTTGTGATCTCATCTCTTCCAGCACACACCTGTACTTTAGTCCAATTAAGCTCTAATTAACAGGATAACCTCTGTTTCTTAATGGTGGTATAGGAGGGTTTTTGCCAGGTGAAGTGCTCCATCCTGGAGTGAGATTCAGGTACTGAGACAGACTGTGAGTGAAGCCCATTCCCCCTGTCCCTGGGGGGAATTTGCAAGAACGATTTACCCTCTATCATCCTTGTTTTTTCATCACCTGCTCTCCATTAAGGCAAACCGGAACCGGAAGCAATGATATCATGGTTTCTTTTTCTGCTCAACCTTTTGTGCATCTCCTAAAAGGCAGAAAGAAAGGGAGTGATTTTTAAGAGGGCAAAAGTGTTCATAGAGTCATCATTTTACTTACTTACTTACATTATATTTCTGAATTGCCTTTCATCCGATAGGATCCCAGAATGGGATAAAAACATAAAAATTAAAACCAAACAACACAAATAAATGTAAAAACACCTTAAAACACAGCAACAATCATGGTACCAATTCAACACTGGACATTGTGATGCACCTAAACTGACATTCTTTCAGCAACTGCTAGCACATTTTTTTAGCTAGTTTCTAAAGGTAATCTGTAATAACCTAATCTTTACCCCATTGGTGTCCGTAGTGCTGGGATACAAGGGAATGCAAAAATGGTTGTCTCTATTCCATTTGCAAGTGTTTTGCTTCTATGGAACTGTACTTTTCAAATATTGTAAGTTACTCTGAGTAGCATTTTTCGCTACAATGGTGGAATATAAATATAAATACTCTTATCAGTCAGTCAGTCAGACAAAGACAGGATTGCATCCTGGCCTTCCTGCCTTAGTTAGGTTTCATAATATATTTTGCATCCAGCTTCAATCATTTATTTTTCTCAGTGAAAAAGTACATCAGGTAGGATTGTATAGAAGGTGGGTTTGGGATAATTGTCTGCATCAATGGAACTATGATCCCTGCACTGGAAACCAAATCTGCCAAGTTACTGAGGCCTCTTTACTATGAATCATTAGCCAATGCAGTGAATAAGGCCGGTTATATAATCCATCTCTTTCAATTTACTTCATTAAACAATAGACTAATTAGATCCCATCATTCTAAAAATACTTCCCAAGAGTGTCTAATTCTGCATGTAATGAACTCTGTCTCTCTAATGTCTTGTAGCGTCTTAAACTACATCATTACTTGAACTGTACTCAGCCTTAAAGGAAGCATTGTGTTGGCGTTGCTGCTGCTTTGCCATTGATACCAAACTATCTTAGGTGGCAGTCAGACATGGGGATTATTGTGTCAATTTTCCTGCTTACAATGTTAGCGCTTCTGTCCTGGTTTCTAACATTCCTTTTACATTGCATTACCTGTTGCATTGGGGATGCGGGTGGCGCTGTGGTCTAAACCACCGAGCCTTGGGCTTGCCGATCAGAAGGTCAGCGGTTCAAATCCCCGTGACTGGGTGAGCTCCCGTTGTTTGGTCCCAGCTCCTGCCCACCTAGCAGTTCGAAAGCACGAAGTGCAAGTAGATAAATAGGTACCGCTCCGGCGGGAAGGTAAATGGCGTTTCCGTGCGCTGCTCTGGTTTGCCAGAAGTGGCTTAGTCATGCTGGCCACATGACCCGGAAGCTGTACGCCGGCTCCCTCGGCCAATAAAGCGAGATGAGCGCCGCAACCCCAGAGTTGGTCACGACTGGACCTAATGGTCAGGGGTCCCTTTACCCTTTTTACCTGTTGCATTATGGAACTTTGGCTGTTTGATCAATGTACTGCCATGTTTGGCTAAATTTAATTCAACCCAGTGGGCAGGGTGTGACACAACAATGGATTCCATTGGACATTCCACTCCCCTTTATTCACATGTGTGCATCTGTCCCCCTCATAATTTACCTGTGAAAATAGTGGAAAAGAACTGCATGCCAGGATACCACCCCAAGTTTCATCCATGTAAACTGTGAGAAAATTATAGTGCAAAACTCCAGTGATTTTCCACTTTAACAGGTGTGCAAAAGAATTATTTCTGGAAGAAATAACATGGAAATGAGCACTAAACTTCTACTAGAAGCTGCAAGATTTCTAGATGTAGCTTGTGAAGGATGCTGACACTAGCAACAACAACAACAACAACAACAACAACAACAACAATGCTTTTATTATTTATATGTCGCCCATCTGACTGGGTTGCCCCAGTCCCTCTGGGCGGCTCCCAACAAAATATTAAAAACACACTAAAACATCAGCCATTAAAACACAAAACATTGGAATCAACAGGTAAGAAAATGTAGGGGAAATGGGACAAAGTGCTGTCTGAACGCAGCCTTACACACATGTGCTATGGATGTGACCTCTTGGCATTCCATGATTCCATGGTTCAGCAGAGCTCCAGATACAATATAATAGGGATATGGTGCTTCTAGACCTCCCTATGCATTAGAAAGCTGACGTCCCCCTGGGAACTAATCCAGATTGCCCCTCAACCTCATCAAGCCTATATGATGTCAGAACCTTCCTTGCTCAGACATGGTCTCCAGTTCCTGGATATAATGGCTCTAGTGGGCACCAGGAAGCTGTAATTCAACCTGGAAGTAATATGGCATTGAATAGCAGCAGTAGCAACAGCAACAGCAGCAACATAAGAAGAGCCTGCTGGATCAGGGCTGTGACCCATCTAGTTCAGCATCCTGTTCACACAGCTGCTAACCAGATGCCTACAGGAAGTCCACAAGCAGGACCTGAGCACAAGAGACCTCTCCCCTCCCGTGGTTTCCAGCAATTGATATTCAGAAGCATTACTGCCTCTGACCATGGAGGAAGAATATATTCACTAGGGATAGTACATAGACTCATAGAATTGTAGAGTTGGAAGGGACCCCAAGGGTCATCTATTCCAACTCCCTGTAATGCAGGAATCTCAGCTAGATGATACATGACAAGCTGCCACCCAGCCTCTGAAGGAGGCCAATGAAGGAGAGTAGTAGTAATCATTATAGTGGTAGTTGTTGTTTAGTCATTTAGTCATGTCCGACTCTTCGTGGCCCCATGGACCAGAGCACGCCAGGCACTCCTGTATTCCGCTGCCTCCCGCAGTTTGGTCAAACTCATGTTGGTAGCTTCGAGAACACTGTCCAACCATCTCGTCCTCTGTCGTCCCCTTCTCCTTCCCAACATCAGGGTCTTTTCCAGGGAGTCTTCTTTTCTCATGAGGTGGCCAAAGTATTCGACTATATGGTAATATAGTAATCGACTATATGGAAATGGCTGAGATGACTGGCAGAATCCGAGACCAGGGAGAAGAGTTGGTGGAAGAAGATTGGAGGAAATTTAAAATTTATTTACAGAAGCAGTGTAAAATGTATGAATGCTGATGACATTGAAATGAAATGAAGGGGTTTTAGTGACGAGAGTGAAAGTTTGAAATTATAAATTTGGGAGGTAGGATACTTAAGGACAAAGTGGTAGGATATGAATTTGCTGAACCAACTGTCAAAAAGGGATACAAAAAAGGGAGACGTGAGGAAGTCAGGAAAATAAGTTAATTAATGTTGAATAATTAGAAAAGAGTGACTTGTGTTTTTTCTTATTTTACTTCTGTGTGTTGACTGGTTTTTTGTTTTGTTTTTTTTCTTTTCTCCTCTTTTTTTTTTTTAGGTTAAATGTTTGTATTTTAGGTATTTTATGTATTGTGAAATCTTGGTTTTGTGCTTTTATTGTCCTTTGTTTGGTGATGTCTTTCCTTATTGTTAAATTTAATAAAATATTATTATTAAAAAAAACAAAAAACAAAGTATTGGAGCCTCAGCTTCACAATTTGTCCTTCCAATGAGCACTCGTAGTAGTAGTAGTAGTAGTAGTAGTAGTGATAAAAAAAAATCAAAAAATTCATTGCTATACTCCCCAGTCTTTTCAAGGCACTTCTGTTCCTTTTCTTCTCTGCTTTTGTTTCTTTGACTCTCATTTTCCTTCCTTATATGTACAAATTAATTTGACTAGCTTCATATCCTCACTAACTGCCAGCTAACTTTAGGGCTTAATGGTCATTCAAACCATGTAAATCAGTCTTTGTGTCAAATCTGTGCAGGAGGGTGGGGGTCAAATGTCCTTGTGAGAACATGACCTCTGCCCTGTGGGAAAGATAAAACGATTTAAAGCTACCAAATGAAACAAATACTAAAAGTCAGAGTGGGTGTTTAAATGGAATTATGAAATGACAAGGAATTGCAACTTTTTGATTAAATACCGACTTACCATTGGTCAGGATGTAAGGGAGGAAAGCTGGCAACTGGGGGTGGGCATAATTGGTTTACCTGTAAGAAAGCTTAGATTTCTTAGATTGCACATTAAAGACAGAATTATTTTAAATTGAGAGCTTAGGAGCTTTAAAAAAATATCCAAGAAATTTAACTCATGCTGTTTAATTTGAGTTGACAGAGCAAGAGTTGTTAATATTTGTCTTTCTTAACTTAGTGACTAAAATCATTAATTTTTCAATCATCTGACTATTAAATATGCAAGATATAAACCACAGTCAATTAAATGATAGCTAAGGTACTGTAGCTGACTTGATTAAATTGGTTTGTTATGAAGATTATATACACAATGCCCAAAGAATAAGGTTTGGTGCGTGCTTTGAGAAAGTTAAGCAGGATTTCCCCCACCTGAATACTTTTAAGACTCGTCTCTCTCCCTACACCCCAGTCCTAAATGCCTTCCTCTGTTAGAAATCAGCTATAACATCTGCCAACTGGGCATATCGTCTAACAAGAGAGGCACTGTAAAATAGGCCCTAAACCACATCTGCAATGACAAATGTTACCATTATTCTGATCCAGGGTTTTTATTTAATTTAAAAAAGTGTCTTATAGATATTTTGCAGTTTAAGGAATTTCTTTAATGGATGCTGGTTGCAATATGATCTTTTTGGGCCCAGAAATGGAAGATGCTACAGCACTTTAATCTCTCAGTGTAGTACAAGGGATGCTGACTAGAAGGAACGTTCCTAAATTTTGGATATTGTAGATTTGTCCTGGTCTGGTGCATGTAATGTCTTTCGTGTCGTAGCTGTGTGATTTGTGCTCATACTGTATTGTGATGGCCATTGGCTATAAACAATAAAATTTACTGGTATCATTCACTGGTACAATATTATGTGGACTCTGGCTATTGCAGAGAAAATAACTCACAATTTACATGTTTCTAAGGGTCAAGAAACATTTGGTGAGATGTCATTTCACTATTTGGTGAGATGTCATTTCTTTTGAGTCAAAATTCAGATGTAGAAAACACTCTCCCCCCCAGGCACATTTCCCACAATGCCAATACAGTTTCACCCAATTTTTTACAAATAAATATAAAATCTATGATTCAGAAGGGTGGAAAGAAAAACAATTATACTACCTGAAAGATTTTTACAAAAATGGAAGGCTGTTTACCATTAATAAGATACAAACACATTTGGGAAATCCTCAAATACTGTGACTATTAGGACATCAACTAAGGTCATTTCTAACAAATTCTGAGATTAAAACTAAAGACAATTAACGTCATACCAAAAAAAATAGTAGAAGAAAAAGTAGCATTAAAAGGATTAATATCATCCATGTATAAATCAACTATAGAGGCATATTGGCATATTTCCCTCCCCAGAATAATATGAGAGAATGGTGGGAATCAAATTGAGATTTAGAAATTGAGGATGAGGCATGGAATGGACTGTGGATAACAGCCTCATAAATCTATTTTGACAATGACAAGAGAAAAGCCCTCAAAATTGCACATGCTGGTATTTAAAACCTAGACATCTAGCTTATATAAAACCCAACTGCTCTCCTATGTGTTGGAGAGGGTGTCCCACTATTGGGACATACAGACATATGTGGTGGGAGTGTTCAAAAATAGAAAAAATCTGGGAAAATGTCTTTGCAGAGATATCTTTGATTACAAGACAAACAGTTCCTATGTCCCCAGGACTGGCATTGCTTAATTTGCCCATAGCCAGAACATGGGAAAACATTGCAAATGTTGACCATGGAGAAGTGGTATGAAGAAGTCTGGCAGACAGCTTTGTTGGAAAAGCTAACATGGAAACTGATGGTAGTAAGAAGCCAAAAGAAAAATGATAACTTCTCTGCAATATAGGGTGATTTTATTGAACACACAGGTAGTGAGGCACATGGGGGAGTAGTGTTTGGGGTGGGAAACATAGTTTGGAATACTTGAAGTAAACATTTTAACCTTTAAAAATGTTGCAGATATAATATATTCCTTCCTTTTAGTGAAATTGGAGCACATGATGTGCTATTTTATGGTTTTTAAGATTATGAGAATGTTTGAAATACATGCTGTGGCAAATAAACTATTTTTAAAATAATAAAAAACACACCCTTCTCCCACAAAATGGCTGCCTTAGTGCATCTCTCCTTGTTTAGTCCACTTTGATCTATGGCCCTGCCCATCATTGGCACATGGCCCTTGGGAAGTTGCCCAGAAGTGAGCTATTGCTCACTTGGTCTTTAGGAACAGCCCTTTGGGGCCACCTTAGCTCTCTGTGCCTCTCTGTCCTAGAAATGACTCCCCCCTTCTTCTTGTGTTTTAGTGCATCCTCAAGTACATCACACATGGTTTTTGTTTGTTTATTTGTTTGTTTCCTCTCCGTCAGACTTTCCAGCACAGACAAAGTAAAACTCCATTAAGTTGGCACTGGCTGGTCTAATTTCTGCATGCTTTGATAGCTTTCCTCGTGTAGGTTTCAAAACATTTTATGGTTAAACTTAAAAGGCTTGGGAGTCATTTTGGCAAATTTCTGCCACAAGCTGTTACTTTTTTCAGGTGCAGTTGAACTAATGCACATGTTTTCCCACCTTACACTGTTCTAGTAGTGTTCATTTTATCATCAGTGGCAACAGTTTTGGGAGACAATCTTTTGAGGTTAGTTGTAGTTACTGTGGCTACTGCTAATACTACTAAGAAAGCACAGTCACATCCAGGTAGGGATGTACGGAGGCAGTGATTTCGGTTCCCACCTGGAGTCATTGCAATCCGGTGCTGTTTCCATTCCACTGCGGTTTTCTTTCCATCAAATTCTACATCATTTATCTCACTGTCCTCTGTTTAACAGAACTTATGCAACTGACAGAAGGATTTACCCAACTTAAATTCATTTCAATCAAAACAAAGTAAAAATATGAGGCATTAACTACATATTCGTTGTGGATTTTTTTTTAAAAGGACAACAACGTGAATGAATACCAATTATATTTGCTTGCATTTATTCTGTTCTTGCTCACAGACGAAAATGTGAACTGCAGCAATTTCTGCTTCCTTTTCTGTTTTTGTCAGAATTCATTGGCATCTCTCCTTTAAGGACTGCACTTACTACTTACTCTTTACTGCAGGCCATCGATTTCAGGGCTGCAGTCAGCACACCGTATTGTTCCTCACCACTTTGCATAAGGAAATCAAGTTGGCATGCATGGTTCTCTTCCTCCCCATTTTATCTTCATCACAACCCAGTCAGGCAGGCTAGGATGAGAGGAAGTGACTGGCTCAGGTCTCCCATGTTTTGGTCTGGCACTCTGACTCCTGCCCCACACTGACTCTCTCTGCAGTAGATGCAGTCAGGCGCACAGCTCGGAAAACAGTCCGTTACTGCCCTGTTCTTCAGATGCAGGGGGAACCTGAAGACCACAATTAGGCCTGCTTGCATTTGTGTGCCAAGACCCTGAGACCAACCAATTCCCTTGAGAGTGAATAACCAGACAAGACAACAGCATATTGGTTCATGGGTTCAAAAAGGCCACAATTTTATTGGTTACCAACGTGAAGGTTTGACATAGGGACTGGGTGAAGCAAGCACTATTCCACTCTAGCCCGTCTTCTGGAAGTGTCTCTAAGGGCAAACCACATCCCCGTTGGAGGAGTGGTATGGCCCTAGCCCCCATCTGGGTGTCTGACAGAAGCCACTCCTCCCAGATCCTTTTAACAGGATAACCTTTACCAAGGAGAGGCAGATAGAGGCTACAACCACCCCTCCGGCCAAGACCTAGGCTTATCCAATGCTGAACTACTTTAGAGGGTTGTGACGATTGAGTATGACGATAATTAGGTGAAAACCAGATGGCCGCTGACAATTTGCCAAGTGGGGAAATTCCTGCCCAGCCCTGAATATGGCGGCCGATGTGGTCCATAGCAAGGTCATAGCATAAAGAGAAATCATAATTAAGGGAGGGTAGGATATCTGGCAAAAAGGCAGAGAGAAGTGGAGTGTAAGAAGTGCCTCCTGGATCAGGCCAATGGCCCATCCAGCCCAGCATCCTGTTCTCACAGTGGCTGACCAAATACCTGCAAGCAGGATTCGAACACAAGAGCTCTCTCCCCTTCTGTTCTTTCCAGGAAATGGTATTCAGAAGCATTTGGAAACACTGGAGGCAGAGCAGAGCCATCCTAGCTAATAGCCATTGATAGCCTTATCTTCCATTTGTTTCATCCTCTTTTAAAGCCATCTAGGTTTGGTGGCCATCATTGCCTCCTGTGGGAGTGAGTTCCATAGTTTAACTATGCACTGCATGGAGGAGGAGGAGGAGGAGGAGGAGAAGAAGAAGAAGAAGAAGAAGAAGAAGAAGAAGAAGAAGAAGGGGAGGAGTTTGGATTTGATATCCCGCTTTATCACTACCCTAAGGAGTCTCAAAGCGGCTAACAATCTCCTTTTCCTTCCTCCCCCACAACACACACTCTGTGAGGTGAGTGAGGCTGAGAGACTTCAGAGAAGTGTGACTAGCCCAAGGTCACCCAGCAGCTGCATGTGGAGGAGCGGAGACGCGAACCTGGTTCCCCAGATTATGAGACTACCGCTCTTAACCACTACACCACACTGGAGAAGGACTCTCTTCGTTATATTTTACAAATCTCAGTCTTGTGCCCCTTTGTCCCCGGTCATGTGTGAGCAATGGTTAAAACAAAAAACTTCATAACCGGGTGAGCATCAAGATCCAGGTTTGCCCAGCCCTCCTCCAAAACACCCCACTGCCATGCCCCTAGCCTCTCCAGGATGAACACAACACATATTTCAATATGAAGCATAACAAATTAAGCATAGTTAATTAAAACGTCCAGGCATAAAAAATAACCTAAGGTTACTTAAACATTGTTTCAGTCTCAAGTAATATATACACCCAGGTAATGCTTATAATTAAAGCTATAATTTATCTTCAGATGGAAGCTGCTTTAATAGTAGCAGTAATATAATGCCACATCCAGAAATGCAATAATAGATTTGTTTAGCAGTGACATTATAAACAAATGCCGCACTCTATTTGTTCTAAGTTATGATACAGATTCTTTACTCATACATCTGACGGCCTTTAAACCATTTCAAATGAACTACATTAATGTAATCTGATGCTGATGCTGCACATAACATTTCAGTTTGAATTATCCCGAATCCATGATCCATTTTATTATTCACAAAGCACTTCACACACATTTATGATAATGGCAAACTTCGCCGTGTTGTTTAAATCCCATTTCAGCTGGGATCTTTTTTTCTCTTTTTTTAGTATTATTATTATTTTACCTTCTTATATAAAAAATACATTTCTGGTAGTAAAATACAAATAAAGAATAGTCAGTGCTCAGTAAGCCCTTTAACAAAGCAAACAATTCAGGCTTTTTATGACATTAGCAAATAACAGAGAAGATTTGACATTTACAGTTGATGAAATTTTATGTTATAACAGAGATGAACGAAACAGAATGAAAATCACACATGATAAAACCTGACTGTGAAATTCAGAAGGGTCTGAAGTCTGATCTTTAGTTCTGGAGATTTATGATATTTTACTACTGCCTTTGTTTTTGGGAGTGGGAGGGGAGGGGGTCTTTCATTAAGGAAGCCCTGCAAATATTTCCAGAGGGCTGAAATGAATGCAAGTTCTACTCAGAGTAGACCCACTAAGATTAAAGGACCCAACTTGTTGTTACAATTGGTTACCCTAAGATCCCAGGGCAGGTTACAATTGAAAATCCAATATTATAAATACTTTAAAAGCCAATTTACAGACCCTCCAAGTGTCCCTATTTTCCAGGGATGTCTCTGATTTAGAGAAGACATCCCAGATTCTGATTTGATCCTGGAATCTCCCACTTTTCTTAGGACATCCCTATTTTCATTGGAGAAATGTTGGAGGGTATTGAGTTATCCGATCACAAAGTCGTCTGTAGGCAATCCTGTATAGGGAAGTTTTAAAAAATGTTTTGTTATGCTTTTATATATGTTGGATGCTGCCCAGAATGGCTAGGGCAACCCAGTAAGATGTGTGGGGTATAAATAGTAAAATTATCATTATGGAATGGGACGTCCCTATTTTCATGGGAGAAATGTTGGAGGGCATGAACTTAACCATTACAGAAATAAGATGGGTCCTAAAAATATACATCTCTAGTGTTAAAAGCCAGGGCAAAGACATGTTTATTCATGTATTTATTGCATTTCTATCTCACCTTTTTCTCCAAGGAACTCAAGGTGGTTCCCCTCCCCCCTTTGACTAATCCCCACAACCACCCTTTGAGGTAGGCTTTGGCTGAGAGGCAGTTGCCGGCCCCAAGTCACTCAGTGAGCTTCATAGCTGAGTGGAGATTCAAACGATAATCTCCCAGGTCCTAATCCAACACTAACTGCTACACCACACTGGCTCTCCTTGTGTTTTAGAAGATGACCTATAATAACCTGTGGTTCAAATGGTGATCTATAATGTTCACTAGTTTGGGCCAGATCCAATGTGAGGAGCCTGTCTTTATCTTTGTATGCTTCCTATATGATTTATAACCCCACATGTTCAGGGTTTTACATTGTGTTCTGTTTCATTGACTACTCAAAAGCCTTTGACTGTGTCGACCACAGCAAACTATGGCAAGTTCTTAAAGAAATGGGAGTGCCTGATCACCTCATCTGTCTCCTGAGAAATCTCTATGTGGGACAAGAAGCTACAGTTAGAACTGGATCTGGAACAACTGATTGGTTCAAAATTGGGAAAGGAGTATGACAAGGCTGTATATTGTCTCTCTACTTATTTAACTTATATGCAGAATTTATCATGCGAAAGGCTGGGATGGATGAATCCCAAACCAGAATTAAGATTGCCGGAAGAAATATCAACAACCTCAGATATGCAGATGACACAACTTTGGTGGCAGAAAGTGAGGAGGAATTAAAGAACTTTTTAATGAAGGTGAAAGAGGAGAGTGCAAAATATGGTCTGAAGCTCAACATCAAAAAAACGAAGATCATGGCCACTGGTCCCATCACCTCCTGGCAAATAGAAGGGGAGGAAATGGAGGCAGTGAGAGATTTTACTTTCTTGGGTTCCATGATCACTGCAGATGGTGACAGCAGTCACAAAATTAAAAGACGCCTCTTCTTGGGAGAAAAGCAATGACAAACCTAGACAACAACTTAAAATGCAGAGACATCACCTTGCTGATAAAGGTCCATATAGTTAAAGGTATGGTTTTCCCAGTAGTGATGTATGGAAGTGAGAGCTGGACCATAAAGAAGGCTGATCGCTGAAGAATTGATGCTTTTGAATTATGGTGCTGGAGGAGACTCTTGAGAGTCCCATGGACTGCAAGAAGATCAAACCTATCCATTCTTAAGGAAATCAGCCCTGAGTGCTCACTGGAAGGACAGATCCTGAAGCTGAGGCTCCAATACTTGGGCCACCTCTTGAGAAGAGAAGACTCCATGGAAAAGACCCTGATGTCGGGAAAGATTGAGGGCATAAGGCGAAGGGGATGACAGAGGATGAGATGGTTGGACAGTGTTCTTGAAGCTACCAACATGAGTTTGACCAAACTGCGGGAGGCAGTGGAAGACAGGAGTGCCTGGCGTGCTCTGGTCCATGGGGTCACAAAGAGTCGGACACAACTAAACAACAAGGGGCCCATGGGCCTAGATGAGGAACCCCAATTCTGATCTTCTTCTCCATCTCTTGTAATGCTACACAGGGCCATCCACTGATTATGAATATTGGAAGATAAACTAATGAAAGAGAAAATTAGTGTCAATATTCACAGCATGGAAACAACTGCTATTGTGTTATTCCTAGGAATAGCAAGAAACCCTTTGGGTCCAAATATATGATCACATACACAGAAAATCCTCTCCAAAGGTCAGTGTTCCTACTGAGCTTATCTCTAAAGATAAATAGAGCATCTTTACTAAAAAGAAGTTAGACTAAAGACTACAGCAGAAGCAGTCTCTAAAAATCCATTGTGCTTCCAGGCAAAACAACGCAACTCTTTGGAGTTGTGCAGTGGCATTTTTCATGGTGATTGCAGCAAGATTTTCTGTGTTGTGTGCAATCTGTCTAAAATCGATGTCCATGAAAAAAAAGGCACAAAAAGATGTGCTTGTTTTACAGGCCTGTCCTATATAGACATTTACACTGTGCTCTTGAGCATCGTTGCATAGGATTGCAGCTGCATTCATGACCTGATGTAATGCTAAACCATTACAAGATGTACTGGGAGCTGTGCTGTCTTCCAGGGAGTGTTTGAAACTCCCATTGTGCTAGGAGCATTTTGCGACAGGGAATTCCATAGGCGTGAGAAGTTTTTGAGCTCTGGGTGCAGTACTGCGCCTAAGATTTCAGATTAAAACTGCAGGGGAACTTTTCCTGCTTCCCTACTTCCAGCTACTCTGAAGACCGGAGAAAAGACCCTCTTAAGAATATTAGGGGGGTGGGAAGGACTAGACCATGTGAAAAATGAACATATTTTACCTGCAGTTCATTCATTTTCAGCTTTGTATTCTTGTTACAGCGTGTCTAGACATTCTGTTGTTGTGCCCATAACCTAGGTTTAAGGTGCCATTTAGCTCCTAGCTTTCATATCTCAGTTTCTAACACTGCTTCCAGGTGCAAAGATTCAAGCCCACTGACCATTTCCCCTTCCTTCTGATCCATGTGGGCACAAAGGATACTGCCAGACATACCCTTCAAAGTATTGCAAGGGACTATGAGACTCTTAAAAGAGGTCTGTCTGCATGAAAATTCATAAGCATTTTGAGCAAATTTCTTCTAATATACACATGTTTATATTCAATTTTAGTCTAATATAAACATTTTTACAAAGCAGTTTCTCCTAATATAATGCACCTTTCTGCATGTTATTTTCACTAATATATGCATTCGTAGGCAATAGTTAATATATCCATTTATGTATACATTGCTTGGCTAGAAACTGCACTGAAAAAAACTGGAAGACTGTGAATTTCAAAGGCTAGGTGAGTTTTGGTTTGTATATTCAATTCAGTTCACCTTTAAATATGAACCGAATTTAACTTCTCTCCCACCCAGAGCTGACAGACAGCAATTACCTCCAGGATTTCACAGCTGAATGGGAATTTGAACCCAGCTCTTCCAGCAGAGGTTAAGCAGTCCTCCTCACTTTTGACTTCCTGGCCTTTTCCCTGCTGACAGGCCTTTACAGCTGTTTAATTTTTCCCTTGATTAGCCAGTCACCTTAATGATTATCTGTATTTTTATCTGTGCCTTTTGTTTTAACATTGTAAACCACCCAAATATTTTATGATATGGCATAAAAATTGTCTTAGTTTTGTTTGTTTGAAAATAAACAATCCAAACCAGAAGTGCACTTTTGCAAACTCCTTCTTGCAGCTGTGCTGGAGGATGGGTGACAGAGACCATGTGAGCTTGGGGAGGAGCTAGGCTCATTCTCGTAACACTAAACTATGCTTTGGTGTTACAGTCAAACCCTGGTGCTGTCAGGAGCAGGTCAGCAATAAATCATATGGTGTCAGAGAAGTTAACTCTTCAAGGAATCAAGGTTGACTCAGGAGGCCAGGCTTAGTAAGCACAGCACCTTGTCCTGGTAGGTCTTGCCCCTATGAGGCAATTGTGGGGAATGAAGATCCCTGCCTTCCCAAAGTATCCCCTGCCCCAATTCCTTCCCAAGCAATCTGAGGCTTCATTGTTGTGCCTGTCTTTGCTCCTTACTCTTCATACCTCTTCTGATTCTGGGAGATCAGCGGGGAGAGGAGCTGGCTTCTTCACCAGCCTGCCTCATCTCTGCCTCTTGGCCCTTCTCCTCTCCTCGCCTCTGCCTCTGTTTCTTGACTTCTCTCTGCTATAGCTTCTTCCTGCTCACTAAACACTGTTACTTCATCAGCTTCCAACACCTCCTCCTCCCAGGCTTCTCCCTCTGACCACTCATTGTCGTCCCACCACCAATCCCCGGGCTCTGAGCCTTCTTCCCTTAGGGGTTCTCACTACACCACTGGATCCAGCCTGTTCATGACATCAGCCTTTTAAAATGCTTCTCAAGGAACAACAGGCAACCAGTGAAACTACTGTGTGCTCCCAAGAGAAACTAGTGTGTGTGTATATGAGAATTGATATTAAAAGCCCTCAGAAGATAAAATGAAAAACGAGGGAAGAAGGAAACATTTCCACTCGTTTTATTGTGGTTTCTTCCCATCCTGAACCTCCTTAGATATTCACTCAACCTCAGTCACATTGTATGATACCCTTGTAGATTTCTAGGAAATGTTTTTCTTCAGAGTGAAAGGGTTGTTAAAGAGGAAGGGAAAACAGAAGCGACAAAGAAGACGGTGATGGAGACGAAAACGGCACAGCCAGCTACAGCCCCGTCATCCGTGATGCAGCTTGATAGCACCTGAAGCTGATAGTCATGAAGACCAAATACAATCTAACCAAATTGCCCTGAGCTACTGCCACTAGAGAAATCGCCTTCTTTTCTTCACTGGCAACCTTCTCTTTTGAGTATAGCTATTAAGGCAGAGCTGGGGGGGGGGGACGGTGTTTCATTTCAGAGCTTTCAGTCTGAGAAAGGCTGTTTAATATTTATATAAAGCTCATGTGTAGCTTATGCACCTGTCAACATGCTAAATTATATGATCGTGATTGCAAAATGAGCTATTTATCAGATGAAAGGGTGTGTTGGGGAGGGGGAGAGCGAGCGAGAAAGAGACAGAAGATGTTGCTTCTCACAGCTAGGGCCAGATCCAGAAGTGATGGGAATTTTGTCAAGTTGAAGACAATGTCCAACGGGATGAGGGGATGTCTAAGAATCCCATCCTATAAGAGTATTTTGCAAAGTTTAATGTAAGTACACAAGAAGAGCCTGCTGGATCAGGCCAATGGCCTATATAGTCCAGCATCCTGTTCTCACCATTGATGCCTGTGGGAAACTCGCAAGCAGGAGCCGAGCACAAGAATGCCCTCCCTTATTCAGAAGCATTGGTGCCTCCAACTGTGGAGGCAGAATATAGCCATCATGGCTGGTAGCCATCAAGAACCCTCTTTAAAGCCATCTAAGTTGAGGCCATCATTGCTTACTTAGGAACATAGGGACAGGATGATAGATATCTGCACTATACTGAGCCAGACCAATGGTTCATATTGTCAACATTGACTGGCAGGAACTCTCTGGGGTTTCAAGCAGGGGTCCTTCCCAACCCACCTACAGATGCTAGGAACTGAACTTCAGGTCCTCTACATGCAAGGCTGATACTCTGCCACTGAGCTCTGGCCCTTTCCCAGTTATTTATTTTTGCAGATTAGATATGATATGAACATAGATGGGGAAACTGAAAGGCTGGAACCCTTTGCTCCAATTGGGGAGGAAGCACTTCTAGAATAGATCTAGAACCCACCGATGGCAGGCTTTCACCTTGCTGTGAACTTGAACATATATGGTAGGCCTAGCACAGCCTGATAACATTCCTGCATGCTTTATATGGGCCAAGGATTTCAGTGCAGCATAGTAGTGCTATCCTCATCACCACACTGCGACTTCTGAGGTGGGGGCAAGTCTAGTGTGGAGAAGTTTCCCAAGCCACCTTAGACCTTCCTTCACATGCCTGATGCTTGATCTTAAGAGGCTGGGAGTTCCAAAGTGTAGGTGCCTGCCACATTACAAATGTGCTTTAGTACAAATTTCTCCTAATGTTCACAGATTTGCATGCAATTTTGTCTTATATACACAATTTTACAAAGAAGTTTCCTCAAATATAATGCATTTTTTTGCATGCTATTTTCACAAATATATGCATTTTATGCAGCATATGCATTTTTGCCCATTATTTGGCTAGAGTCCTGTGTTGCAAAGTTAGTATTTTGAAGGATGGGTGCTTTTCAATTCTTGCATTGTTTTGGGAAATGTGAATCGTGTATGCTTGCCTTCAAATGTCAACTGAATTAAATCTCTCCCCCATTCCTAGCTGGAGGACAGCAGCTATCTCAAGGGTTTCACAGAGGAGTGGGGATTTGAACCCAGCTCTTCCAACCCAAGTCTACCACTTATCAGTCCATTATATCCTTCTGAAAATGAAGATCCATGAACAGCATTCCATCAACAAACTCAAGCTGGAATTACCCAAAGTAAAACAGAGGAACCAGAGGAAATGCATGTTCTTCAAGCATGTCAGATGCGTTTTTAACAGGCTCATGAATTTAAAAGCCCTTTCCTAAGAGACTTTTATGCCAAAGTTATATTAAAATGTATTAGGTTAATTTACAGGTAGTTTTACACGGCATGCTCATTCTAGGAACTTAAATGACATTGCCAATATTCAGGGAGCAGAAAGACTCGCAAGCATTTGTTTTGATTCCTCTCATTGGATAATGAATTACTACCCTCCTGTTATACCTCTGCTAAAAATGTAATGCAGTGCATGTATAATTATGGCCTGATGTGAATGTGAATTATAACTCCTTGTGATACTTTCTCCCGTGATTTGCTGGAATATAAATAACTGTGATTTATTCCTGTTTTACCTACTGCTCTATCAGTGATGGATCATAAGAGCAGATCATGATAATTATGGAATCAGAAAGGAGCCGGTATCCCCCCCCCCCCAACCTGCTGAAACACACGGACTATGATTCTATTGTAACTCTTCCACTGAGATGGCTTTTGAACCAGAATTCATCTATTTTGTTATAAAAAAGGGGGAGACAAATTATTTTTGCACTTATCCTTTTCTAATAGAAGGATCAGATTTTTTAAAAAAATTCAGAATCTGGAATCTTAGGTGAAATTATGTATCAGTTTGGTGGACAGCTATAGCTCAGTGGTAGATCTTCTCCCTTAGCACGCAGAAGGTCCCAGGTTCAGACCCCAGCATCTCCAGATAGTGCCGTGAATGTCCCTTGCCTGAAGCCCAGGAGAGTCACTGTCAGTCAGTGTGGACAATGTGGATCCATGGAATGACTCAGTATAAGGCAGATCCCTACATTCCTAATTTGAAATTTGCTTGTCCAGTCCAGAGCCTTGTCAACTGTGCAAATAAGTGCACTTGCCCTGTTCTTCAGAAGGAAAATACAGGGTGCATGTCAAGTGTTGGATCAACATCATAGCTAAACTTAGCCACAGACCAGAGCTCTCTGCTGTGTTTTACCTGTCTAGAACTCTCCTGGTTAAAGACCGAAGGCTGGCTGAAAAGAAATGTTTTTGCTTGACACCTAAAAGTAGCCAGTCATTGCATCAGTCATGCGTTCCTGGGGAGAGCATTCCAGAAGCAGGGAGCCACCACTGAAAAGGCCTATTCTTGCCACTGTATGGACCTCCCTTGAAGAAGGCACATGGAGAAGGACCTCTGGTGATGAATGCAGCCCCACTGATTTGTCTAAGAAGCCAAGGGATCCACTATGAAATCGCTGCCCAACAAAAATGTCAAATTGTCTGTGATCTAGTATGGAAAACCAATGCTTGAAAGACTTCAGAGGAAGGAGGATGTGCAACACGATATGCTGAAGGTTGCATTTAGGCTGTCTGAAATGTAGTTTTCCTGAATTTTCCCCCAAAAGAACCCTTTTTAGGTTGTTAGTTTGCCACAATTTGCAGATGTTCATTTCACTGATTGCTGGCACGGATGAAGTGTGTTTTTGCATTAATTCCTATTAAAGTTTCCTTTTGGATTTTGTTGCATTCTGTTTTGCTCTGAACAGGATCCTGCTTTAATGCACATATAAAGTTGTTTATATTGCATTTTTGATTAAATAATTGAATAACTGCCAGATGAATAATTCCCAACTGCTTGAGATGTATTTTGGAACCAAACTTTAACGAACCTTAGAATCCAAGGGAAATAAATGAATAACAAGCACAAGGAAGGGAGGGGAAAGTTTTTCCTTCCCTAAAAACAAAAGGCTGATTTTATGTGCATCTATACACAGTGTAAAAAGGCTTATGTCTTGCAACTGAATAAATAACTATTTGAGCAATAATTTGTTTGCATGCTGTTAATTAGAAGCATAATTAATTTCTGTAAATTATAAATAATGGGACACAAAATGCCATTCCCAGTGGATCAAATGGCAACAATATTAAACAGCTTTAAAGAGACAAGAAGGGTGCTCAGTGCAACTTATTTAAATGGGTTGTGATTATTTTTTCCTGAAGTCTTGTTATTAATGAAAGCCATGAATTTGCAGCTGAAGTTAATAATTTATTGGCAAAAGTGTGAGACTTCATTAATTATTCCTCTCGTTCTTTTTGCTTGGCACATATGGAGGCAAAATCTCTCTGTTTATCACTGCTTCAAATAAACAGTAGCATAACTAGATTATTCCCAGCAGAAAGATTTACCCCATGCCCTAATCTCAGAGCAATCATTCACTGATCTAAATGAGCAGTTACTTAAACAGCTAAGAAGGGATGGTAATTAGCCAAGGAAAACTAGGCAAGAGTATTTAATTTCCCCCAAAATAATATTTTTCCACTGCCTTCTAACATTTTGCATATATCAGCTTCAAAGATCTCCCCCTCTCTTTTCTCCATTTCTGTTCCATAATACAGTGCTAGAAGCCAGCCAGAAGGGGATAACCTATCAGGGTTGAAACATGATACGTTGGGATTCCATTTCAAGGTAGCCACAAGGGGCAGTGGTTAGCAATTATTCGTAGTGACCTTTGGAAGACTTGTGCCATGTCTTCATGCGGTTTAGTTGGGTGGAAGAATAGTTGAAGGACTCTACAGAAAAGTGATGGAAACATCCTATATTGGTGGGGGATAAATGAAAATATTCACATTGGACAGACACTTATTAACACTCCACTCTCCATGTTGCTCTTTAGACATCTTGGTTTGGCTCAGTTTCAAAGCAATCATATAGTATCGAATCTCTTGCTTTTATGATGTCATTCTCCACCTGCACTGCACTAATGGTAGGAATTTAGGCAACATGGTGAGGGAACGAAGTCTGCATTTGCATGTTCATAAGTATGCACAGAGACATCTCTGCATTCCAACTCCCCCCCCCCCACAAAGTTTGCTCTTGAATCTATTTGTCCCTTCAATCATTAGTGGATCTTCACGCTTGTTATATGTCAGCCAGCCTGGCCCTAACATTGTCTTTACTATATATCTGGATGAAAATCCTACCTCGGAGATGAAATAGTCACCCCATATTCTGCTCTGCAGTTTTGCTTTTCTTCGAAACCTGTTTGGTCCCTTTTCAAGAAATAAAAATACCTCTTGTTTGGTTTTAATCTATGAACCAGGGCAGGCTCCAGTTTCTGACTCAGGAATTGGGCTCAGAAACAACAATGCAGAGAAAGCCCTTTATGCTTCTCTTTTAGCTTGTTCCTTTATAGTGCCGTGTTTGGAGGTGGCCTTTCTGCTTTCCTCCAGAGTTATTTCCCAACCATCTCCCTTCACTTTATATTTTCCCTGGGACCTCTTGAAGAGACTTCAAACTGGGCTAGGAAGAGGGTCTCATTTCTATAAAAAAGACTATTTTGGTTCTGACCAAGCTGTATGATGGAAAAGTTCTGGCTTAATGTGCCCCACTTGCCTCTAACATTATGATCTAAACATATCTGTGAGGTATTTTATTACCTTTACCAAGGATAGTTCTCTGCTTCAAGGCATCTTCTACTTTTGAAGGGCTATCTGATCCAAATCTGGATAAAAGATAAAGAACCCGAAGAAGGGACATCTGTGAGGGCCTTGAAGTTGTCCATCCATAGTTAGAATTAGGATAGCAGCCTGAGCAGGCAAACGGGACACCTGGAGCTCAGCTACATTAGTAAAGAAACAATGATTCGAATGCGCTATAAACATACAACACCAGATGGCGCCGGAGAGCAGGAAATTTTTATACACAATTTTCCATAGGGTTTTTTCCCCCTTTAGGTATAAAGACATAATTTATGACTTATTTATAGTGTTCTTTCCCCCTGTGTGTAGATCCACCCCTGTTTACAGTCTTCCCCACTAAGATAAGATGTATTGCATTTCTGTTTAACTATATCCTAGCTTTACATTCATGCAGATAAATGAGCATATGCAAATCTGTGCTCCTTTTTTTGCAACTTATTCATCAATAGCAGCTCCCTGGGAAGAAGAACTGATTGTTAAACCACTCCGGAATGGTAGCTCAAAAGGGAATAAGGGCCCTCAACAACTCTCAGCTCCCAGAATTCTTTGCAGGATACCAGGGCTGTTTAAACTGGCATTCTGTTGCTTCAAATGTATGGCACAGCAGGTGCATCACTATTGGGGGAGGGGTGTCCAGTGACCGAATTCTGCTCTCTCCTCATGCACTCACTGACACCACAGGAGGGATTGAGACAGTTCTATTCTGTTCCTTACGTCCCTGATACCAGGCCCTTGCTTTCCTGATCTCCACATCCACGAAAAGAATTATAGGCAAAAGCTGTGTAAACACTTTATCATTTATATATATATATATCCTTCCAAATGCCGCGGATGAGGCAGAGCTACCAGGGAGCTGTGAGGCATCATCACAAGAGTGTGCAAACGCCTCCATCGTGACTAAAAATGTTGGATGTTGTAGGAGGTGTACAAATTTGCTTCTGACCTTTTATGAGAGATAGAAATGCTGACTCATTCCCTTCAGTGCCTGGGAGACACACATTCCTGCTGACTCATTTTTTTTGCTTGAAACCCTGTTCTTCTCTCATCTACTCACTAATGACATTCTCCTAGATTTGTGTCAACTTAAACTTTTCTTTTCTTTAGAAGCTCGCCGTATGAGGAGAAAGTGGGTTACTTAAGGGACACAAATGGGATCAGTCTAGTGTTTGATAATTCAGTCAATAGGGGCATAAGAAGAGCCCTGATGGATCAGATCACAGGCATATCTAGTCAAGCATGCATCAGATGCCTATGGGAAGTCTAGAAGCAGGACACATACACCGCTGTCCTCTTCCACTGCTGTCCCCCAGTGACTGCTATTCAGAGGCTATGCTACTTCTGATCCTGGATGCAATTTGTAGCTTTTGCACTATTTCAGTTCAGTTTATTCAGATGTCTATCATCCATTGCTAGCTTCCATGGGTTTGTCTAATTCCCTTTTAAAACCAGCTAAGCTGGTAGCCATCGACACACACTCTTCTAATCACCCTACGCTGGAGATGAGACAATAGGAATAATGTTGCAAATGCCTTAACTAGTTCATTTAGCTTTTCTCCGATAGGTCAATTGCTTTGGTTGTTAAATTTGCATACCCTGGTTCTTGGCAGTTTTTCAGCTTCTGAAAATGCTTAGAGCAAGCAATCCCCATATTCCCCCACCCGCCAAGAAACATTCCAGGCATGCACAATGGCAATGATACAGCCAAACATTAAGCAGGTTCATAGAATAGTATAGAGGTGATTATATCAGCTAAGCAAATTATAGCTGTTTCTGTCCAGCCACAGTAGGGTTGGCCCATCCCATTTTGCCACCTGAGGCCACTACCCCCTGCCCTGTAGTGCAGCCACTACCCCCTGCCCTGAAGCCTTGCTTATTGGGGTTGCACGATGGAGGCAGCTTCCATCGATATCTCACGAGACTTCCATGAGATCTTGCTGGAAGCAGTCACTGCAGCCATGCAACTCCATGGGATTCTGCCACCCAAGGTACCTGCTTCACCCCAGCTCATGGGCAGGCTGGCACTGATCCATAGAAACAGCTTTTCCATTGATCTGCAGAGTCTTTGGACTCCTGACACTGTTCTGCAGCAGCCCATGTTACAGTCTCTCTTACATTAAGGAGAGCGTGTTATCCAGAGCATACTGCTGCACTGGCATAGATGGGACCATTGAAATGAATAGTACCCAAAGACTCCAGTGTATTGAGGCATAAATGGCCAACCAGTGGCCTGAAGCCACTTTATCTGGCTCCCAGAAGCCCCAACAAACTCCAATAGAGATGTAAAAATGATGTCATTTGCAAGGCTAAGAAGCAACAAATGCTCTCTGTGTGTATTTCACTGTATATTATTACTGGATCGCTGTAAGGTGTGTGTGTGTGTGTGTGTGTGTGTTCATCCACAACCTCTTCATGCATTGAAAGGTGTTGTCTATTCAGGAAATAATTTCTTCCATCTCCTTTCTTTGTCATATAAGCAAAAGGCAACAGGCTTTCTCCAGACTCAGGAGAATGTGTAGATTACTTGCCTGGCAGAGAGACAGAGTGCCACAGCAGGAGAGAAAAAGCCACAAAATAAAGAAAGCTCCATCTCATTCCATTCCACAGCCCAGGTGTGGTTGTGTTAATGAAACTGGAGGGCTGTGATGGTGGTGGTTGGGGTAGTATAGTCAAAAATTATATCTGTGTTTTTTTTGATACTGAAGAGTTTGGCAGTTCACAGGAAGCAGGAGAGATTTCATTTTGCAGGTGTTTAGAATAAAATATTCAAGGAGAGATGGGGGAAATTAAGGCAATTGGCACACTCTGTTGATCATGAAAGTGGTGTAAGCAGGCAGAAAGGGATGTTTGGATCAGTGTGAGAACTGATCATTGGATCACTATATCTTGCAATGCATTCTCAATATATCAAGCAAGGGATAACTATAAACTATCTCAGCGACTTGGTTGTTCCTCTGGCAAGACTGCAAATGAGATTTGGGAGTGGGGAGGGAGTACATGTGAACATATAGGGGTCCAGAGTGGCTGTCCTGCAACTGGGGACCATCATCATCCATCTCCACGCACCTACAAACACAGAGGAAGTCTAGATGCTAATAGTACACTGAACCCAAGAGATCCTGGCATCAGAGTCTTTACTTTTGGGACAGAAAAGAGGGGAGGATGCTAATAGATCTTTCAGTGCATTACAGAAATGGCATTGTGATGATCTAAAGCAGGAGTGGAGAACTTCTTTTCCAGTTCAAGGGCCACATTTCTTATAGGAGAACCTTCAAGGGACTGGATAACAGTGGTGGGCATGTCCAAAGGCAAAGGGGGCAGAATGATGGACAAGACCCTGACAATAGGCTCCAATTCAGCCCCACAACCCACAAAACATTCTACACACACACCACATACATATTTGCCTTCTCCATCTAAGCATGTGGGGGACATTATCACAGTTCAGGGACACCTTCCAGCAGCAGAAAGCACTCAAGAAGGGTGAAGAGCAGAGCCAGTAGCCTGAAGAGAAGGTATGGACAAGGAGAATCCTGAGAGCTAGATGGAGAGGCCATTGGGGGCCACATTTGGCTCCTGGGCCTGAGGTTCCTCACTTCTGATTTAAAGGTAACACAAGGTTTTGGGGTTGTTGAGCTGTGAGACAAAAAAGGGCTGAAAAGTGAAGAGCTTTAGCAAACAGTTGAGGCTCTGCTTCCACAGCAAATAGGAAATAATTCTATTATGGTGTTTTTATTGCCTCGTTACGATGGGGTAAACTTCAGTGCTGCCTTTTTATTGGTGCCATCTGCTTCCTTCCTGGCAACCATCAGCAATGGTTATCACCTGGTGCAATTAAAATAAAAGAGTTGCTTCTACGTTAGGTATACAGTATTCAAAACTTGGATTCCTAGAAGGAAAACTTTTCACTCTGGAGGCCATAGGTAGCCAAAGAAAGCAGTGTATTCAGGCCATTTGATTTTTCTGGTTTGGGTCCCTGGTAAACTGCTCCCTCTGCAGTCATTCCTATGTGGTGGAAAATGGGAAATGCCTCTTGACAATTCTGCATGACAATTCTGCAACCTTTTCAGAGTTCTGCTCCACTTCCATAGCCCATAGATGCAGCACTGAAGTTCACTGGTAGAACATACAAGTTTCTGGCAGAAGGACCTGTGTTCCACCTCCAGTAGCAGGTGATGTTAAAGACCTGTGCCTGAGAGTTCTGGAAAACTGCTGTCCATCAGAGTAGATGACAGTGGGTTTGATAGAAACTACCTTGTATAAGTACTTTATATCTTCCTTGTATAAGGCAACTACCTATGTTTCCATAGACCTCAAAATGAACACATCGGCCCCTTGGGATCAAAAGGAGAGTCTCTGCTTTGGGTGATAGATGTTCTTGGAAGCATCATGGGAAGCTACCACATACCAGGTGAGACTATTGGTCCATGTAGCCTAGTTCTGTCTGTATCAGGGGAGCCAATGTGGGGGCTATCCAGATGTGGTTAGACTTGCATTATACTTGGCCATTGGAGCTGGGGCTTATGGGAGTTGGAATCCAAGAACATCTAGAGGGCCATGGCTACCCTACTACTGCCTTACAGAAGGCTAGGCACCTACCCAGATATTTCCACTGATATCTCCTACCCACTGAAGCTCTCCCTGGAAAAGCTTTTCCTGAGGGTTGGGGGGGGGGCATCTGGAGCAATATGAGATACAGTGCAGAAGGAAGACCAGAGAAATCTGTCTTAGATTGAGTGGGATGCTGGTCCATCAAACCCAGTTTTGTCTACGCTGACCTGCAGCCGCTCACCAGGATTTCAGAGAAGGGTCTCTCCCAGCCCTACCTGGAGATGCTGGGGACTGAAACATTGACCTTCAGCATGCAAAGCAGACACTCCATCCCTGAGCTACAACCCTCTCCCCCAACTTAAAGGGAATCAGCAAAAACCAGGCTGAGTAGACTGCTCTTCCAAGTGTGGAAACCAACCCATAATTTTATTTGTTTAATCCAAGAGGGATATTCACAAATGAGCTTCCCTGAATCGGAGATGGATTATTAACATCTGCAACCATGTGCAAATATAGATATATATTTAAAAAAACCACTTTAATCTTATTTTTGTGAAAGCTTTCAAAATCATTTGGGTGTAAGAGTGAGAGGGCTTGCTTCTGTGGGGTTGTGTGCATGTGTGAGAGAGAGCGCTTTGTTTTTTAATTTCACTAGCACTGCTGGAGCAATATAAATGGTTGGCTTTCTTTGTTGCACATTGACAAGGCTTTTTCCAGCTTTAAAAAATCTGACACAGTTCCAACTTCACCTCTCCTCTCCCTCCCCCTCCCTCTCTGCCAGGGTTTCATGTTACTTGAATGAGAAGGATATATGATGGCCGAGCGTTCTGTATTCAGCTGTTAATCTGACAGCTTTTTCTTCTGCCATGAGAAAAGCTTTCAGCAATTTGGATGTGGTGTTGCGCTTGCCCCCACCCCCCTTCCCTGTCACTGCCAAGAACAATGCTTCTGTTCAAAGGTATAGAATTGCTCTGTGTTTGACCTCTGCCTCTGCATAATGGATAGTGTGCATCGCAAACAGTCTATTTGGGTGCGTGCAGCTCAAGTCAAAGCAGTCGTGTAAATTACAAGAGTGTTGTTATGTACTGAGTTGAATAGGATCCAAACTGCAGCAGTCTGATTGGTCCTAGAACAATAGGATCCAAAAGGCAGCAGTCTGATTGGTCCTAGAACAATAGGATTCAGAATGCAGCAGTCTGATTGGTCCTAGAACAATGCAGCAGTATGATTGGTTGGCAGGAACTACCCAATCATGCTCCAGATAGAAGTGAATCCACAACCTGATTGGCTTACAGTAGAATTCCGGAATTAGCCAATCATGTGTAGCCCATTGTGTAAATAATGTATATAAAGCAGATACTTTGAGGGGACTCTCATCCATTCCTCCTCACCACTATGAGCTGAATAAAGAGCATGAAATCACCTTGCGACTCTGAGTATATTTCACTGGCGACGAAGGTGGGATCCCGCTGAGCTGACTGCCACACACAGCACCGCAGCACCGCCACTTGCCGCACCGCTGCCTCGCACCGTGTATCCAGGCTTCAGCTCCGGGACACAAGGAACTCAGAATGGCAACCGACAACAGCTTCTCGCCGTTCAACCCAGCATCGGGAGACTGGGAAGCGTACGCCTCCCGTTTCACCTTCCTCCTAGAAGCCAAAGGGGTCACCGACGAAGAAGACGCCAAGAAGAGGGCGATATTCTTCAGCGTCTGCGGAGAGGAGACGTTTGAAATCGCCCGGGCTCTCCTTGCGCCTGAAGACGTCGCTACTGTTCCATACAAAACAATAATGGAACAGCTGAAGGGGCACTTTTCGCCGCAGCCCTCAGTGGTGGCTCGTCGAAATGCCTTCTACGCAAAGCGGCAAGCCCCTGGGGAAACCATAACTGGGTTTGTGACCTCTCTCCGCCAAGCCGCCCGGTTCTGCAACTTCTCAGAGCTGGAGAACATGCTTCGTGACCGCCTCGTCGGTGGCCTGAAGGATGAGAAGCTGCAACGATGCCTCTACGCTAAGAAGGACCTAACGTTCCAGGTCGCTCTGGAGGAGGCCCTGGCAACGGAAGCTGCCGAGAGGTCGACGCAAGAGGCACGGCCGAGCCAGCTGTCCCAACCGAGGGTCCACCACGAAGACCTCACCGACGACTCAGGATCCGACAGGGAGGAGGTGCACCGAGTACAGCAGCGCACTCAAGCAGCCCACATACCACAGCTGCCTCGACGAGAAGGAGGGAGCTGCGCAAGCTGTGGAGAAAGTCACGAGAGGAGGACCTGCCGTTTCCGCAACGCAGAGTGCAGGCAGTGCAGAAAATTGGGACACATCGCCCGGGTGTGTCGGGCTCGGCCCACCCGACGCCAGGCATCAGATGACCAATCCAAGAGCCCCAGGTCCCGGGGCCCAACGCACCAAGGCAACTCGACAGAGCTCACGGACTTCCAGGTATACCAGTTGCCCCACCCCAACGTAGAGAAAATTTATGTTGACGTACAGATAGAGGGGGCCCCATGCCGCATGGAGCTTGACACGGGTTCAACTCTATCCATAATCTCGGCAAGGACCTTAAGGAAACTGTGTCCTACTGGGGGTCCCAAACTCAGGCCGGCCCCATTCACCCTCCGGGACTTCCAAAAACGTAAGGTCCCCACAATGGGGGTGGGGACCTTCAGGGTGCAATACCGAGGGCGGACGCGGCAACTGGACTTGCTTGTGGTCAAGGGCCCCTACATTAGCTTACTGGGATTGGCATGGTTTGGACCACTGGGGCTAGCCGTCACCGGGGTGAACCACACTAGCTTACAAGAGGACGTGGACGCCATATGCAAGGAATTTCCGGGGGTTTTCGATGGGAAATTGGGACAGTATACGGGCCCCCCCATTGCTCTACAGCTTGACCCCGCAGTACGACCAGTCAGGCTCAAGGCCCGCCGGGTCCCGTTCGCCCTGAAACCCCGTATAGACGAGGAATTGGACCGGCTCGTGGAGCAAGGAGTGCTGGAGCCGGTGCCTAATGCCCCCTGGGAAACCCCAATCGTCACGCCCGTCAAGCCTAATGGTTCAGTCCGCATCTGCGCAGACTACAAATGTACCATAAACAAGGCCCTCACGGCCCATGCATACCCAGTGCCAGTGGTCAGCCATGTTCTTGCCACCCTGGCTGGGTCGAAAATTTTTGGCAAGCTGGACTTGGCCCAAGCATATCAACAGCTGCCAGTAGATGAGGCCACAGCAGAGGCACAGACGATTGTGACGCACAGAGGAGCATTCAGGGTAAAGCGGCTGCAATTCGGTGTCAGCGTGGCACCAGGCATATTCCAGAATCTAATGGACTCTCTACTTAAAGGGATTCCTGGCGTCACCCCCTTCTTCGATGATGTGTTGATTGCCGGGCCCACACCAAAGGAGTTTGAGGACCGCCTCCGCACCGTTCTGCACCGTTTCCAGACGGCGGGTCTCAAGGTGAAGCGGGAAAAATGTCTACTAGGAGTGCCTCAGGTGGACTTTCTGGGATTTATGGTGGACGCAGAAGGGGTCCACCCGACTGGGGACAAGGTACGGGCCATTTGTGATGCCCCAGCGCCCAAGAACAAGACTGAACTTCAGGCCTTCTTGGGACTATTGAACTTTTACCATTCCTTCCTTCCCCACAAGGCGGCGGTAGCAGAGCCCCTACACAGACTCCTGGACAAGCGGGCCCCTTGGGTGTGGGGCCAGCGCCAGGAGGCCGCATTCCAGGCAGTCAAGGACTTGCTTGTCTCAAACTCGGTCTTGGCACACTTCGACGAGAGGCTGCCGGTGGTGCTAGCATGCGATGCCTCGCCCTATGGAATTGGCGCTGTCCTGGGACACCAACTCCCGGATGGAAGAGAGGTACCGGTGGCATACTTTTCCCAGACACTCAACGCAACCGAGCGGAACTACTCGCAAATCGACAAGGAGGGTCTGGCAATTGTGAAGGGAGTAAAAAAATTCCATGATTTCTTGTACGGGCGGCCCTTCACCGTGGTGACTGACCACAAGCCGTTGCTTGGCTTATTTGCCCCTGAAAAGCAGACCCCCCAAGTGCTGTCTCCTCGCGTCCTCAGGTGGTCAATTTTCCTTGCCAGCTACCAGTATGCACTGATTCACCGTCCGGGAAAGGCGATGGGCCATGCGGATGCCCTCAGCAGGCTACCACTACCGGAAACAGGCCCCGACCCAGCACCTGCACAAGAGGTTATGAGCCTGGAGCTGCTTCCCGACCGCCCCATTCAGGCACAAGAAGTTGCACACCATTCCAAGAAAGATAGGGTCATCTCCCGGGTCCTGGACTGGGTGTGGAGGGGATGGCCCAGCAGCAGCCCCGGGCCAGAATTCGCCGGCTACACAACCCGCAAACATGAACTGTCGGCCCACAAGGGGTGCCTGTTATGGGGAAGCAGGGTCGTTGTTCCCCAGCCCCTCCGCAAAAGGGTCCTCACAGCCCTACACGAGACACACCCAGGGGTAGTAAGAATGAAGGCCCTTGCCAGGAGTTATGTGTGGTGGCCGGGGATCGACGGAGAGATAGAGGCCTGGGTCAAACACTGCCAGGCCTGCCAAGAATCCCGCCCAGATCCCCCAAGGGCCCCAGTCCAGTCCTGGGAGTCCGCCCGAGCACCATGGTCACGCCTGCATGTGGACTTCGCTGGCCCCTTTCAGGGGAAAACATTCTTCATAGTGGTGGACTCCTACACCAAATGGCTGGAAGTCGCACTGGTACCGTCCACTTCTACGTCCGCAGCCATCCGGGTACTACGCAGGCTGTTTGCAACCCACGGGCTCCCTGACACTCTCGTCTCAGACAACGGGACTGCATTTACGTCAGGAGAATTCCAAACCTTCACAGCGCAGAACGCCATCCGCCACATCCGTTCGGCACCATTCCATCCTGCCACCAATGGCCAAGCAGAACGCATGGTGCGGACCACCAAGGACACCCTTCGCCGCATGACGCAAGGGGATTGGGAGTACCGCCTTGCCACATTCCTTCTAGCACAGCACAGCACCCCCAGCTCAACGACTGGCCGGAGCCCCGCTGAACTACTAATGGGTCGGCGCCTTGCAATCAGATTGGACCGCCTTCACCCCGATAGAGCTCAGGATGAGGTAGTGGTGGGGGAAGGCAGGAACCCCCGGACCTTCGAGGCCCAGGACCCAGTGTACGCAAAGAATTTTGGGGCAGGCCCAGCATGGGTACCCGCCACAGTCACCAGGGTCACTGGCCCCGTGTCGTATGAGGTGCTAACAGATGGGGGGCAATGCTGGCGCCGCCACTGCGACCAGATACGGCGACGATTCCCGGGAGAAAACCAGGAGGAGGAAAGGTCAGAGGAGTCCCAAGGGAACAGAGGGGCAGTGAGGCCCATAGAGCACGAGGGGCCAGCAGGAGAGGCAGAATCAGTAAATACAGAGAGGACCTGCGAGGCCGAAAGGACACCGGAACCAGAACCACGACTGAGCGAGCCGGTTGCGCCAGACCAAATAGCCCCATCACAGCCAGCATCCTTGGAACACGAGCCAGAACCTGAACCCCGGACCAGGGAACACCCCAGGCCGCAACGCACACGTAGGCCGCCAGCGTACCTCGAGGACTATGAATGCGACCTCCCGGGCAGGACTGGAACTTAGAGGGGAGGGGTGTTATGTACTGAGTTGAATAGGATCCAAACTGCAGCAGTCTGATTGGTCCTAGAACAATAGGATCCAAAAGGCAGCAGTCTGATTGGTCCTAGAACAATAGGATTCAGAATGCAGCAGTCTGATTGGTCCTAGAACAATGCAGCAGTATGATTGGTTGGCAGGAACTACCCAATCATGCTCCAGATAGAAGTGAATCCACAACCTGATTGGCTTACAGTAGAATTCCGGAATTAGCCAATCATGTGTAGCCCATTGTGTAAATAATGTATATAAAGCAGATACTTTGAGGGGACTCTCATTCATTCCTCCTCACCACTATGAGCTGAATAAAGAGCATGAAATCACCTTGCGACTCTGAGTATATTTCAAGTGTGCTAGTCAAGTGGGATGCAATTTGAGGCCAAGACGAGTCACGGCTGGGCCGGGCTGGATTGGTGGGTTCTTTGATATTTTTTTAACCTAATAATAGCTCTTCCTTGTGAAGGGAGAGCTTGTGTAGTATGGGTGCTATATAGGAGCTAGTGTGGTGTAGTGGTTAGAGTGTCGGACTAGGGCCTGGAAGACCGGGGTTCGAATCTGCACTTGGCATTAAAGCTCACTGGGTGACCTCAGGCCAGTCACTGCCTCTCAGTCTAACCCACCTCACAGGGGGTGGAAACCATGGCTCCTTGAGCTCCTTGGTAGAAAAAGTGGAATTCAAATGCAATAAATGAATAAAATAAGTAAGTGTAAACTGGGAAGTCACTCGCTCCAAACTTACCTCTGTCACAAGCCCACTTAGGAGACCTTAGTCAAGCCAACTTTATTCTGGCATTTGTGTTTCATATGGGAACAGCCCAGAAAATAGGCTGAAAAGTGGAAGCTGGTCCATTAGGGCAAATGGGAAAGTGCCCCACCAAACTCAGCCAGGCCCACCTTCTTACACCAGTCCAGGGTCTGGTGCTGGCTGTCAGCTTCCTCCTTGTTAATCTCAGTGTTGCCCTTGAAAAACTCAGCAGGACAATACTTGAATTCATTGGCTCCACCTTTCATTGACTTTAACACCACCTATTGTCCGTCTCTCTGCCTTCAGCCCTATCAGTCCCATTGTGCACCAGTCACCACTGAATGTATGGGTAACCAAAAGCATGGTTTTACCACATTTCCACTGTCAACTGAAGGATAATTTCCAACTGTCCCCATTTACTGCAGACAACACCTTTTTGCTTGTGCCAGTCCACAATAAAATAAAGACTGTGGTTGAGATCTCTGGCCAACTTCTGGGTAGGTTGCTGGTTGTTGAAATTATTTCCAAAGAATCCTAGACTAGGTGGACCTCCATCTGATTCAGAAGGGCATTCCTTGTGCCCTAAAGTAGTCTTCCCCAACCTGGTGCATTATATACATTTTAGATTGCAATTTCCATCATCCCTTAGCATTGGCCATGTTGGCATGATGGGAGTTGGAGTCCCCAAACTTATGGAAGGCACGAGGTTGGTGAATGTTGTTATAAAGCAGGTCTGGAGAAGCTTTGGCCCTCCCGATGTTGCTGAACTAAAGCTTCCATCACCCAGGCCGTTGGCCATGCTTATCCCCATGGTAGTGAATGTGAGACAGCTGTAAAGCAGGACAGGGAGGAGCCTGTGGCCCTTCAGATGCTTTTTGGGATGTGAGGGCGATCTGGCTGCAACATCTGTCACCCCATTGATCCCCAGGGTTGATTCGGCTGATCTGGCTGACTAGGCGGGTGTCCCCTTCCTCCCTCACCGCTCCATGTGCGTCCCTCCTGAAGCTGCATGCTCGGTGGAGGAGGACGCCCATCCCAGATAGAAGGGGTGTACCATTCTTCGGTCAAGGGTATACGATAGCTGTGCTCCCCTGCTAGAACCTCCAAACAAGTTCAAGGTCCAGATGCTTTTTGGACTCCATCTCCCATCAGCCCCAGCAATTGGGGCCCATGATCAGAGATGGTGGTAGTTGTAGTCCAGCAGCATCTGTAGGGCTTCCACGCTCCTCTTCTAGATCATCTTAATTGGATGCGGGTTGTTGGAAATGGAGAAGCAAAGGAATCACACTCCCTTTACATCCATGAAACCAGGTATTTGGTCAAGCTTAAGTGTGGTTTGCAAACACTATTCTGCAAATAAGGGAAAAGAATTTGTGCCCTGCAAAACAATCAGTGAAAAAGTCTTTACGGCTGCTTGCCTCAAACAAATAAAGTAACAATAATAACAGACTTTATGCTATCACCAGAGGCAAGGACATTTTGTCCTCATGCTGGTAAATATCCATATCTGTTTTTGGAAGACTGTCTTAAATGCTTTGCTTATTTTCAGGCAACCGTCTTCCCCCGCACTCCTTCCGCCAGTTGATGAACTTTGTTAGTGTGATAACAGTAAAATCAGAATGTTTCTCTCCCCCACCCCAATAAAGATACAATACCCCACAAAACCTCAGCCCTCAGCTTTAAATTTACTTCAAAAACAAAGCACTTTATAGTCCTTATCCATCTGATGATCTGCTGGAGTTTGTGTGGATGATGTGTGCTGACATCCCAGTAATCTGTAGGGTTGCTGATGGCGATTTCCAGAGGTTTGCGCCCTGCCTAGCTTATTTCCCTTCCCTGAAAAAAAAACCCTTAAGCAGAATAGTAAAAGAAAACCTGTGGAATTAAATATGCAAAATTGGAGTAGTGGCGCAGAATGAATTCAGGTTAAAGAACTGGGTGTGGTGCCTTGATTTTTGTAGTGCACTGTATACACAACCTTGCCCATGTCTTTAAAATGTTCCTCAGTCTTTCTGGGTCAAATAAATGACATGTCTGCTTTTCCAGCACCCATTTGTCAGCTACAGGGCTGTTTTCTGGAGCTGGACAAACTCTACCCACCAGGGCTGACCATTGGATCCTTCTGGACAGGAGAGAGTATAAAAAGCTTCCTGTTCCAGCTAGATGGCTTCATTTCAGCAACAAGGCCTTTCTGAGCTATGGTGTCCCAAAATCTTTGGTTCTGACTTTTGGCTTATCCTATGACTTCTGGTTCACCAGTTGGGTATTTGACCTAGCTAATCTACATCTGCATTCTTACTTACATCCAGCCCAGAGGGTGGCACTAGCTGGTAGTTTTCTTCTCCTTAATCTCAGTGTTACTCTTGCAGAACTCTGTAGGAAAAAGGATGGAGACAAAACTAGACTTGGCTCCACTGCCATTGGCTCTGGCACCATCTACTGTTGGGCTCCCTGCCTTCCGCCCTACCAGTCTCACTGGGCACCAACCACCACTGGATCGAACATGGGACATTTTACATGAAGATTTTGGGCTCTTATCATTCTGCTGGGCCACTGCTGAGGTCCGTCTTCTAAAAGGATGGGGGACTGCACAGAGTCCTCTATCTAATAATTTTTTAAGGCTGCAGTGCTTCATTGCTTATACAACACAGGCCTTTTACAGAACTCAGCAGGATGAGTGCCTTTAAGAGATGAGATGCAATATTTGATTCCTGAGTCTCTGGTGAAGGATGCGAAACCCCAGCAGCCTCTGAGACCAACTCAACCCCTCACTGCTTTCATCATAATCCTGGGGAAAAAGGAAATCAGGAATCCTGGGATAGGGATTTTTAGATTTAAAAGAAGCCCTGCCTAGATGCATCTACTTTCTCCCAAAGATATCTAATCCCTTACTGAGAAAGCAATAGATTTAGGAGCTTAAAGTCACGTACCTGAGGGCTAGCAGTTCCTTTCAATATCTTAGATTAAATGAAGTGTGCAATATTTGTTTTATTAGGAAGCAGAGGGGGGCTTTAGCTTACTTGAGGAGTTTTCTATATCAGAGCTGTGTAGGCTCACTTTGGGCAGAGGAGAGTTTGCCAAAACAACATGGTGGTTGGAGGAAAACAAGCATCCCACTCTTTGTGCATCAGACTTGGGAGCAAGTCCTCAAGGCTTCTCAGTCTGTCCCTTGGAACACTTCCCAGACCACCTGCCTCAATGGCCCTTGCCTTGCACCTTGAATGTTTCTGCCTGGTTCAAAAGTGCCTTTGAACTCTGATAATGCCACTTGCTTGCCTAGATGGAGGGCAGAGAGGGGTGGACAAGTGCATAGAAACTAGCCTCTTGTACAAAGGTAAAACATACACTTTTTGCTCCACCCAGTTTTGCCTCTGGTCCTGCCCACCATAGTCATGTGACCCTCAAAAGGTTGTCCAGAAGGGAATATGGCCCTCATCTGAAAAGTGGCCCTCAGAGGGGTTTAGCAATTGAATTGTCTGCCTAGGGAACTATGAGAATGGTAAAGGTAAAGCAAAAAATATATATCCCCTGAACAGTTAACTCCAGTTGAATTTGACTATGGGGTCCCCTATGGGAGGGGAATAGGGGTCTCCTGTTGTCAGCACCCTTAACAAACCACAGTTCCCAGGATTCTTTGGGATGAAGCCATGACTATTTAAAGAGGTATACAGTGGTACCTCAGGTTACATACGCTTCAGGTTACAGACTCCGCTAACCCAGAAATAGTACCTCGGGTTAAGAACTTTGCTTCAGGACGAGAACAGAAATCGTGCAGCGGCAGCAGGAGGCCCCATTAGCTAAAGTGGTGCTTCAGGTTAAGAACAGTTTCAGGTTAAGAACAGACCTCCAGAACGAATTAAATACTTAACCCAAGGTACCACTGTAATGCTGTTTTGAATATATAGTGCAGATGGCATCTTACTATCCACTCATGCTGATGCCACTGATCCAAACTTCAGGTTTCCCTTCCTCCAGTCTGAATATTCACTGATTCTATGAATACCAATTCGGTGAAGTTGTGGTCCTTCCCCGCCTTCTCCTTGTTTAAAATCTCCCACAACAGCTGCACAGGAAACTTCCTATTCATCTTTTAAAATTTATCTTGACCCTAGCTCCCCATATCAGCTAGTTTGTAGCTGCTTGTTGACTATTATCTCATGTGCTTTCCTGCACAAGATACTCGGGGAGTAATTAAAATAACATCACTTTCTACTTTTGATGCCTACCACCTGTACTCTTTTACTTCTGGGATTTCTCTCAGAGGAAGAGAGAAAAAGATTCACCTTTTTTTGTAAAAAAAAAATGCACTGGAAAAGAAAACGTCTACAGTTTTGGAGAGAATAAATATATCAATTCATTTCTTGACCATAGACCTCCCCACATTTAATATGCAAACGCTGACATTTAGGGGGATCTTTGCTGATACTTTGGCTGATGGGCATTGGAGTCCAACAACATCTGGGGGGGGGCAGGATCCTTCAGCGCTGGTCTAAAGCAGGGCTGGAGAATGTCCTGCAGACCTCCTTCCTCCAAGCAGAAATAAGAACATTCGGAGGGTGTAGTTGCTTTAATTATTGTTGTTACTATAGTTTGCAGGGCTGCTCTTGTTGTTTTGCTTTCTTGGGGGCGGGCATTCGAAAAACTCATACCTACCTGTGCTTTGTAAGTGCCACCATCATGCCTGCATCTTTTTCCTCTTAAGAACAGAAGGATGTCTGGGTGTCCTATTCTGGCATCCAAGGAAATGTGGACATGTTTAAGGGGGCGTGTTCAGTGTGAGAAAGACGGAGCCCATGTAAACAGGAACTGAGCAGGAACAGCAAACAATCCCTTGTGCAAAGCAGATGCTGATGCTGATGCTGATTACATTTATATCCAGTGCTGGTACTCACCATGAAGTTATTACAGTAATTGCCACACCTTTAACCAGTGCTTTTCTTCTAGGGGGGGGGGGAAAGGTGCTGGTACTGCGTACCCTTGACTGTCCTCAGAAAAATAGCACTGTTTATATGCCACCTTTCCTCCAAGGAGCTTTAGGAGGTCGCACAATTCTCCTTCTCCTTGTTATATCCTCACAACAACGCCGTGAGGTAGGTTAAGGTGAGAGGTGGTGACTGGTCTAAGATGAGCTTCATGCCAAGTCAGGATTTGAACCTGGGTCTCCCATCTCTAACCATCTCTTTTTGAGGGGATGTTTCCTGCGGCCTTTTGTGGGCCCTCTTTTTTCCAATGGGCACAAAACATTCCAGGCTACATAGCACACACAGTTTTCACTGGGCTTTTAAAAAGCTTGCTTAAATTTCCAATTTTGATATTTTTTGGGTTCCCCTGAGCATGCTGATCCTGTTTTTCAGTGGCCCAGTTTGGGCTACAATCCTGTCTGCACTCTGCACCTGGGATTGCTATTACCGTATATGGAGTCATGATAGAACAGGGGAAAAGAAAAAGCCTTTTAAGCAAAATGTTTCCCATATATTTTCATGAAAATGCCAATACTGTTTTTAAAAAACACAACAAAGCAGAAGGTACATTTAGTTCTTTCAGTATTTATCCCCTTTCCTTTTTTTTGCGATATCTCAACTGTGCTTTTCTGCTTGTGTTGTTTACATCGCAGTTCCTTCTGAGAAATGTATAATTTAGATAATGACAAATACAGTCTTCTCTAGCCACAGGTCCTAGAAGAGAGAAAACATACATTTTAATGCATTCAGTGCTAGTGCATTATCTTTCGTAAATAAGGCCGTCTGCTTGCGGGAATTGTAATTATTTGCTCGTTCAGAATGTTGATATGGAAAATAATGTCTTTTACTCCTGGGTCATATGCCAAAAACTGTAATTCTCTCTCTCCCCCCCTTTCCTGTTCTATTCATTTTTGGCTGGTGGGGGTGGCGGAAGGTATAAAAACCACTGAATCTTAAATAACAGCCTCTCTCATCTAATTGTGTTGGGGGAGTATCAAGAGCTGCCTGTATTTCTTTTGGCAGTTGCAAACTTGTAAACAAGGTGGACAGGTCCCTATTATCAAGAACAAGAAAGCACAAAGCAAACTTTATGAAACATTTAGTTGTGCAAGAAAGTTGCGGTGCTCAGGGGTCTGACCTTGGTGCTTTAGAAAGGGGAATTGATTCACTGGAACAAGTACAAAGCTAGTCTTTGGTGCTAAATGTAAAATGTGTGTGTTTGTGTTTAAGGAGGAGAAGAAAGAAAGGGGAAAGAGAGAGAGAAGAAGCCAGCACTGAATAACATCTGCCTTGTAGTATGCCTTAATCAGCAATGTGAAAAAATGAAAGTTTAACGATCGACTACAGTGGCTTCTAAGTGAAGGATAAACAAAGGATGAAAGAATTTCCTTGCATGGTTTGTAACTGATGGCAGGAAAAATGTCAAGAACCATCTGCCTCAGACTTATCCAAACTGTCATCAAGTATTCTAATCCAGTCAAACAAGATACAACTAGGACGAACCTATGTAACTTGCTGAAGGCTTATCAAAAGAGTTGTAAATAAAGAAGGAAGAAGAGGGAGCAGGGAGGGAAAGACACACACACAGAGGCCCTATCAACTGAATAACCACAGATTGCCGCCAGATTGCCGACGGCTTTGAAATTCAGTCCCATTTCTCAAGTCTGACAAACTGTACTAAATGGTAAAATGGATTTTTATTGCTTTTAGCCATTTTCATCCCAGCTGCTACCGGTGGGTGGGGACCCTTCCCCCCACCTCGTCCAATGCGTGAGAAGATTCCTTGACTTGCCCCTTCTCCTCACCCCCTCACCACCTATTTGTCAATTTCAATAATGCACAATCACAAATTATAGACACTGTAATGAGGCTTAAAAGGGGGATTTCCATCATGATGGGGTGGAGAGAAGGAGGGAGCAATGGGGTTTCTCTCCTCCCTTTCCATCAGGTTCCCAAAACAGTTGCTAAATTTACCCAAGGCTAGATACAACTTTTTATTGGGAATGGATTATAGCAAGATTTCAGATGCATCTCTCAAGGAAAAACAAATAGATATTCTCCATTTTGCTTTCTTGAATCTGTAATAAGTAATCATTGGTTACGTATTTGGCTGGATGTGGCCTTCTAAACATCTCTGCTTGGCCCCCAAGACACTTCTTTGATTGTGCTTGCACTTTCCTTGAGTGTTTTGGGTTGACTAGAATGTGTCCTTGAGCTCTCACAATGCCTCTTGTCTGCATGGTTGGAGGACAAAGATATGTGTGGAGAAACTAACCTACCACACAAAGGTAAGATTTCCTTGCTCTGCCCACTTTTATCTGTGGTCCTGCCTGCCATGTGTGGCCTCCCAGAAAGTGAATATGACCTTAGGGCTGGCAAAGTTTCCTCAACCCCACTTTATTGGGTTAGCTCAGTGTCGGTGCAACTGCTTGCATGCAAATAATCAACCAATGGTGTCTTCAGCTAAGAGGGTTGTGTCGAATAGGAAATAGAAGGACCTCTATCTGAAGCCCTGGAGGGCTGCTTCAGATAAGCGATGAAAAAGGAATAATACTAATATTGTTGAGTGTTGAAGGCAAAGCTGCTACATGGGGCCATGCTATTAAAGAAGCAATACCCTTAGGACTTAATTCTCAGAGTGACTTAGCAATTAATCCTTCCTCCCAGGGTACTCTGGGAATTGTAGCTCTGGGAGTGGAATAGATGTCTCCTAACAACTCTCGGGACCCTCAGGGACCAGATAACACCGGTCCTAAAAGATCTACATTGACTTCCAGTACATTTCTGAGCACAATTCAAAGTGTTGGTGCTGACCTTTAAAGCCCTAAACAGCCTCAGTCTTGTTTACCTGAAGGAGTGTCTCCACCCCCATTGTCCAGCCTGGACACTGAGGTCCAGTGCCGAGGGCCTTCTGATGGTTCCCTTACTGTGAAAAATAAAGTTACAGGGAACCAGGCAGAGGGCCTTAGCGGTGCCTGCCCTGTGGAATGTCCTCCCATCGGATGTCAAAGACATAAACAAGTACCTGACTTTTAGAAGACATCTGAAGGGAAGTTTTTAATGTTTGATGTTTTATTGTGCTTTTAAATCTGTTGGGAGCTGCTGGCTGGGGAAACCCAGCCCGATAGGCGGGATATAATAATAATAATAATAATAATAATAATAATAATAATAATAATAATTATTACCAGGCAAATCTTGAAAGAAATGCCGCCTTTAACCACTGTGAGAACAGGGTTAGATGGGCCATTGGCTTCATCCATGAGGTTCCTCTTATGTTCGTAACCCTAGTGCTTCATATCTGAAGTGTATGAATCTGGAACCTTCCAAAGCCCTTTATAAGGGAATTTTTAATGTTTGATGTTTCATTATGTTTTTTATATTCTGTTGGAAGCCACCCAGAATGACTGGGGCAGCCTGAGTGCAGGGTATAAATTATTTATTTATTTATTTATTATTTATTTATTTATTTATATTATTGCAAACTACAGTTCCCAGTATCCTTTGGGAGAAGCCGTGACAGTTTAAAGTGGTGTCATATCCCTTTAAATGTGTAGCACTGCTACGTAGCAGGTCAAAAGCAGAACACCACACAGTAACATGGCTTCCCTGGCTTATCAACAGATAACTCACATTTCATTACTCTGGCAGAAGAAAGGGAAGCAACAGGCTTTTAAACTGGCCAAAACCATCTCCCTCCCCCACAAAAATATTTCCAAGATTGATGGATAATAGAAAGCCAGACTTGCAGAACAGATCCCTCCACTGAGATATATGTGTATTTTAATAAAACACAACACACCAATTGAGATTTGCAAACATCCTGATAAAGTTATGCACAGAAGGTCAGGTGGAACTCGAATGGAACAATTGGTTATTTCTGCCTCACTTTGTGCTGCTTAGCAAAGTTTGGGGAAATGTGTAGATGTGCTGCTGACGGGCAAAAGAATTCTGTTGGGATTTGTGTCCATACAGTCTTGCTTTGAACAACTATGGTTAAAAAGGCATAGGAATAAATCAAACTGGTGTGGTTTGTTCATTTGTTTTATTTATTTATTGCATTTATTTCACACCTTTCCCCTCCAAGAATTTCAAGCTGGTGTACACAGTTCTCCCCTTCCTTATTTAATCCCTACAACACCCCCGAAAGCTAGGTTTGGCTGAGAGGCAATGGCTGGCCCCAAGACACTCAGTAAGCTTCATGGCTGAGTGGGGATTTGAACCCTAGTCTCCTAGCTCTGAATCCAGCACTCTAACCATTACACCACACTGGCTCTCTTGGGGGTTTAGTAGTTATAGGGTGGTTTGTATCTTCCTTTTATGCTTTACAGAGCTGATGTGCCTGCGTTTCACAGAGTAGATTAACTATTGATCCCTCTTCCCAGGGAACTCTGGGAATGCAGTTCTGGGAGGGAACCGGGGACCTCCTAACAACTCTCAGCATCCTTAACAAGCCAGAGCTCCCAGAATTCTTTGGGTGAAGCCATGGCTGTTCAAAATGGTGACACGATGCTTGAAATGTGTGGTGTTTATGTGGCCTTAGTTTGATACAACTCTCCCTTACGAGGGAGAACTGATTTCTGCAGTGAGACAGACATTCCCAGGGTTTGCTAAGATCAAGTACCACCGTTTCAGATTTGTTAATGAATTCTATTTCAGTGGTTCCTGCTCTTGGACTCCTTCCACCTTGCCACAAATTATATAAAGGAAGATGTCCTTTAAACGATTGAGGGATAAATGAACATTATCAGTGTGGAGGTAGCTAATACCGTTTTATCATCCAGTTCAGCTTTGCTTTATATCCTTAGAATGTTCTTGGCGGTCATCTCATGAAATAACCCAGAAAGCCGCTAAAATCCCTTTTCCTCGTTAATTTTAATTGGCTTGAAAAATAGTCATCTGAAGCTTGCCCCAAAGAAACAGGTGTGCCTGGTTATGCCAGTTCTAGATAAAATGTTAGCTAATGTTTGTACAACATTAAAAACTGAATTGTGGAAACTGCCTTTCTATTCTTCTGGCCTCTGGAATGCAGCAGATGTTGCTAGCCAATGAAATGGTAGATGGAGAAGGGTGAGTACAGTGGTACCTCGGGTTACAAACACCTCAGGTTACAAACACTTTGGGTTAAAGACTCTGCTAACCCAGAAGTAGTACCTTGGGTTAAGAACTTTACCTCAGGATGAGAACAGAAATCGCACGCCAGTGGTGCGGCGGCAGTGGGAGGCCCCATTAGCTAAAGTGGTACCTCAGGTTAAGAACGGTTTCAGGTTAAGAACGGACCTCCGGAACTAATTAAGTTCCTAACCAGAGGTACCACTATCGCTACATTATCAAGTGGTAAAATTTTTCTGGCCTGGAACATTTATGGTTGCTGGTGGGGGTGGCAATTAGGTCTGGGGGATAAATTCAATTCAGTTCACATTTATAGGCAAACCTACCCAATTCCCATTTTCCAGCACAATGTGCAAAATGAAACAAGGTCATCCTTTGAAATCTGCACTTCTCTGAATTTTGCAATGCAGTTTTCCAGCCAAGCAAAATGGCATGCAGAAATGCATTATATAAGGGGGAAATACTTTGCAAAAAGTGTATATATCGGGCCAAAAAAATGTTTGTGTTAGGAGAAATTTTCACCAAAATAGTGATGATTTTTCATATATTTTTCTTTTTTCCCTTTTCTTTTTCAAAATTGCAAACTCATGCGGAGAATGGAATTTAAGAATGAGAATTTGAGAAGCTGAGAAAAATCAAAACTGACAGATTCACCCATCTATACTTGTAATAAAAAATAAACACCAAAAAAATTCTTACATTTCTGGTAACATTTTAGTTCTTATGTCCGTTATATGAACATTGAGCAATTTGCTATGAAAAGCCTGTACACTGGTACCTTGGGTTAAGTACTTAATTCATTCTGGAGGTCCGTTCCTAACCTGAAACTGTTCTTAACCTAAAGCAGCACTTTAGCTAATGGAGCCTCCTGCTGCCGCCGCGCCGCCGGAGCACAATTTCTGTTCTCATCTTGAAGCAAAATTCTTAACCTGAGGTACTATTTCTGGGTTAGCGGAGTCTGTAACCTGAAGCGTATGTAACCTGAAGCGTATGTAACCTGAGGTACCACTGTAATCAAAAAGAAACTGGATCAGCTAAAGAAGTTCTACAATTCTATGATTCTTTGATTTCCTGAAGAGAATGCATGACCTCAAAATGCAACTCACCCCTTCACAATGCATAGCAGGAATAGCCGTTGAATTTCCACGTGTACCAATATTCAGAACTATTTTGCATTTGTTACAAATAAAAAGCCTCCTGACATGTAATTTTGGTTTTTTTAACCTCCTATATCCAATATTTAGAGAAAAAACAGTTCATATAAAATGCATAACTTAACAATATTTTTATTGCTCCTTGTATATGACTTTGCCTCATAAGTTCATAGTATGTGCATTAGAAAGCATTAATGTGTATAACTTTTTTTTGGGTCTAGTATTACCTTTATGAGGTAAAATAACTTATTTCATATGTACAGTTCAGGATGATAAAACAGTTCAGCTAACACTTAATTTGGAAATAAAGCAAGCTTTATTTAATATGTTTTTATGTTCTGAATGTTCAGACATTTGCAATATTCTGGATGGCAATCACGATAACACAGAGCTTAGTACAATTTGAAATACAAACAATGAGGTTTTGGAAAATTTAAGAGTTTCCACTGAACTTGGAAAAGATCCCCCCCCCAATTCCAAAACTCTGGGGTATTTTTGCTTATTTTGTGCAGCCTCTGGAACATTCATCATTTTAGCTTATCAGTTAGTGTGTCTCCCCCCCCCCCCGCCCGCCTGCCTCTCTCTGCTGAAATGGAAAAGTCTGAATGATATGCCCTTGGCAGAGAACTATAAACTACCTTACAGAATATCTATTGGTAAAGGTGAGGTGTGTGCATTTGGGGTTTTTTTATGAAGTCAGTTTTTGACTCAGAGCTTCTGAAGTTCCTATCAACTGGAGAGCAACTCCTATCTTGAGATCTCACTATCCATTTAGATAAGTGTTATGTCAATCTTCCTAAGACTTGTATCAACTACTCTGCATTACATATATATCTCCAAAATTCTCTCCTTACAACAAGGAAGGCAAAAGGGACGTTGGAGCCCATTTTTACTGGGTGGTACCTTACTCATTGCCGAGAGAGAGGCAGTGTGTGTGTGTGTGTGTGTGTGTGTGTGTGAACACATTTTTTAATAAAAAAAGTGTACAGAAGAAGGAGGTATTTGAATAGATATGATTATTTGTATGAATGCAGATGTAGAAATAACTACTACAATTTAATTAGAAATACAGAACATCTTATCCTTCTGGGGAAGACTATGAGAAAGTGAGCTGTGGGCCTGTTCAATCTGCTGCTCTGGTGCCAATTGCTAATGGACAACGTCAGTGCCCCTGCAGGGCTCCTTTCATAGCATTCTTTATTTTTAAACTGGTCTTAGTCTGGGCAGCCCTCACAATACAAGATGCCTTCAGAGAGAGAATGGTTCTCTGTAAAGTACGATATGTGGCAACGCTGATTTTTGCTGGATTGTCAAAACCCACTTTTTTAGGCGCATCATTGCTTAAGTCAATGAGCATATTCTGGTTGCCCTCATCTTGCCCATGACGCTTAGGACTCCCCATTGTGATTGCCCACATCAGTTTCCCAGAAGGTGAACAGGGGGTTGGGTCTCCTACTAATCTTGTTTCCTTGCCTTACCCATCTGCTTCTTCTGAGAGAAGCTCAGACATTTCTGCTGCTTCTTTGTCCCCTCATTCCTTCCAGCTCTGGTAGGCCACAATCACACCATATATTTAACATACCACCATACTGCTTTTAAACAGTCATGGCTTTCCCCAAAGCGCTGGCATAGTGTGACCGGGGCTGTGGGGGCGGCAGCCCCGGGTGCATGATTCTGAGGGTGCGAGAGGGCAGAACCAGACACCCTCATGACACACACCCTGCAGGGAGGCAAGCTGCATTGGGGCCAGGCCTTGGGGATTGGGACTGCACCTCGTTCTCCCAGAGAGAGAGGAGGGTGCGGCTCTGCATCAGGTGTCCGGGCTCCCTCCCATCAGAGCCTAGTGGGAGTGCATTGTGCTGCCTGCCCACCTGACACCCACACAGGGGGAACTTTGGGTAGCGGCCTGTTCATTTTGCAGATCCTAAATATCTTCGGGGGAAGCAACCCCTGTCAAAGTTCAATTCCAGCAATTCCAAAGGATACAGGCTGGACTCCTGCAGAAACGCCAAGTCCTATTTGTCTACTGGACCATGTTTGCCTCCTGCATAAGGAGGACACCTTGTAGGTTTAGCCTGATGAATTTTAACTTGCCCTGGGAGAAGAAAATGTGCTCCTCTATGTCTTTGCTAGGAACTGCATTTTTCCTTCACAGATGATTGCCTATAATGCCGGAGAAAATAATCTATTTCAAACCAAGGAGTTAAGGAGCATTACTTCCCTTCCTCGTTCCCTCCTCCGCCCACCATCTGCCACCTTTGTTATTGTTTTTCTGTTGTTGAAGATAAAGGTGACATGCAAACGGTTTGAAAGCACAATGGTAAAGCAGTGTTGACTTACTCTTGGATGCTCGAATGCACATTTACTGCCAGACCCAAGGATGAGAAATCACACCAGGCAGCTCTGATCTAATAAGCTTAGAAGCCTATGCTGGCATCACCACCGCCATCATTTATGAATGATGTATTTACTTATATGCCACTTAACTGTAAAAGTGGCTCACAAGTATGAAGCCAATTACAATGTATATAAGTCCACAGAAATTAACATGCAAACAATATAGCAATTCCATCAAAATACTGAAGAAAGATCCACAGTTACAGTGGGCAGCAGAACAAGCCTGTGAAAACAGTGGAGTGATTAAAACAGGCATCTCTTTGAGAGCCAGTGGAATGCTAATCAGAGCCTCTTGGATTTCAGCAGGGAGAGGTACTGTATGTTAAGCAGCATATAAGTAAATACGTATCTAGCATAGGTTTGGAGACTATGTGGAGAAGCCCTCCTCAAAGTATTGCTCTCAGTAGCATTTTGAACTGAGCTCCTGATGACCATCTAAATCACAAGACAGATGTCTTGCCCTTCCTGTAGCCTGTAACCTGACTTTTTCTCTGAAGATGTCTTCAAGTGAGCCTGGGACCTTCTTTGTGCGGCAAAAAAGCTCCACCACTGAACTATGGTGAGAACACCATAGGAACAACAAAGGAAGCTGCCTTTTACCTTGAGATCACGTAGCTCAGTAACGTATACACTGCTGGGCAGTGACTCCCCATGGTGTCCAACTGAAGTCTTTCCCCGGCCTGACCTGGAGATATTAGGGGGTTGAACCTGAGGTCTTCTACATGTAAAACGTGTAGCTGCACACAGAGGTAACCCTCTGTGCCCTCTGCATGTGTGCAGGGTTGGATCATGGCCATGAGGATTTTGCAAACACAATGACAATGAATGTGCATCCTTTAAATTTAATTTCAAGATAAATTATTTTTCCTTCGGAAGCATCCCCATCTGGAGAAAGGCTGTGATCGAAAGCCTCCACATCAAAGCCTTTGGAAAGTATTTAAATCTGCAACATTTCAAGCGTTGAAAATAGCTGATGGTACGGAAACGGGAGCATTAAGTGACGTTCCACTGTGTGCATGTGTTTAATCTGTGCCTCTCAATGAAGCTTTAGAGTTGGTTGACCTTCATTATTAATTCATTTGGTATATGTTTTAATTGAGATAAATGAGCAGGAGGGTCAGAGTAGTGGATATTTCCCTGCACCTCACTTGGATCCTTCCTGGGTACGATGCTCTGTTGTTTGAGCAGTGCCCCAAAGACGGCGCTTTTATTTTAAAACAATTTCTATCCAACCTAAACCTCATCTATCTTGTGGTTTTGATTTGTTCCTGCATCTTTTCTCTGTAAATAGTTGAAGAGTAAGCACTTTTTTATTTTGTTTTGGAGAGCTGTAGGGAGCATAAGATGCCGGTTGCATTTTAACGATATGGTGTATTATCCTTCCCACTGTAGTCAATTCTCTTTTAAATCATGGCAGTTCTCTACTTTAGCCTCCAGCTATAGAATTCTTTTCAAGCCAAGAGAGAATCTGGCCTCTTGCCAGGCCTGTGCGGGCAGGGCAGGGCAGGGTGGAGGAAAAATAAAGGTGTTTTGGTCCGCCAAAGCATTTGGAGTGGTTCTTAGTGATACAGTTTTAGTAAGGACATCTGCAAAACATTTCCCCTCCCCTCTTCTCCCCCCTCCCCTCCCCTGCCTTAGTGAATCTTCATGTGAAAAGCCGTCTTAATCATCGCCGGTATTGTTTGGATCAATGCAGTTATTTAACTGCACCCCTGGGCGCTTACAGAATCAACAAGAGAGTCTCCTATAGATGGTTTTTTCTTTTCTTTTTTCAAGTGGCAGGTGCTAAGTCTGTGTTCTATTCACTTCTTGGTTGGCAGTGACATTTTTTTTTACTCTGCTAATCTAGAGATAAACAAGAGACAGGTGATGCTCTGCTCCACAATGTGCTTTAGCATCGACATTTGATTTCCCTGAAAAGGGAGGAAAGAAAAAGGCATCAACTTTGTTTTCCTTTGGATGGTTGCAATGCTGTCGCAACATGGTTCTGCACTGTTTACTTGGGGCTCACATATGGCTTTGAGGAAGTCCTGGATAGGCTAGATGCAAACTTTTGTGCCATTTCACAAAAGGGGACCGGTGAGGGGGGTCATAGCTTGGTGAGGAAGCACATGCTTTGCATGCAGATGGTCCCAAGTTCAATCCCCGGCTTCTCCAGTAGCGAGATTGGGAGAAACTTCTGCTTGAGTCCTAGGAGAGCCTTTTCCTTTATTTTAGAAAAAGCTGGGCTAGGTGGAGCAACAGGCCACCAATGTAAGATAGCTTAGATGTCTGTCTTGAACATGTCATTTTTGGCCTCGGGACACGAATACCTTTTGATCTGATCAGCTCCCTACATCAGAACTGCCTGGGCCTAGTCACAAGCAAACACTATGTGGTGAAGTCATTCTCTATCTGAAGGACAGAGACCTGACAAGTCCAGTTCCAGTTTGTTTGTTTTTTTTTAAATATTTTTTATTAAACAATTTTTATATTAACACAAACAGAACATACAGAAACAAACAACAAACATTAACAAACCAAAGAACAAGTACCATTTCATGTCCTAATTTCTTAAACCTTACTTCCTCGACTTCCTCTTGCTTCCCGTTTCTGTATTCCAAGTTCTTACAATTATTCAGCGAATCTTCCCTTATTTTACTATAAATTTAATCATCCTTATTCTCTCTGTCTTAACCATTACTGATAGTAACCATTTATTTTAAGCCCAACATCATTCTAACTGTCATTAATTTTATAGTATTTCTTTAAGTAATCCTTAAACTTCTTCCATTCCTCTTCCGCCGCTTCTCTTCCCTGGTCACGGATTCTGCTCGTCATTTCTGCCAAACCCATGTAGTCCATCACCTTCATCTGCCATTCTTCCAGTGTGGGTAGATCCTGTGTCTTCCAGTACTTTGCAATAAGTATTCTAGCTGCTGTTGTAGCATACATAAAAAAATTTGTATCTGTCTTTAACACCCCCTGGCCGACAATACCCAAGAGAAAGGCCTCTGGTTTCTTGGGGAAAGTATATTTAAATACCTTTTTCAGTTCATTATAAATCATTTCCCAGAATGCCTTAATCTTCGGGCACGTCCACCAGAGGTGAAAGAATGTACCTTCCTTTTCTTTACATTTCCAACATTTATTATCAGGCAAATGGTAGATCTTTGCAAGCTTGACTGGGGTTATGTACCACCTATAAATCATTTTCATTATATTTTCTCTTAAGGCGTTACACGCCGTAAACTTCAACCCGGTGGTCCACAACTTTTCCCAATCAGCAAACATGATGTTATGACCAATGTCCTGAGCCCATTTAATCATACTTGATTTTACCATTTCATCTTGTGTATTCCATTTCAGCAGCAGATCATACATTTTTGACAAGTTCTTAGTACTGGATTCTAACAGTTCAGTCTCTAATTTTGATTTTTCCACCTGGAAGCCTATTTTACTGTCTAATTTAAACACTTCATTTATTTGATGATAATGTAACCAATCTCTCACCTTCCCTTTTAGTTTTTCAAAACTCTGCAATCTCAATTTGTCCCCTTCCTTTTCCAAGATTTCCCAATATCTTGGCCATTTCGACTCCATATTTAGCTTTTTAACTGCCTTAGCTTCCATTGGTGATAGCCATCTTGGAGTCTTATTTTCCAGCAAGTCCTTATATCTGACCCAGACATTTAATAGTGCTTTTCTGACAATATGATTTTTGAAACTTTTATGCGCTTTAACCTTGTCATACCACAAATATGCATGCCACCCAAAAATATTGTTAAATCCTTCCAAATCCAAAATGTCTGTGTTTTCAAGAAGCAGCCATTCTTTTAGCCAGCAGAAAGCTGCCGCTTCATAATATAATTTAAAGTCTGGCAGGGCAAACCCCCCTCTTTCCTTTGAATCCGTTAATATCTTGAATTTTATTCTGGGCTTCTTGCCCTGCCAGACAAATTTAGATATATCTTTCTGCCACTTCTTGAAACAATCCATTTTGTCCATAATTTGTAATGCTTGAAACAGAAACAACATTCTTGGCAATACATTCATTTTTATAACTGCAATTCGACCTAACAAGGAAAGCTTCAGATTTGACCAAATCTCCAGATCTTTTTTCACTTCTGTCCAAGTTTTTTCATAATTATCTTTAAATAAGTTCACATTCTTAGCTGTCATGTTCACACCCAGATATTTCACTTTTTTAACCACAGTCAACCCCGTCTCATTCTGAAACCTTTCTTTTTCAATCTGTGTTAAATTTTTCTCCAATACCTTAGTCTTTAACTTATTCAATTTAAATCCTGCCAATTGACCAAACTCTTGAATTATTTCCAAAACTCTTTTCGTGCTAGCTTCTGGCTCTTGCAATGTAAGTACTAGGTCATCTGCAAATGCTCTCAGTTTGTATTGTTTAGCTCCGACCTGAATCCCTTTAACCAACTGGTCCCTCCTGATCATATTAAGCAAAACCTCCAGGACCGATATAAAAAGTAATGGGGAGATAGGGCACCCCTGTCGTGTCCCTTTTTCAATCTTAAACTCCTCTGTTACCACATTATTTACAATTAATTTTGCTTTTTGTTCAGAGTATATTGCACCTATACCATTTTCAAACCCTTGGCCTACCCCCATCCCCCGGAGGTTCTTCAACATGAAGCTCCAAGAAATATTGTCAAAGGCTTTCTCGGCGTCCACAAATATCAAAACAGCCTTAGTGTTTATATTCACTTCCAACTTCTCCAAAATGTCAATTATATTCCTTACATTGTCCGACAAATGCCTTTTCGGGAGAAAGCCCGCCTGGTCTCCATGAATCTCCTCCATCAAAACTCTTTTCAGTCTCTTTGCTAAAACATCAGCAAAGATTTTGTAATCCACATTTAGTAAGGAGATGGGTCGGTAGTTCTTAAGTTGAGTCTTTTCAGTCTCTGTCTTTGGTATAAGTGTAATGTAGGCCTCTCTCCACGTATCGGGTGCCCTTCTCCCCTCCATGATCTCGTTGCAGACTTCCTTCAAAGGTTGTATAAGTCCTTCCTTCAAAACTTTGTAGTATTTGGAAGTCAATCCATCCGGTCCAGGTGATTTGCCCAACGACATGTTTTGAATGGCATCTTCTATTTCCTGTGAAGATTTCTCCTGGTTCAAAATTGTCTTACTTTCCAGAGAAATCTTTTTCAGCCCGTTTTTCTCGAGGAATTGTTGTATGTCTTTATCTTTCTGCGGCCCTTGTGTATACAATTGTCTAAAGTAGCTCTGGAAACAGTTCCTAATTTCCACTGGGTTGCATATGTTCTTTCCATCCACTTCTAAATTTGTTACCGTGTTGAGTTTTTGTCTCTTCTTTATTTGCCAAGCCAGTAACTTGCCACATTTATCTGCAGATTCAAAGGTCTTTTGCCTCATTTGTTTAATTTTCCATTCTATTTCTTGATTCATCAGTTCCATATATTGTGTTTGATACAATTTAATTTCTCTTAAAATCTCTTGTGATTTTGGCTTCAGTCTTAATTTCCTTTCCCCTTCTTTTATCTTTTCCAAGATTTTCTCTTTCCTCTCATTTTGCTTTCTTTTCTTTAATGAATTTTGTTGTATCAAAAACCCTCTCATCACGGCTTTACTTGCGTCCCATACTATTCTTTTTTCTACTTTAGTCCTTAAGTTGATTTCAAAATAATCTTTCAAAGTTTTTTGGGCCTTCTTACAAATCTCCTCGTCTCTAAATAAGGTGTCATTCATTCTCCATCTGAAGGAACCAGTTGTTGTTTGCTTCATCACCATCTTAACTGCGTTATGGTCGGAGAAGGTTTTTGGGCAGATTTCCACTTTCTTTATGTTCGACGCCATACTGCTAGTCACCCAAATTTGGTCAATCCGTGTCCATGTCATTTTGGCTTCAGAAAAGAAGGTTCCCTCTCTTTCTAATGGGTGTTTTGTTCTCCAAATATCAACCAAGTCCATATTGTCAGTCATTTCAAAAAAAGTTTTTGGTAGTCTTCCGTCTTTTGTGACTACCTGTCTTTGTGCTTTGTCCATATTTGTTGAAACTACTCCATTCATGTCTCCCATCATAATCAGTTTGTAATCCATATAGTCCATTAAAGTCTCATGCAACTTCTTAAAAAATTCTGCTTTCCCTTCATTTGGTGCATATATCCCCACTATCAAAAATTTTTCTCCTTGAGATTGAATTTCAATTGCCAGATATCTTCCTTGATCATCTTTAAAAATTTGTTTCGGCTGCAAATTTTCCTTTACGTAGATCACCACTCCTCTTTTTTTTACTTTGTCTGAAGATATAAATTCTTGTCCCAATCTCTTATTTATTAACAGTTTTCTATGTGCTCTTGTCACGTGGGTCTCTTGTAAACAAATCAAGTCCAATTGGTCTTTCTTTAAAGCATGAAATATATTTTTCCTTTTTCGGGGGTTGTTTAGACCATTACAATTCCAAGTTAGAAGTTGCAAAGCCATGATGGGGTTATTTAGTTCCTCCTACAGCTCCCAATTGTTGTTCGTCCTTTGTCGGTGGTTCTGTATCCGTATCTAGTCTTGAAGGATGTCCTTCTCCTGGATAGGTCTCTTTCTGTAGGTCTTCTTCGTGTTCTCCCAGGAACTTGTCTTTATCACTCACTGTTTTTATTCTTCTTTTCTTCCCCTTGTATTTAAAAGACAGGCCTTGGGGAAACTCCCACCTGAATAGTATGTAGTTCCTCTTCAGTAGTGTCACCAGATCCTTGTAGGGACCTCTTGCATCCAAGATACTTTTAGGGATGTCTTTAAAGATCTCAATATGAAAATCCTCAATTCGAAGGGTTGTTTGGTAGTGCAGGTTCAATATTTTATCTCTCTCTTCTTTGGATCATAGAGTTATCAAGCAATCTCTGGGTCTATTCTTCTTCTGCCTTATTCCCAACCTGAATGCACTCTCTATTTTGAACTCTTCTTCTTTCAGATCTTGCTTCCAGAAGTCAGAAAACTCTTTTGTCAAATAATCCACCAAGTTATCTCCTTCTTTTTCCGGCACAAGTCTAATCCTTAGATTTTTCTCCTTGCGTTGCATATCCTGCATAGAAAGTGTCAGTTCATACTCATCCAGTTTCCTGTACACCGGTGGAAGTTTCCCTTCAACAACAGTGGCAATTTCCTTAGCTTCTTCAGCTATCTTTCGCGTTGTAGATGAATCTTCCAGTAGTTTCCCAATTGCTTCTGCGTTAGAGTTCACTTTATTCCCAAGGTCAGTTATACTTTTAGTATTTAAGTCAATTTTCCCAGAAATTTCTTCAATTTTCTTATTTGTTTCAGCACCTTGCTTCTTTAATTCCTCTAGAGAATCACTTATTTTTCCCAAGGCCTTCGTAAACGCTTCTTCCGAAGACATTGTTTTCGCTCTTGCCTTTGTGACAGCTGCAGTTCCCGAGGCCCCTGATACAGAGGCCCTTCTTTGCATAGAAGAGTCCACTTTGTATTGTCTGCCAGATCTCAAAGTTGTTTCTTGTGAATCTTCTTTCTGTTTACCATCTGCCATAACAAAGTCTTTCGTTCAAGGTCATTCCCACACTCTTAAGCTGTCAATAGAGAAAAGTTCTCAGGTTTTAAATTCCACTTGGTTGCTGAAACTGTCCCAATCCTCTAGAGGGCGTAAAGTCAGTTCCTAAACTTTAAATTGTTCCCACACTTCCAAAAAGCAAAAGCCCTCCAAGTCCTTTTCTTTGTAAAAGATCCAAATCAATAATGTCCTGCAAATAACTTACTATGTAGCCAAACACGATGTTTCAAGTTGAGAGTAGCCAGGGTCTATATATCAGTTACTTTCTAACCTTTTTTGTAACGACCGTCCTTAGCCGGTTCCTTTCCTCCGGCAGTCCGACCCCCAGGTAGATAGGCAGCGGTAAACAATTCAATCTCCTTTAAAACAGGCAGGGAATCCCTTTAAAATCTTCTTCCCCCCCTCTCCTGCCTTCTGGGGGGGGAGTTCTTTACTTGGTGTTGGGTTTCTTGTCTCATAAACTCTCCTGTCAAAAGTTACAGCTTAGCTGTCTTTCGCTTTAATCTTGCTGCAGGACGGAAAGCAGACTTCCTTTTTAATGCTTATCCGTCTCGGTGCCCAAATTCCTTAATTTTAGTGTCCAATTTTTAATGCAAGCTCAATCCTACTCACGGAAAGTTGCTCTTTTTAAATCCAAAATCCTCGGAAGAAGTCAGCGCTCTCCGCTAATGGCGACGCGGCTTCGCTTCGCAGGCTGGGTGAAAGCGACTCTCAGCACCGCTCCACGCACCCTCCGCTGATCTATAGCCTTTAGAAAGGCTATTTCACAACGTCGGGGGGGGCAAAGGTGCCCGCCGAGTCTCCAGTTCACAGGCTACACGCCTGTGACTTTTAAGGGTCCTTGCTCCGCCGTGAGCTACGGGACCCGAACCCGCGAAGCAGATCTCTCCCGGAGCTCCGGGAGAAATCCGCCATTCAGCGCTGGCGCTAACCCGGAAGTCAGGTCCAGTTCCAGTTTGAAGGTAAAGAACTATGGGCAAGCATGGGCTTTGAAGAGGCCACCAGTACTTAGTGCTTGGATAAGCCAACTGAGGAAGCAAACAGACTCAGACCTGGTTGTGGTCTGCCCCGCTATGGTGAGATGTACTCTGTTTCTATTGAAATCATTTCTAAATGTGTACCTATACATATCAATTAGCCTGTGCAAATTGGTGCCCCCTTTCCAGACATTGCACAAGTGGCCAGCCTGAGCAAAGCACAGGGTCGGATGAGGCACCTTCAACTTTAAAAGGTAGGTGGGGTTTGAAAGATCTTTCTCTGAAGCCCTGGAGAGCATCTCCAGTCAGGGAAGGCTGGGACAGGAGGCATAATCTCAGGCCTGTATGCCTCTAGGCCAGGGTTTCCCAAACTTGGGTCCCCAACAGTTGTTGGACTACAACAACCATCATCCCTAGCTAGCAGGACCAATGGTCAGGGGTGATGGAAATTATAGTCCAATAGCAGCTGGAGACCCAATTTTGGGAAACTCTGCTCTAGACCATGTACGCTCACCAGCCAAGCTTTTGCTACCTTCTGGAGTGGTTTTGCCTGCCTCAAATATGTCTTTGAACTGAGATCATACCTCTTGGTTGTTTGAATGGATGGTGATGGAGAAGGGGAGTATGTGTGTGTTGGAACCCCAAAGCAGCTTACAAATCAGCAATTGAAAACATTATAATACACAATTAAAAATCAGTCAAATTGCCATTTGATAGAAATATTCCTGCTTCTATTGATGTCACCAAACGATCAAAATTACAAAGCAGAGGAGAGGAGCATCCAAACAGCAGAATGCAATCAAATGCCACTAAAATCATTTGAGCAAGCAAAATACTTTTCACTCAATGCCTGAAAAAGCAACAACCCAGGCACCCACTGAACTACATTAGAACACAGGAACATAGGAGATTTCAGTAGGCCGAGCCACACCTATCTAGCTCAGTATTGCCTACACTGACTGAGGACATCCTCGGCCCCACCTGGAGATGCCAGGGATCAATCCTGGGTCCTTTTTTAGGTGAAATATATGCTATAATGCAGAGCCACACCTCACCCCCAATTTCCACAGTTCATTATAGAAGGGTCCCTGACCTCACCTCCAAAGGTGGGAACACCTGGAACATGGCCTCAGATGAAGATTTTAACCATTAAGCACCAATTTTAGCACTTATGCATTCGTGTGGTTGAGACTGGAAAATCCCAAAGCATATACATATTACAAACTTATACCAGCTGGGAACTGGTGTTTATTGAGTGGGATAAGAATGTGCAGTCAAAATAGTGGATGCTGGTCCATTAGGGTGAATGCTGCCCTCAGGCAGCCTCCACTTACCTGCCTTCTTTCTTACAAACCATTCCAGAGGCAATGGCTGCCAGCTTCCTGCTCCTTAGTTTCTGCGTTGTCTTTGTAGAACTCTGCAAACTACAACTGAAGTACACCTCCCAGTATCCATGACCCACTGGCCTTGCTAGCTGGGTCTGAAGGGCAGAGTCCAACAACACCTGAAGGATCACAGTTTTCCCCTGTAAAGGGATCGTTCTCCCTTTCTCCAGTGGCGGACTTTGGTTCTGAAATTTTGTCGGCGCCCTGTGCGACACAAAAATTCAGCACTCCCTGCCTCTTGCACTCCGTTCTACAACATTGCTGTGGTGCCCCCTGCAGCGCTGCTCCCAGTGTGGCTGCATTGGTCGCACTAAAAACCGCCTCTGCTCTCTCTCTGGAGAAATCTGCACCATACATTTAATGCACAACTAAAGCTTTGCAGGAGTTTGCATAGATGACTCTTTGGGCCCCTACCAACTCTGTAATTCCGTGATTCTATAAGTACATGCCTTCCCCCAAAGAATCCTGGGAACTGTATGTCGTTTAAGGATGCTGGGAACAGTAGCTCTGTGAGGGGGAAACTACAGCTCCCAGGGTTCTTAGTGGGAAGCCATGACTGTTAGAGTGGTATAAATGTGCTTTAAATATATATTGTGGCTGTAACCGCTCTCTGTTTTTCATATTTATCTGTCTGTCTTTAAATTACACTTTTGCAATTGGATAGTCAACCTTTCATTCCCCCCTCTCTTTTTTAATGGTGTCTCACCATTACTGGGCTCTCACCCCCCCTCGTCTTCTTCCACCAAAGTAATTAACATGATTTCTCTCTTTCCTTCTGGCCCCCCTGATCTGCTTTGTTCCATTTCCACCCCTCCCCTATCTATTTTGATGTCATCTGCAACCCTGTCCGTCCTGCTGAGCATCCCATAATGAAAGTAGTTTGTATAAATAATTAAAAGCTGGGGTTCACACTGCGATGTCTGCAACAATGGTCTTGTTTTCACCAACTTGATGGAAAAGATTTGATTTACATCTGCTCTGGGTATTTTATTCCCTATCTTATTACAGCTTACAACAGCACTGGTTGTGTGTGTGTGTTCATGTGTGTGTGTGTGTTTTCTTCTTTAAATGGGGGAACACTGCCAAACATCTTTTTTCAGATGACGAGAAATTATCTCCAATTAAGAGATAGTATCAGTGGAATAGAACATTGTCACAGAGTAATGATCTCCTGCTGTTTTCTTAAATACCAAGGTAAACCTGTGGCATTTATCAGAAATTAATGTCAAAGCAAAGTCGAAAGGTTTATCATGAAAGCTGGAGATGTTAAAACTGTGAAATGATGCCGCTACAAAGAAAGATCATCTTCCTTCTCTCTGCCCAGCTACACTTGGCACCAAGTTGAGCTTTCATGCAGATTACAGGGAACATCCACCTTGAAGAATCGGATGCCAGTTTCGGTCTCAGTTTAGCAAGGCTCATAAGCACAGAATGTGAAGCTCCTACTATTTAGAGGCCTTGTAGTATTCCTAGAAGTGGCTTTAAACAAGGATTAGGCATGTTGATTGAGGGTTGTTCTATCCATAGGGGTGGGGGAGAAATTTGATCCAGTTCACATTTAAAGTCAAACCAACCGAATTCACACAAGCACTATAAACTGAAACACAGCCACATCCTTTGAAATTTGCATTTCTCCAATTTTTGCAAGGCAGTAGCATGCAACAAAATAGGGTAAAGTGTGCATAGGAGAAGTTGCTTTGCAAAAAAAATGATTCAAAATTGCACACAAAAATGAGTATATCAGGAGAAATTTGCATGAGAGTGCTGATGAATTTTCACAAGGACACTTTTTCGTTTAAAAATATTGCAAACTGATGTGGAAATGTAGAGAAAAATGACAAACTGGGAGAAATGGTAATTGACAGATTTGCCCATTTCTATCCATGGATATTGCTAGGAGTTCTGAATATGAAATGTGGTTATAAAGAATGCAAAAGGACAGCTTGTACCCAAATCAACCTGCCAACATGCTATGATAAACAATGGAGAACCTCATTTGCCCACAAGTGAAGTTGCAGGTAGGAGGGAGGCAGCTTTCTCTGAGTTGGCCACACAACTCTGGAATACATTGTCAGCTGACCTCTGAGAAGCTGCCAAACATCAAACCCTTAGAAAAGCTCTAAAGACCTATTTATTTTGGGTAGCTTATGCATGAGTGACATATTCTCAGTCATAGTAGGGATGGGTGAATCTGTTAATTCCTTTTACACTTATGTTTTGCAATGTCAAGATCCATTTCCCACATTTCTGAATTAGGTCAGAATTCTTTCCCAGACCTACCTGGAGATGCCAGGGTTGAACCTGGGACTTTCTGCATGCAAAGCATGTGCTCTCCCAATGAGCCTAGGCTCTGACCTGTTATGGGGCTTTGCTGCTAGGGATGGCAAAATACCTTGAGCTTCTGGTGCTGGTGAAGCTGTGACTATCTGTAGGCAGAAGAACATAAAAAGAGCCTGATGGAGCCCATCTTACCATCATCCTGTTGTCACAGTGGCCAACAAGATGCTATGAGAAGGATCTGAGTGCAACAGCTTTCTCCCCTTCGGTTCCCAGCCACCAACATTCAGAGGCATATTGCTTCTGACAGTGGAGATAGAAAATAACCACCATTGATTATTAACCATTGAAAGGTTCCTCCTCCACGAATTTACCTAATCCTCTTTTAAAGCCATCCAAACTGGTAATCATCACTGCACCTCCATGATCACCCTGTAAAAGAGATCGCCAAGTCTCGGTTTAGGGCAAGCTTGTTTTTCTGCTAGACCCAACAGGAAAGTTCTGTTAGGAAACTTGGTTTCTTAAACACCTTTCCCTCTCAAATTTAGAAACTCTTCTCCCAAGTGTGACAAGGTGTCCTCTGCCTTTTAAGCCCCAAATTAAGTCTATAAAGAACCGTAATAACTGCTTAGCCATGTGTCTAATTGCCGTAGAAACAGGCACACCGATTTAAAATTGCTCTCGTGTTGCCTTTTTCAATAATGTTGCAAATTGCATATATTACTTGTCTTGCCGCTTTCCTGGTGGGCAAAACTACCTCTGCTTAGCGAGCTGCTTTGATGGGAACTTGTTTACATGGCTTTAAAAACTCGTCGCTGATTTATAGTCTGGTTCAGGCACGCATATTCATTACTTGATGGTTGAAATGACTGCATTTGAAAGGCAGTCTTCACAGGTGGGACCTGCGGTTCAGGGTGCCAGCCAGCCAGTGGTGCCCCTTTCCAGGAGGCTCCATTCCATTTTAGGATGTTCCATTCTGTCCACCCTCCACTCAGTTTCTCACCCCCTGCCCTACATTTAATTGTTAACTGAGTATGGCGAGCCTTTAATCAACTGCTTTGAATGCCCCCTGCAAATATTTTTGCATTTCTTAAATATTGGGGTTCCCTTGAAGCTGTTGTGTATGTGTATATTTTGGCTTAAAGGATAAAAGGAACATTTAAACATTTCAGTATAGTGTAGTATAGTGTAGTATAGTAAAAGGTAAAGGTAAAGGTACCCCTGACCGTTAGGTCCAGTTGCTGATGACTCTGGGGTTGTGCGCTCCTCTCGCTCTATAGGCCGAGGGAGCCGGCGTTTGTCCGCAGACAGCTTCTGGGTCATGTGGCCAGCATGACTAAGCTGCTTCTGACAAACCAGAGCAGCACATGGAAACACCGTTTACCTTCCCGCCGGAGCGGTATCTGTCTGTCTACTTGCACTTTGAGGTGCTTTCAAACTGCTAGGTGGGCAGGACCTGGGACCGAACAATGGGAGCTCACCCTATTGCGAGGATTCGAACTACCGACCTTCTGATCGCCAAGCCCTAGGCTCAGTGGTTTAGACCACAGTGCCACCCATGTCCCTAGTATGGTATAGTATAGTATAGTATAGTATAGTATAGTATAGTATAGTATAGTATAGTAGTCTAAACAAAACAATTCTTTATTTGCAGAATATGGATGGATATCTTTTCAAAATGAGAGCAAAAACATTGAGTGATACTGCAAGCTCAGACCTCTCATCAAGTTTGTATACATACGTAAGGTATATTTATAATTTTATAATGTTTATATGTTTTTCATTGTATGATTCTTTTGCATGTCACTTCGATATTCTCAGATATTAAGCAGTTTTATGTGTTTTAAATCATCTCCATCACGCCACTCCTTGTTCATTCCTATCTCCCTGATACAATTTTGCTATTGATCTCTTGTGTGTTTGCTTGCCTGGCCTACAACGGCTTGAGAGCCAGCCTTACAGCGATCTCAGAAGAAACACTAGAATCTTTCCAATCCATAATGATCGCCCATCAATTCCTGCATTATTTGCTCATGAAGCGCAGTTCTTCCAGCTTGTTTCCATCAGCAGAAGCTAGCAAGAGCATAATAGGATTTAATGTGTGCTCTTCATTGATGGCTACATGTAAGTGGAGGAAGGTAGTAAAAAAACGAGCTGTAAAATCATTTTACTGTTGAGCCTCCAATTATAAAGACATATCAGGCGCAAGAGAATTTCAGCCCATTTTGCACAACTGAATATCCCCACGGGAGATACGGCAGTCGGGCAGAAATAAGCAGCTGCTTGCACTAATTTTTAGAGGCTTCAATATTTCATGGCTGAGAACAGAGGATATCGGGAGCAGCAATAATAATGAGGTATTTGGGGCTAGATCATATTTGCTGACATTGAATGAATGAACAGATGATGAAAAGTCACGTGTCTGAGGGCGGATAACTTAAATTTATTTATTTACCCATTTATATTCTATTTGTAAAATATTTCAAAGGGGTCATGCCTGGATGGACAACCAGCTTCTGTAATTCAGTTCCAATTCAATTCAGGACCTGCTTCAGCAATCTGGATCTGACCCAATTTGATTTGAATCAATATGGACATGATATCACCTGATCCAGGTGTGGAGCCAAAAATCTGAATCTTGTGTTCCCACTCATTTGCCCTGTGGAATCAAAACAGCCTTAACCTCTTCTTTTTTAATAAATACAGCTGCTTCACCTACCCCCACTCCCTGTAAGCAGCTGTGACCCACCTGCCAGGAAGCGAGTAGCAGCTCTGCTCCACCCAGCAAGTTGTTTTGTAGTCTATTATACAGTATTGTGGTTTCTACACGCATGCACGCGCGCACACACACACACACACACACACACACACACACACACAGTGTTTGTTATACACTGCTTAGAGATTGCATTGCTTGCAGTTTGTTTCTTGTACTAAATCAAGGTGTTCACATTTGTGCTTAAATCCCTAAACTACTTAAGACTCTAAATATCTGAAAGACCGCCTTCTTCCTTATAACCCCTTGAGGGTGTTAAGATTGGCTGAGGGGTCCCTCTTGGTATTTCCACCCCCTTCTGAAGTTCAGGGTGGCGTCAGCCTGGCAGAGGGAATTATCTGTGGTGATTGCAAAATTGTGGAACTTCCTCTCCACAGAAGTCTGTCTGGCATCTTCACCTTATAGCTTTCAGTGAATGCTCTTTACCCTGGTTTTTGACACTTGGGGTGTATAGTTTTAGGACCCACCTTATTTTTGTGATTGTAAGCTATTTTAAACTATTTTTAATATTGGGTTTTACTGTTGCAACCTGCCCTGGGACTTTTGGGTGAGTGGCAGGTAATAAATTTAATAATAATGATGATGATGATGATGATGATGATGTACTGCACCAGTGGTGTGGTGGATAGAGTGTTGGACTAGGAGCTGGGAGATAAGGGTTCAAGTCCCCACTAAGTCATGAAACTCACTTAGGCTAGTCACTCTCTTTCTCAGCCTAGCCTACCTCACAGGATTGTTGTTTTGAGCTGAAAAGGGGAGAGTGTAATGCCATCTTGAGCTCCTTGGAGGAAACGTTGAGATATAAATGTTGAAGAAGAAGAAGTATTCAGTGCAAATCCTGCTCAGAACCCTTTGAACCTATTAACTTAGGTTCATTGATATCAATGAGTTTACTCAGAGTAGGATTTTAGTTAGAGGAGAAAACTCATCATCATCATCATCATAGCTCTTTGGGTCATGCAGTCCCACTGTCTGAAGGCTGCAGTAGATCTGCAGTACAGTGGTACCTCTGGTTATGTACTTAATTCATTCCGGAGGTCCGTTCTTAACCTGAAACTGTTCTTAACCTGAAGCACCACTTTAGCTAATGGGGCCTCCTCCTGCTGCTGCTGCACGATTTCTGTTCTCATCCTGAAGCAAAGTTCTTAACCCGAGGTACTATTTCTGGGTTAGCGGAGTCTGTAACCTGAAGCGTATGTAACCCGAGGTACCACTGTATATTATTGAATCAAAATATTGCAAAATTGCATTAAAAGCTGATTGAACTCAGTAATGCTGTCACATGAAGAATTCTGCCATGAAGCAAAACTGTGAGAAAAATGTAGCAAGTCAGAATGCTCCCTGCATGGGAGGATGAACTATAGTATGTCAGACTGCTCCAAAATGCTGCCTGCCACAGCCTGAAGTCGTGCATTCCATGCTACCCCCTACTTCTCTCCCCATTTGCTGCATCTGTGGGCTCAGGTTACAGGCAGCGGTAGAAGGTTGCAAAGTGGAATGTGCCACTTCATGCCACAGTTGCAGGTTGCCTTTTTAATGCTCCCCACTGTTTTGCTTTTTAAAAAGACTACATGTGAGTAAAACAGGTACTGTAGTGCCTCAGACCAAAAAGCCTTGGTAGAAATGTTCTACTTGCAGGGAGGTGTTTATGGAGAGCTTTCAGAAATGGGATCCTCCCCTCTTGCAGTCTGAAGCAGTATAGTCCACCCTCAGGACTCTACTGCCTTGTCCCCCTCCTGCCTGTGCAGACAATGCATGAAACATTAGACTATGCTAGATTCCTTAATATTCTTTGTTGGTGGTTTTCACTGTGTGTGTGTGTGTGTCGGGGGGATACCTACATGCAACAAATATTGATATAACACTTAGTGACAATTTAGCTGATGAATATCCTTTCCTTCCACAAGGCTGCACAAAACACTGTGTTTTAATGAACACCAGCAACAAAGAACATGCCAGGTGTGTTACTGCAAACGACCTCCAGTGTGGTTTAATTAGAGGAAGTGTTGTGCAGCAACATCTTTGAGGGACCTTGTGTAAATATGAGAGTGGGACATATCTTTCTGTTTTCTGCTTACCAGAAAAAGAAATCTTGATTTTATAACTGTGCTTTCACTAGTCACTGCAAGGAAGGTGGGATGGGGTGAGGAAAACATGGTCCTTTTAATTAAGAGCAGAGGAGAAGGAGAAGAAGAAGAAATGCCATTAATGTTATCTTGATTTTTTGCACTAATTGGTTGGATAACAGCATTTTACAGGGAAGAAATTACTGGCTAGGCACATGATGACCCTCCCCCCATTAACAGCAACTCCATGTTGCATATATACATACTGCGTACAGAAATAATTTCTTTCGGAGGAATCTTAGACACAAGAAGCTAGCACGGAACAAGCTGGGGTAAATTAAGCTGCCATAAAACACACCAGATCCTACCCCTGTTGAGGAGTGGAGCGACTGCTGGCTGAGCTGGCCTACGCCCGACAGAGGGAAAACAAGCCTTTAAAATAGTGTGGTTCCTGTATTGCAGGGGGTTAGACTAGATGAGCTTTGGGGATCTCTCCTGATTCTAGAATTCTATGATTCAATACACCACCCTTTTTGCCAGCTTAATTTACACTAAGTTTCCAGGTCATGTGACTAGGCTGAACAGGTTTAGGATCCAGCCTAAGTTCCCTCCCTGTGTACACACCACGCCCCCAAAACATGATTTTAAAAGATTTGTCCTGGTTTAGGATTGGCTGGGAGATACACCGACATAGCCCAGCTGCACTGGAGACTTCCTGGCTTAGCTGGTGATCTGCTAGAGCCTAACCTCACTTGTCTCGGCAGATCTTGATGTAGGATGCCTCCCTTTATGTGTATTAAATGAGAGACTAAAACAAGGTGAGTAAAAAGAAGAAGCCCTGTGTGCATTAGGGGTGGGCAAGAGATTTGGTTCATTTCAAATTTTAACATGTATCTACATAGCTCACTCCTGCCAACCTAGCAGTTCGAAAGCACGTCAAAGTGCAAGTAGATAAATAGGTACCACTCTGGCGGGAAGGTAAACGGTGTTTCTGTCTGCTGCTCTGGTTCGCCAGAAGTGGCTTAGCCATGCTGGCCACATGACCCGGAAGCTGTATGCCGGCTCTCTTGGCCAATAAAGCGAGAAGAGCGCCGCAACCCCAGAGTCGGTCATGACGGACCTAATGGTCAGGGGTCCCTTTACCTTTACCTACTTATCTCACACTTTTCGAAAGAACATGCAACCAAAACACAGTTATCCTTCAAAACTCCCACTTTTCTCCACTTTTTGTGATGTTGTACCCTATTGTGTACAAACATGCATACCTGAGTGAAATGCATGCATTAAAACACATGTATTTGTAAAAATAACATGTAAAATGCATCATATTAGGGAAAAGAGCCTGCATATTGGGCAAAATTGCATATATTAGGATAGATTTACATTAAAAATACCCATGCCTTTTCTAATGCAGAGCCTGAGTGGAGGCTTGGGGTGTGTATGTGTGTGTTTGAAGCTCAGAGCAGCCAAGGTAGGAAGGCAGAACCTGAGGCAGCAGAGGCTGAAAAGGAGGGTGCAATCTTGTCCCCAAGAATGAGGCGCTGCCTTCACAGATGGGTGCAGACCCACCTAATCCCCAAGGAGCGTGTATTTGCAATCCCGGCATTCCTGCAAGGCAAGCAGGTCTTGCAATTGAGATACAACACCTTGTCTTTGAACACCTTGTCTTTGTCAACTTGAATAAAATGGGGGGCAGGTAAGCCCTTCCTTGCATAAATCACACGATGCGGTGCACACACCCTGTTTGAATGACAATGGCCATCAAATTTGGGGGCACTGGCTCACTCAAATATTTATTGGGGGGCAAAGTGACCTTGGCCTCTAGGAGTTGGCTCATATGCTTAGCTAAAAGCCTATGTTGGCATGTTTGAAGAATCCATAAGTTTAGTGTCTCTCATCCTCTTCACAGTATGTTGGGTTTCTCCGCCCCATAACATCTTTACTCTGTCTCTGTCCTGTACTTTGGATGTGTGCTTCTTTGGACGAGCACTAAAATAAATACGAGAAACTATTTTCCACATTTAATTGAGTCTGTTTGCTAGGAACATTTTGTTTCTCCTCGAAAAAGCAGGCCATTACACAAATCGTAAAAAGCTAGCTGCTCTGATGAGGTATTTATATGTCTTTTTTTTAACTTACAGAGAAAAAGATTAGGTGTGTACATAGAGAGTCCCAAATGATCAACACGTAGTTGGGAACACCACTGTGTACATCAATTTACCCCCACATTTTGGCTGTCTTGAAAGTTCTTCTGAATCTGTATTTATGTTCAGTGGTCGATTATTATTCTTTAAATAGTGCTTTCTGTTTTATTCATTTCTAAGCGTCTTTCGATTGTTTTCTTTAAGCAGTCATAAATAAACCTCACAAACAACAAGATGAAAAATCAATAACATGGAACAGTGTACCATTTTCAACAATTTCTGCTTTAACTATTTATTCTGAAAGGGGGAAAAAGGGTTCAAAAATAGCAGGAGAGTTCTCCACATTTCCACATCAGTCTGCATTTTTTTTTTAAGTTCCTGTGAAAATCCACCAGCATTTTAACGTAAATCTCTCCTAATATATATTTTTACAAAGCAATTTTGCCATATATGATGCAATTGTGTATGCTATTGTAACTATATATGTGTAGGTTGCAACGCATTTGTGTGCAAATTAGGTCAACTCATTGCCACCAACTTTGCAGCCATGCTTGCCTTGTGATCATTTTTATCACAGAGCTGACCAGGTGTTGATTTTGTGATAGCCTGCTTTACTTGGAACTATTCAATCCTTGATTTATTTGACTAACCCTATCAAAACAAAGTCAACTTTTGCCATGACTGCTTGGTGCAGATCATTACAAGGTAAACTATAAAATTCCTTTGCTTCTCACACATCATTTCAGCTGGAAGAAGACAGAGGGGAAGGGAAGAAAATTATACTCAACAGTAAAAGTGAGGGTAACAATGCTATTAAATTTGGATGTGGAACCTTGCAAGATGTGTTTCTTCTGATACAATAGCATATATCTAAGTGCAACTTTCTTCATATCCAAGATATTGTAAATCATCTGTAATGTCTTTTAATTAAGATTGGAACACTTGCACTTATTGCTTGTTATTGCACTACATAAATTACATCCATTCTGCATTTCATACGGTGGAAGAATGGTTTTGCTTTTCCACTCAGATATTCACCTCTGGAGAATAAGTAAAAAGCTGTTGAATCCCAAAAACATAGCGGGTTGCAATTCAGCAGCACAAGAAATCACAAACCTTCCCTGTTCCTTGCTATATCTGAATAATCATTCACAAATGTGTATCTGCTACTTGATGACTGCACCATCAAGTGGTGAAATATGTATGGTGATCTTCCCATCTCACATTCTAGGGCATGTGCAGACAACTCAGAACAAGGATAGCATCTGTTCACTGGGATTTGCATATTCAAGAAGATGCAGAAGAGCAAGAGAGGCTATTCTGTATTTTTCAAAAGGCCTGTGTGAGAACCAGAAATCTGCCAGGTACAAAGCCAGGTGACTGACCCATCAAGCCTCATATGCATTGTCTAATTGGACTAGCAGTATCTCTTGTGTGGAGCTGGACAGAGGCCTTTCTCATTCCCTGCTTCATGAATCTTATAAACTGGCAATGCCAAGGATTACAGCTGGGACTTTCTGTATACAAAGGATGTTCTTTACTATTGACCTATGGTCAATAAGGTCCCAGGTTTAATCTTCCAAAGTAAAGTGGGATAAGACCTCTTCTTCCGCTGGCTCAGGAGAAAGGAGGACCTTCCACTACCTGGTGTCCTCCATACATTTGGCCAGGTTGAGAAAGGCTTCTTTGCACCATGACTTGAAATAAGAGAAGAGTTGACCAGATCTGCCTCATCCCTGACAGCTGATGTAATGCTATTCTCTCACTGTTTGCTAAATCGGGGATAAGAAGATATGTAGAGCCTGGTGGATCAGGCCAATGGCCCATCCAGTCCAGCATCCTTTTCTCGCAGTGGTCAATCAGAAACTTGTGGGAAACCCACAAGCAGAACTCTAATTTCCATAGTGCCCCAGCATGCCCAATGTAAATTCACCCCAACCAGCTCATTGTAGGACATTAAAACTGAAACTTGCAGGTGTTGATGCTTACCATGAGTCTTGGAAGGTTTCAGTGGTGTCAGGTATCAGTGCTGGAGGACCATGCATGGAAGCTGCCCAAAGATACAAAGTGCTGACACTGGGCCTGTGCATGGTGGCAAGGAGACCTTCACATCCCTCCTCCATGGTGCTGAGCTTGTGGACTGGGACTCAGCCAAGAGTCTAAGGATGTAAGAAGGCAGCGATTTCTATTCTGACCTGTATTGATCACAATCAGCTCTGTTTCCATTCCACTGCAATTTGATTTCCACCAAATAGCATGCTATTTATCTGTCTGCTATTCAACATGATTTAAATAATCATTTATAAAAGGTGTTTTTGATGAAATTAATGATGCAATTATTTCCACACCATTTGTGTCAATGCAAAGGAAATGGAGGGGAGAGGTCGTCAATTGTGTGTCGTTTGTAGACTGAAAACAACAGCAACATCTGACATGAGACAATTAAATGAACATCAGCAATTTCCGTTTGTGTTTTCATTGGGATTCTCTGACATCCATACCCATGACACCAAGTACTGTATTTTTATTTTACTTTTGCACCCTGCTATGTAAATCATCTGCTTACTTAGGCTTCTGCTGGCTCTCCCCATCCTCAACAGTGTTTGGCTTCTCCACTTAGTTCCCAAGAAGTCTTTTCCATAAAACATATTTTGTGCTCGATGGAAATGCCGAATCCATTAAGGATGCTTCATTTACACTTGGATGCATTACAGGAATATTTCTCTGGGGTTCTGAAGTTATCATGCTCAATAATTTGATAAGCATATGAAATTTAATAAAGTCTAATTAACTCGTGTAATATAAAATGTTCTGCAAGTCCTGTTTGTATATCTCACGCTGATAAACAGGAAATGTTGTGTCCTAATGCGTTGGCACTTAGCTGTGCGGCTGCTAAATGTTGCTTTTAATTAAACAATAAAGAATGTAACATCCTTTATTGTATTGTTATAAATTTTGATGAGGTGCAACAATTTGATTCCTTTAAAAATTAATTGCCTAGGAGTGTGTTTAAGTAATATTGATTATGTTTGGTGCCTCATGTTGATCAGTGATAGTTAACTTGGTGTTTAAAATATCTTTTTTCCATTATACATTTGTGATGCAAGAATAAAAGCAAAGTACAAAACAAATAGGCACTTGAATTCTAATAGCAATATGCAATAAATGTCAGGCGGCTGGAAATTATGGTTGCAATTTCATCGGAGTACACTTTGTTCCTCTATTATGCCTGCATGAATTTTGCTACTGGCAAAATCTATTACAGATAACAGTTAAGAACCTTTCTAATCTACACAGATAGGCACAAGGAAGGGGACAAAAAAATAAAGAGTGCTAGAAAACTAAATATTAGAAAATGTAATATTCTAGGGGGGAAACTGACACTCGTCAGAAATAATGTGACCATGTTGGCGACTGCAAATGATAATTTCTCTAAGATCATTGCAGAGTAGATGTTTTGGGGATGTTTGACCTTTCTGAAGGGCAAATGACTGATAAGGCAGCGTTTATCATTATATGTGTTTGTGTATTCTGTTGAGAGAGATATTTATCTCTCTGCAATGGCATGGTTATTTTCCGTGTTTAATATTTCTACCTGAAATAGCAATTACAAAGTCAGATTGCTCAAGAGGAGCCGGTGTTTTTCCACTCCCAAATGCTTGGATCTGAATACCAGGTTTTCCTGCTCTGGGGCTCCTCTATTGAGCTTATACAAAAGTTGGTTTGTATGGTACATTGCGAACCCTTTCTTTGTTTTTAACTGAGATGTGGCCTACACATGCAGGCAAATGAAGTGTTGCATACCTAGAGATGGGTCGAATAGAATGTACCAAGTGGCAGGCTGCAGTGCTCCTCAACCATGTCCCAGGGGTTGTTGGATTAGAATACCCATGTAGGCCACATTCACACCATCCATTTAAAGCACCATGATAGCACTTTAAACTGTCATGGCTTCCCCCAAAGATTCTGGGAGTTGTAGTTTGTTAAGGGTCCCGATAGTTGTTAGGAGACCATTTCCCCTCACAAAGCTACAGTCCCAGAGTTCCATTGGAAGAGGACTTAACCATTAAACAACTCTGGAAATTGTAGCTCTGGGAGGTAAATAGGGTTCTCCTAACAACTATCAGCACTATGAAGCTTCCAGAATTCTTTGAGGGAAGCTGTGGCTATTTAAAGTGATATTGTGATATTTTACTTTATATGGATGGTGTGGATGTGACCATAGTCCAAGAACATCTGGTGGACCCAGGATTTAAGAGCACTGGAATATTTTTCAGGGCAGGAATGTTGTTATCATCAGCTGGAGCACCAGTGTAACTGATAGACCCTCCTTCATCCATTGAACTCAGGTTGGGATATTTGAGTGTCAGGTATCACACTTAATCCTTATAAGAGCTGTGTAAAATAGGCTAACTTTAGACAGTGACTGGACCAAGGTTACCCAGGGAACTTCATGGCTGATCAGGAATGTGGAGCCATATCTAACCAGCGGAGCCATATCTAACCAGCCCAAGTCCAACATACTACTATGCTACCCTTAGCCAGCTGGTTCTAAAAATGGGGTATTGTGACATTTACTGTATGTACAGTATATTTGGGGTATGTCAACTAGGGCTGTGCATAAGCCCCCATATCTGCCCCATGGCTCTGATTTGTGCCCCATCCCCAAAATCAGGCCAATCCACTTTGGGTTGACCACTCACCCTTGATCCATTCCTGTAAAAAAGTTTTTGTTTGGGGTGGGGTGCAGGGTGAAGGTTTTTTAAAGCCCTATTTTCAACATATGGTTGGGAGGGGGCAGGGAAAAGAGGAGCCATTGTGTCTCTTTCTCCCCACTCCCAGCTGTGAGCAAGTGGGTTTGATTCTGAGGGGTGCTTGCACCTTTTCAAGGAGCCACTTCCGAAAGAGCTGCAACCAGCACCATGCAGGATCGAATCCTTACCTCACAAAGCTGATAAATGGGGGGACTGGATCCTGCATAGTGCTGGTTGCTCCTCCTGAAGGGTGCCCTACAAAGGAGCCGTACAACTCTGGATCAAACCCACCTGCTGTCAGTCAGGAGGGGGCTGCTGCTCCTTTGATAGCTGTCTTCCTGCCCACTCCCCAGACTCTGTTTTTATTATGGAACAGCACTGGCTTCGCCTTTGAAGTCAAGAGTCCCCTTAAAGGTCACAGGATTTTAATTGCGGCCTTGCTGTAAATAGTGAAATTGTTGAAGGCAGCCTTTGTTTCTGAAGAGTGTCCTCTATACATGGAACACTCTTTTGAAACAAGACAGTCAAACATATATCTCATCTGTTATTCATTCTTTGCACAAAAGGATTTTTTCCTTCCCCCTCTTCTTCCCTATTTGCAAATGAAGGGGGGTGGGGATGAAAAGAAATGTAAGAGTACAAAAAAGAAAAGAAAACGAAATTAGCAAGGGCACAGCATATTATGAAGTCATTTAAAGAGTTTTTAAGGAATATGGTGCTTTGTCCAAATCTGTGCTTTGCAGCACAGAGTGTCCAGAAGTACAAAAAGGACTTCTTTCCATGCCAGCAGAAAGTGTTTGACATGTCTAATCCCATTTTATCCTTTCAATAACCCATTTACACTGAGCTCTGGTCTATACCTTCATCAGCATGGTGGTGGTGATAGAACGGACTGCATCAATTCAGACTCTAGTTGGGAGGTCATGTTTTTTCAGGCCTTCCCAAATGTGAAAAATCCCCTACAAGCAGGCAACTAGCACAATGGTGCAAGGTCTTGACTAGAACCTCATTCTGTGACGTCCTCCTCTCTCCCATGAAGGAAGGAAGGAGAACTTACGGCCATCTAGATAGTGCTGGTCTTCATCACTGGTCTTCAATAGTTGGGTTGGGACCCACTAGTGCGTTGCAGCCTGGTCCATAATGGGAGCACTATTACCATGCAAATATATGGTAAAAGATTAAGAAATGGGTCTCCAAATGCATGTTTGAGTTAATAGTGGGACCTGGGTCTGAAAAGGTTGAAGATAGCTGGACTACACAACCTATCATCCCTGACCGTTGGCTTTACTTACTGGATCTGATGGGAGCATACAAGTTTCCCATCCGTGTTTAAGAGGCACCTGCCCGGTTGCTGCTGAAACAGAAGTGGCATACAGTAGACACTTCATCTGAGTCAGTAAGGTAATAAATTTTGCTTTTCCTGCCTTTTAGGGCACAGAAGGCCATCCTGTTTTGAGTAGTGCCTTGGAATAGGAGAATCTGTGAATTTCAGTTTCTCTCGGTTTCTCGTTTCTCCAGTCTTAAATTCAGTTTTCAACATTTCCACATCCGTTTACAAAAAATAAATAAAAGTCATTGTGGAAATTCATCAGCTTTTAAGGCGAATTTCTCCTAATGCACATAGGCAAAGGTAAAGGGACCCCTGACCATTAGGTCCAGTCGTGGCCGACTCTGGGGTTGCAGTGCTCATCTCACTTTATTGGCCAAGGAAGCTGGCATACAGCTTCCAGGTCATGTGGCCAGCATGACCAAGCCGCTTCTGGGGAATCAGAGCAGCGCACGGAAACTTTGTATGCAATTCTCTTTAATATAATGCACGGGTGTGTATGCGTGTTACTTTCACATTTTAATATGCATTTTAACACACACTTTCCACTAGTATATGCTTTTATGGACACATTACATGGCTGGAGAATTGCATTGCAATGTTCAGAGAAACACAAATTTTGAATGATGGATGTGTTTTGGCTCTTGTGTTGTTTCAGAAAGTATGGAATGGGTAGATACATCTGGGAAGAGGATTGACTGCCAAACCACTCTGGGAATCATAGCTCTGGGAGGGTAATAGGGATCTCCTAACAAGCCCCCTTAATGAACTACACTTCCCAGGATCCTTTGAGCAAAGCCATGACTGTTTAAAGTGGAATGATATTGCAGTCTGCACTAGGTGGGTCTTCCTTTGTGCTTGACCCATAATCTGCAGTTGGTGCAGAATGCTGCACCATGATTGCTGTGTCAGCATATAACACCTGTGCTCAGAGATCTGCAATGGTTGCTGATTTGCTACCGGGTCAGGTTCAAGGTGTTACTTGGGACCAGGTTACCTATCCCCTCACCCTGTATATTAACACTTGCCTGCTTCAATCTGCAGAACTGGCACTGTTACAGGTGCCACAAAATACCCACTCTGCATTTGTAAGAAACTGATATTTTAGTGTGGCAGAACCCACACTTCGGAATTCCCAACCTATTGACTCTTTTTGGCACCTATGAAAAAACTTATTCTTTGGACAAAACTTCCCAGATATGTAGAATGTTGGTGTGCATTTGAATCTGCTTATCACTGGTTTTAAGTTTTTTGAATATTTTAAATAGTTGTTGTTAAGTGTTTGCACCAATAATGTGACAGTTTTATTCTTTTTGTGAACCATTTTGAGGTTTTTTTTAAAACAACAACAACGAAGACAAATGCTGTATAATTTTTAATGAAATGAACAAATGTAAATGTCTGTTACAGATGGGGGCCTGATATGCTGACAAAATTCATGCAGGTTTATTTATTTTTTAATAACAGTTTACAGAAATGTGGCAGACACTGTCACTATCACCAGTGGGAGAGCATGGATGAACGAGCATGCGGTGACTGCATGAAGGAGGAGTGGATGGGACCCATGCCAGGAAATGGGCCTTTGCGGATGCCCAAACTTCTGGTGCTGTGCTTGGCTATTAGAAAGGGGATTTCCTGCTTGGCCATGGGAAGAGCAAAGGAGTAAATGGAGGAAAAATGAGTTATAATGGAATGGTGGGTGAACGTACAGAACAATTTAAAAGCATGGAAATCCATAACAAAGCAATTCCTACCGTCAGCAGCTAGCAGATGAGGCTTAACTCTGTGCTGTGACATGAAGTAATAAAAGGAACTGATCCCTCTGCAAAATTAAAATAGGGACCCTGTTTATCAACCCCCAAGGCATGTAGAAATAAGGTGTATATATTTAATGCATGAAGTATATGCAATCAGTGCTGCGGGTGATGAATAGGTGGGGGAGATGGAGACTGAAAAAGCACTGTATGGTTTTGTTTTGTTTAATTTTCTTATCACTGGTGATTGCTAACTGTGGTAGCCAATCATGGTCTAGCGGTTGTTGTCTTTTTTCAATTTCCTGTTGCAGGGTTGAGTGGAGCATGTGTTTGGCATGCAGAAGGTCTCAGGTTCAACCCTGAACATCTCTAGGTGGAATGGGGAAAGACTTCTGCCTGAAACCTTAGATGCTAGTCAGTGGTCACAATATTGAGCTAGAGGGACCCATGGTCTGACCTGGTATAAGGCAGCTTCCTGATGTTCTGTGGGGCAGGGAAGAACCCCCAGATTCTTAAATTTAGTGATATAATTTAGCTAATATTTGGAATAGTATGAGGAGTTAAATACAGCAAAGGAAGCATTAAAATGCAGGCTATACCAGTTTTCCTGTTCAGGAGATCAGCTGACAGAGGTGCCATTCAGAAACAAAGAGAAACAAAGAGAGCAAAGTGTTGCACCAGTATGAGCGATTGATAATGTAAATACTGTCCCTCCCCTGGCTCTGAGTAGTGGATGGAGACAGGAGAATTGGGAGAGGGAGGTTGCCAGGGTTATAGGGTGTCAGGCTTCGGGGACTCAGCTTCTTTCCCCAATTTGGCTGTAGACAAAGCAGGAGAAAGCAAAAAGAGTCACTTACCATTTAAAGAGTCTTTAATGACCACAGCAAAAGAACAAAGCAGCCATTCTCGGAATGAAGGTGTTCCCAATTAAGGTTTCCCCCTGCTTCCCCCATGTCACTTCCGCTCCTTGCAACCTAATCTTGTAACCACTGTGCTTTTTGTGTAGCCACCTTATCTGCTCTACATGAACTTGGACTGATAGGCTTTGCTGTTCGCCCCCCCCCCCAGTTTGTCCCAACTTTTGTCTTTAGAACTATGCCCCTCTGCAAACCACTGTTCCAAATCTATAGTCCTCCACTGCTCCTTGGCAGCTTCAGGATCCTGGTCAGGAGCAGGGGGAGGGGGAGGCTCCCACCATGCCTCATCAGAGCAGTACTCCTCAGCCTGGTCTCTGACATAGGGGATGTGATATCACCGCATGAAAAAAGTGTCCTTTTGCAGGAGAATTTTTGAAAAGGATGAGAAGGAAGTGGGGTCAGAACTCCATGTGGGCTGGATGGGAGCATCTGTACCCAAAGACCAGGGAGCATGGCTGGCATCTGCTCTGGACCCAAGCTTCCTGAAACTAAGTGAGAAGCAACAAGAGACACTCTTGGGGTGTAATGCTCTGCACTCCCTCCATCAAGGCTAAGGTGTATATATGTGTAAATAAAACCATATATCTTAAGACTTAAAGACACTGCAGCCTCTGCTGTGCCTTGATTTTCCAACGGAAAAACATCCCAGGGTAAGCTCCTGGAGCTCCCTGGGATTTTGCTACCACAGAGATAGGGGGTGGCACATAACACTATGTTCCTGCAGAGTTAGGCTACCATCGTGGCTGTACTGCTCATGAGAACCATCAGTATTTCTCAACTCCCCCCCCAGTCATGAACCGCAAGAGTAAGAAGCAGGTAAAGTCTGAGGCAGAATTGCTTCTGAAAACTAATTGCTGTCAACCACTCTTGGACTAGATGGGCCATTGGCCCGAACCAGCAGGTTCTTCTCATGTACCTCTCCAGATATTGCTGGACTCCAATGCTGTGTTGGTTGGGCATGATGGGAGTTGGATTCCAACAACATCTGGAAGGCCCTGGGTTCCACATCCCTTTGGTGAATCAAAGAAAGGCAAGATTAAAATTACTTAGTTTTCTTATCTGGGCACTGAAAAAAAAACAACAGGAAGAAGAAGCATACAGAGATGTTTTTAAATTATAGGGACATTGTGAATATCTGTGATTTTCATCTCCTGAAGTGAAAATCACATTTTTGCAGTTTTTGATAAGTGTTCTAAATAAAGCAATTGGTTTCAAACAGTTGTTGCAGGTCTTCGAAAACAGGAGCAACTGCATGGCAACCTGTTGCATGATAAAGTCAATTACATAGAATGGGGAGCTCAGGTTGGTGTACATGGTTTTCTTCCTGCTCATTTAATTCCCATAACAAATGGGCGAGGCTTTCTCCACTTTCCTTGGCTAGATGTCAGCCCATCCTAGGACAGCTAGCAATAGGCAAAGGGGAGCTCTGTAAGACACTTTTGACTTATGGTGAAAGCTAGAGACTCAGAGGCAAGATCTGCTGGAGTGTTAATGCTGTGAGCTCCTCCATTCTAGTCTCAGGTTGTATATGCGTGTAAATAAAACCAGATATCCTAAAGATACCACAGAGTCTCTACTCACCTTCATTCCAAGGAAACTGAACCCTGGATAGGCACAGGAACCCCTGGAGTTTCTTACCACTCAGAGATCGGGGTGTGTGCAACAATACTTTTATAAAATTATAAGTAAAACAAGGCAGCTTCCTGTGTTCCTGTACCACTTGCTTCTTTATACATCTGCCTGGAATTTGTGGTCATTGAGGGATACCAACCCTCTCTGAGATGACAATATATGAAATAATTATGAGATCTAAGACCAGCATGCAAAATAAGGGTGACATCCAATTGTGGCCTTCTGCTTGAGGAATGAGGCTTATGTTTCCTCTCTCCTGCCTACACCTCCCCTGTACACCCTCCAAATATGCTTTGGGAGACCCTCTGGAGTAGATGGGGGCTAGCATATTGCATGAGCTGAAGTCCACTTGTGCCATATTCGATATCACTGTAAAACTTTGGATCACAAAACCCTTGCAATAATTCCATATCCACTTCATTGAGGAGACAAGGAAGAGAAAAAAATAGGGAAAGTTTTTTGCAGTGCTATCGCATTTTCACCTGTGGAAATCAGCCTGCTTGAAAGGTTAATTGGATACACCACTCCTTTTTTTTGTAGGATCAGAAACTCACTCCCATTCAACATGGGCGAACTATGTTACACCCACCAAACTTTGTGTAAACTCACTCATTCTGGCAAGTGAAATATGGCATCACTTCTTTTCTTTTTTTTTATTAGAAAGGCACTGTGAGATGCTTCACAGTTCAAAGACTTCTGCTTTTCTGGCCAGACTATTCCAGTTCTGATGGCAAACCTCCCAGACCAATTAGAAGATTGCAGGTGCACCAACTTTATTATCAAGAGTTTCACTGTGTACTGACAACATTATACGGGGAGTATCTTGGAGTAAGCCCTTTTAGAAAGATGGCCTTGCTGTCTAAGGCTGTGAAAAGGAGGTTAGGTCTCTCACAGTGGTTGGTCACAAATTCCAAATTGAACCTCACATAGAAAGACACTGTATACCTCTGCATACCAAACATGGTGGAGGAACTCTAGTGAAATGCCATAATCTTCTGGCCCTGCTGGTGGACCTCTAGAGGAGGAATGGCTGGGAAGCTGCAGGAGTCACCCTAGGAATTCTCCCATGGGAAATGCTGAGCCTGGATCTGATTCTGCCTGGAGGTGGTTGCACAGAGGTGATCGTGAAACAGGATCCAGCAGGATTGAGCCCTCCTGCTTTCTGCGGGGAAGCAGAAGGGGATGCAGCATCTCCTTCCCCCCCACCCCCGTCCAAGCAATATATTTTAATTAGGGCTTTAAAAACACTAATTAAACATGACCCCCACCTAGCCCAAATTGATTTGGGGCCAAATTGCAAGTTGGGTCTTCCCTGGGTTGGACTGTTGGGGTGAGGTAACTCTTCCCACACAAAAGAAGGTAAGGATGAAGGAGATGGTGAGCAGCTAATGGAAAGGTCATGACCTTCCGGCACAGGCAGAATCTTCCTGGAGCAGCACCAGAGGTTAATAAGACCTGAGATTATGGAGCGAGGTAAGCAGATTTATGTAGGCATTATAGAAGGGGAAGTTTTGTTGACCATCTCTGGCACACAGTCATCTTTTCCTTTACCCTGAAGTCACTGTGAATACAATGAAACACTTTAATGAAAGCAGCAATAAACCTGACAGTTTTATTTAGAAGAACATAATAAACCGTACAAAACATTTGAGCTGAAATGCAAGAGCACTCCCAGTACCCTGATAAAGGTTTTCTTTACGAAACACAGCAAAATGGGTTTATTTTAAAAAGTCCCCCCCCAACGAACCCCAAAGTCTTCAAATGTGTTCATGTTAGTTAAGGTAATGCTGTCCTGCTGTGTTTGACTCCCTTAACTTCTTCATTTTAACTTGTTGCAGGTGAAACAGGTGCAAAAGAGAAAGTGGGATTCAAGCCCTTGATGACATGCTCAGTGGGACATCTGAGGTGCGCACAGATGTGCAAGTGGGAGAGAAGGTCAGATCTGTCACTTTCAGTTTCATAGAATTGTAGAGTTTGGAGGGAACCACAAAGTCTAGTCCAACCCCCTGAAATGCAGGAACCGCAGTTGAAGAATCCCTGACTGATGACCATCCAATCTCTGTTTAAAACCTCCAGTGAGAGGCACTCCACCACCTTCCGAGATAGTCCCTTCTACTGTCAAGCAGCTCTTACCAACAGAAAGTTCTTCCTAATGTTGACTTGCAAACTGAATTGAATGGCTCAGGTCCTTCCTGAGCCATTTCTCCTGCAGCAGAAAACAAGCTTGCTCCATCTTCCATGTGACAATTCCAAGTTGGCAGTTCTCTCCTGTTTTGCCCCATCCCTATCCAAACACAGAATATAAGGGACTAGCCTGATTCCTTTCCTTATGTAATGATTAGGTTGTTTCACATGAACAAACAGATCAATTTTGTCCTTTTACGCAATCCCAGTTGGTAACGCCTGTTCTATCACAGACACTATTTAATACTGACTTGTAGCAAAAGATTAAAAATGAGAATAACAGGCGTGGAAGGATCAATCTTTCTCCCACAGTCATGTTTGGCTCCATTGCCACTTAACGAGCATTAAAGTAACTACATTATCATAGCTAACGATTCAGCGGGACCAATCATGGCGTTCCTGTAATGCCTTCAGCTGTTTCTTCAGAGCTACTAACGAAAGAGTGCTTTTGAGTTGACGACAACGTGATTGGTGAATGTCAGGCTGGGAGAATACTTGACAGCTCAGCCGAAACATCTGGGGATGAAATGCGTTTTGTCAATGAGCTAAACCCCTTGTGTTGAGAAAATGTGTTTTCTCTCTCTCCACACCCTCCCCCCTTGACTCTGATCCAGTCTATCAACAAAATGCTTTTCATCATAAACATCAAAGCCATTCCATCTGCAAATTTCTTCCTTCCTTTTTAAAAAGAATCCCTTAATCTATTCTGTTGACAAAAAAATTCTGTCAACTGCCTTAAACCATTGTATTAACAAATTTCGTTTTGTCAATCATGATTTATTCTTCTGGCAAAATGGCTGCTGTAATACCTTGGCCCATTCTGTAGAAAGAATGCACAATTCAAAGCCTTGGTTTAATGTATAGAGCTTCTTTTTAGAGGCAAGTGGGAAGGGAGAGTCAAAAGCGAGGGAGGGAGGAGAAAGTTGTGCCAGAGTTGCTAATTCAGTGCATGTAGCCCATGTATGTGTTTTTAAATAAATCCATTTTAATTCAATATTTCCCCCCACCCTGCTGAATAATGCAAGACTAGGTGAAGGAAGGAATTTGCATTGGTAATAAAGCTATATTTCTCTCTCTCCAGACACACACACGCGCACGTGCACACACACACACACACAGAGAGAGAGAGAGAGAGAGAGAGATCTATATATCTCTACAGCACCTTGTCTACTCATCATTGCTATTCAGCATCACAGCAGGCAGGAGCGGATCTCCAAAGGGCATCAATCTGACAGGCTCCTAGGTGTTGATATACTGATATTCCATGTAATTTCATTGCTCATAATGAATTCATATCTGAAAGCGAACTGGATGTCACATTGATGCTGATAACATTCGGTGTTCATTTAGTATTAACTAATATGCCACCGTTGCACAGACTTCGCAGCAAACCTGCTTCTCAAAGAACACCTTGTGAAAAACAAAGTATCGTTTAGGAATTAAAGCTGGCATGGGGTTTGGGGTTTGGGTAGAGAAGCGTGCTTGAGAAAACCGGGCTCCAGAGGGAGAAGCTGTTCACAAGGCAGAAAGTTCAGCCTGGTAAGGCTCTAAATGGGAGAGACATGATGAACTGGAGTAGCACTCGATTAGGGGCCAAGGTAGAAGCACTGCTTGATGTCTAGTTTGTTCTTCTGTATCTGATCTTTGTTTCACAAATATTTACTTTTTATTTACTTACCAATTCATTTGTTCAAATTCTATTCTCTCCTGCCCCCCACCCAGGGTGGTACTTTCTGCGAGTGAGTGGCGTATTTTTCTTGCATCCAACAACATCTGGAAAGCCAAAGGTTCCTCAGTCATCCTTGTGCAGGGTGGGTGTGCTGGTCCAGGGAGGAGGTTACCGTGGGGCAAGGTCCAGGACCTGAGTCGAGGGTCGGCAGACAGTCCTCCACGGGCGAAGCGGGGTCCACAGCGAGGAGCCGGGCAAGGACAGGAACTCTGGGGGAACAGGACTGGGTGCTGGCCAAAACAGCTCTTCAACAATGTTGCTCCCACAACCTGGGACCGGGCTGACCGGCCTTTATCTTTTCTGAGGCTAGGGGCGGTCCCGGCCCCCAGGTGACCCGCCTCTCCTGGCCTTAAGGTGAGCACTCCTCCTGGGAGAAACCAGTTCCCTCCGCCTCTCTGCCCTGAGCCTCTGCAGCTCAGGAGAGGCCAGTGGGTTACTGGACCCAGGGGGAGACTCACTTTCCCCTGACAGGGCTGGGAGAGGCGCACCTGTAGGCAATGCGTCCTCAATCGCCTCCGGAGCCAGAGTGGATTCACCTGGTGCCTGCTCCTGAGGGTCCGGCACAGGTGCAGGCGCTTCAGAATCAAGGCCCTGCCCCAGCTCAGCCGGCCCTGGAGGCGGAGACTCCTGTGCAGGCTGGGATTCCTCCGGTTCCACCTCTGAATCGGATTCCCAGGCCATCACAGTGGGCAATGAAGGAGCCCCATGCTCACTGGCAGAATGAGCCAGTGTGGTGTAGTGGTTAAGAGCTGTGGACTCGTAATCTGGTGAACTGGCTTCGCTCCTCCGCTCCTCCACATGCAGCTGCTGGGTGACCTTGGGCTAGTCACACTTCTTTGAAGTCTCTCAGCCTCACTCACCTCACAGAGTGTTTGTTGTGGGGGAGGAAGGGAAAGGAAAGGAGAATGTTAGCCACTTTGAGACTCCTTAGGGTAGTGATAAAGCGGCATATCAAATCCAGACGATTCTTCTTCTTCTTCTTCTTCTTCTTCTTCTTCTTCTTCTTCTTCTTCTTCTTCTTCTTCTATAGGTTCCTTTTTCCAGGATTTATTTATTTATTGCATTTATCTCCTACCCCTTTCCTCCGAAGAGCTCAAGGCAGCGTATGTGGTTATCTCCTTCCTCATTCAATTCACACAGAAACCCTCTGAGGTGGGTTAAGCTGAGAGGCAGTGACTGGCCCCAGGACACCAAGGGAACCCCAGTTTCTCAGTCCCAGGCTGTCACGCTAACCACTACACCATTTTGGCCCTCCGGTGGGTATAGAAGATGTATAGAAAATGTGTGCTGTGGTACTGCAGTTTGCTCCTCCCTCGTTACATGTCAAAGCCAGCTTGAATGCAGCTCCACATCAAAGTATCTGGTGTAGAATTGCTTCTGGGCAATCTCTTTCCATGCATGAATGTAGGGTCGGTGCAGCCGTTAAGCAGAATTACGCCATGGCTTCAGGTGCAAAAGTTGTGTAGCTTTTCCTAATTATAACGCTCACACTTCTGTGCCATTTTTAATGTTCCTTTCATGCTGCAGTATCTGTTGCATTTTAGAGTTGTTGCTTTCTGACCAAGAGACTGGCACATTGCACAAAATTTCATTCCCGCCAGTGAGTGTGGTGTGGCACAACAAGGAATGTCATTGAACAATGTCACTACTCTCCTGCCCTTTCCGTACTTTCCTGCTTCCGTTCCCACATAATTCACCTATGAAAATAGGAGGAGAGAACTGTGTGCCGCTGTACCACCCCAAATTTTGTCACTGTACCCCCTACGCTTTCCAGGAGGCTGAGAAAGGATTTTCTTTTCTGCAATCAAACAACATAGAAATGAGCACCAGACATGCACTACATTCCATTAGTTTTCCAGAAATGGCTTTTGTGGCATGTGAAAGCTCAAATATAATGTGGAAATGAACAGTTTGGGAAACAACAGGGAAATGGAATAAACTGTCATGTGAATGCAGCCGCTATATAAATGTTAATTGGTAATAGCAATTATAGCACATAGCCAGGGAAGCAACATGTTGTTTGTCATCTCAGACAAATAACATGAGCCATTATTTCCATTAACTTATACAATTCGTCCACTCTATAATCTACTATCCCAACTTAGCACGGACCTATCTGGAAAGTGGGGTGGGTAGGAAATGGAGTCGAGTCCTTTTTTAAAAACAAAACAAAACAAAACCCCTTTCATTTAGTTTATCTATCACAGCAAGTTTCTGCATTTTCATTGCTTTTGCTAGGTGAGATCCACCCCACCTTTTAAAGCAGTTACTAGGACGACATAATCAGTTTTGTGTACTGGAGCTGGTACAGGTTGCCTCCATTAGCCTTCAGAAACTCTCGCCAAAATGATCAATAGTGACTGTATTGAATATCTTGTAATTTTTTAAAAAATTACATCTACAGTGAAAAGCCATTTTATTTTCAGGGTATGTGTTTGCAATCAGCATGGTTCAATATTGATTTTTATTTCAGCTATGCAGTTTTCTGATATCTACTCAAGCTTGGATATTAGCCTGGTATTCCTGCAGAAAACTAGGCAAGTCTGTCACAGAATCAATGCAAGCAACATCTTTTTCTTTTTAAGAGTGACTTCTCATTAAAAGAAAACAAAATGCTAATTTGGGGAGGCTCCAAAAACAGTGATGAGATGAGAAAACCGATTTAGCCGATATGTCAGGAGGGACTCACACGGCAGATTCCCAGCAAACTGGAAGAGGTTGGGCAGGGCAGCCCCACTGGAGAAGGATGGATTCTCAACCAGTCAAAGGATAAAGGCATGGTGGGCAGCACATTTAGAGAAGGATTCTAAGTAGGGAGGGAGCATTACATCTCTGAATACTATTTGCTGGGAATCGTAGGTGGACAGAGTGCTGTTGCACTCATGTCCTGCTTAGAGGTTTCCCCACAGGCCTCTGGTTGGTCACTGTGAGAACAGAATGCTGGACTAGATGGGCCATTGGCCTGATCCAGCAAAAATTCGCCTGCAAAAAAGTGTGCCTTTATCAAAACTGCATACAAGAATGCATTTATTCGGATATTTAAACGCTGTCAAATTCTCACAAGGATTTAGAAAATATATATTGCAAATGGCAGAAATGTGGAGAACTCAGATGAGGATTGAAAAAAGGAAATCAGGACAGATTTGTTTCTCTCGGCTTAGCTTCTGCCACTTCTTCACCACACTATTGAAATGCAAGAGAAGAGTCATCCACAAGCATTCCACAGACTGGTAGATGCTGCATGCAACCCTCGCCACCTACGAACTTGTTGATGGTCAACTTTTGAAGCAGGGGACTTTTACTTACATTCAGGTGAATGAGAGTGGAATCCTTAGCATGTTTGGGGACCTTGCATTGTCCATTTCAGTTTTCACCAGTTTCTCATTTTTCCATTCAGTGCTGTTCTCCATGCTTCCACATCAGTTGGTGGTTTTGTTTTTAATCCTCATGAAAATTCAGCAGCAAAATTCTCTTAATACGGACATTTTTTTGTATATAATTTGTCCTGGAACACACAGTTTTGCAACACAGATTCCCCTAATATGATTTATTTTAGCATGTTATTTTTACTAATATATACCTTCTATGCACACTTAACCCTAATATTTTTGTAGACATTGTATGGCTATAAAATGGAACTGCAAGATTCTGAGAAGTGCAAATTGCTAAGGATGGATTTTTATTTTTATTTTTGCTTCACATATTGTTTTGGAAAATGCAAATGAGGCAGGTTAGCTAAGATCTAAAGTGTTGTATATGAATTTTCCATTCATGCACCACAGCTTTCCCATCTCCTTTGCACTGCAGTCCCTTGTTCCACTCCTAATAGTCAGCAAAACTTCTAGAATGACATGCAATGCAGTTTAGAAGTGGAGAATCAGTAATCCACCCATTCTTTCCACTTGTATGAAGGACTTTTTGGATCCTGACCCTTGACCGTTATGATCAAACATATGTAATCTGCATTGTGGGGCATCGGTATGTTTGCTACCAACTGCAACAGCAGTATTATACCTAAGCATTTTTAAAAGAAAACATTTTTGAGTTGGCGTTCCGTTGAGAGTGCCAAATCTGGCATGAAATTGAATCCAATTCAGGTTCATCATGAATTGCAAAGGAAGGTATACCCACTAAAGTCCTATCAATTTTGTTATGGACTTGCAGGGATGGCCATCTTGAAAGCCCAAAAGTAACAAATCTGTCTGTGACTGAGTGGTCATGTATGCCCCAGTGAGCAGACTTTAAAGAGAAGACCCAAAAGCCAGTGGCGATCAGATATACTCCATTAGAAAATCATTCAATTTCCCTTCATGGTCTGAAGATTTTGTATCTTAGGGGGCTTTGCTCCCCAGTCAATAGCTGTGTTCCTGATAAAGTAAGGGCCTTGGTTTCATAGCTGAAAGATTCTGCAAGTCATATCTTTAACTGCCAAATACTACTTGCTCATGAGGAATGCCTGATACCTCCAATGAGGGAACCAAAGAATACATGGAAAGATTTATTTTCAAGAGAAATTTCTCAAATGCAAGGTCTTCTAGGAGCTGAGAGGTATACAAACATGCTACAAAGGCCAGAGAAAAGACATGCATTCATGCATTGCTCCTTAACATTCCAGTGAAATCTTTTATGCCCAAGAGTTTCATTTCCTTATGGGCATCCATTACTCCAGCCACTTGCCTCTGGCCCCACCACCACCAGCATGTTGGAGCCACTGAGGATTGGCTCCTAGAGTTACTAAGGTGAAGGCATACAGAAAGAACACTGAAGAGGAGTTGTTTTGTATGCTCCAAAGCTAGGCATTTAGGAATGCTGAAAACACAAGGCACTTCAGTTTCGGGACAATGGCGTGCAAGTTCTGTTATGTACAGTGGAACTGCAAGAAAAAGACAAGTTAAGTCATTCCCAAATAATTTACCAGAGCACTCTAAAGCATTTGTCCATGTACGTGCACAGAAAAATAGTAGGTTTCACTAAAGGAAACACATGGAGATCTGCACTAATCATTGTAATACATTCCTAATTATTATTAAGGTAAAAGGTAAAGGACCCCTGGATGGTTAAGTCCAGTCAAAGGCAACTATGGGGTTGTGGCTCTCATCTCACTTTCAGGCCAAGGGAGCCAGTGTTTATCCACAGACAGTTTTCGGGGTCATATGGCCAGCATTACTAAACCACTTCTGGCGCACGGAGAACCGTGACGAGTGCCAGAGTGCACAGAAATGCCATTTACCTTCCCACCACAGCGGTACCTATTTATCTACTTGCAGTGGCATGCTTTTGAACTGCTAGGTTGGCAGGAGCTGGGACAGAGCAAGTGATCAGCAAGCCCAAGATGCTCAGCGGTTTAGACCTTGATAAGGTTATTGTATATTCTCAGAAGGGGGCAGGGCTGTGAGGGGGAGTGGCTGTGAGGAGGCAGGGCTGTGAGTATGTAAAATTTGCCAATACACGACTGCTCATTGGACACCTTCAAGAAGACAATGGATGCTCTAGTTTTGGATTTCCTGCTATGAAATGTCTCTGGCATAGAGGTAGCTTGTATTACAGAATCAGCCCTTGGAGTATTACATGAGCAGAGGAGTTGCATTGCTTCCCCTTATGTTTGGCCATGCAGGGATACAACCATTCATTTCATATGTATTTGTGCCGGCCATTTTACTTACCTTCTCCTCTGCTTTATTATGTACCACGGCTGACCCACTCACGAGCCAAGATGAGGTGACTACCTCAGATAGCAGGATCCAGGGGGCAGCAGATCCCAATGTAGATCTTTATTCCCCCCTTGTACCAGATGTAGATCTTTACTCACCCCCGTTCTTCCTTGGCGGGGAGTGGGACGCCATTTTGTGTTTCGCCTCAGGTACAAAAATCAGGGCTGCCATAATATTAAGACTTTCTTGGACGTTACCAGGATTTCAAAGGTGAAATTGACATGGGGGGGGATGGGGATTTCTGAAAGACAACACTATGTCCTGGATCTTAGACAAGTCAATCGAAACGTTGCATTTGGGGTTTGTCTAAAAAAAGCCGAATAACTTTGGAGTGTCCTGGTTTTTACTTTTTGAAATATGGCAACCCTAACCAAAATGCCTTGGGCCAGCCCTGTTATGTGCATTTTGCTATATAGCACCAAGCTTGGTTCAAACATACTATTACCATGCTGAGCCAGAGTGGTAATTTCTGAGAGGGTGGAAAGACATCCCTCATAAGATTTGTTCCTTACTTCTCCGATTGAAATAAGGGATGATAAATTGCCAGTTTCTTCTCTGAGCAAATGTCTCATTGGGTACAGCACGTTTAGTCTTAATAAAGACAATGCTCAATTTCTTTAAGCTCCTCTGATAGAAATACTATGCTCCACTGCACACCCAGTCCTGATGGGCCGTTGGCATTAAGATACTCTCTGTACTGCAGCGGAGCTAGTGATACAATCTCAATTTCCCCTCTGCTTTTCCTAGGCCATGAATTACTTCACTTGATACTTCTCCTTTTGCCATGTGATTCTTTGCTCTGAAAGCAGCGGAAACATTTGGTGAAAACCTCAGATACTGTTCTCTGGGTTTCGTCCTTAATACTCTGTATAATCACATTTTCATTGCTGTAAAGATGGTCCCTGCACTGTAATTCCAAACCTCAAGGCTACTACTTACAGTGATCCTCCTCAGTTAGTGAGAAAATACAAACATCTGGGGTTGGCAAGATGGATGCATCATTTTCTGTTGATTCTGAATCTTTTTTTAAAAAAAACACAAATATTTCTTATGGTTTTTAGGGATAGTTGTTGGTGAGCTTCAGATACAGATTCCTCCACCCTGCCCTCTAAAGAATGCCTGCAAAACAAAGTCTCCAGGTGACCCTGCCTGGATCTTACCCAAATAAACTCTGTGACAAAGGTGTACTGATGCAAACTGCATTATAAACACTCCTTGATTCTGCTGATGGCAATGGAACCACTCTGGGATAAACACTAGCATTAACTCCAAATGTCTCCAAAGAATTGTGAAAGTATTTCATCAAAAGATTTATCTCCGGGTTTCTAAGGCTGTGCAGTGACCCCTGGGTGGAAGGCCGGGTGTGATGGATAACCCTTCACCATATCTTTATCATTCGCATCTAACCATTTACAGACGGGGTGGGGTGAGGAGGAGAAATTAAAAGGTTGATACTTGTTAAAGGCTGACACTTTTGTCATTTCAAGGTCCCTCAGCACTGATGGAGATGGCAAAATATAATACATTGAATATTATATGTGCATATATACTATATATACTGTGGCTGTGTGTGTGTATGTAATATCTATGCTCACCCATGCAATCTATCTAAAAATATGATGCTACATTATATTATATAAAAAAATCACTTTCTACTTTTCTGTGGAGGAGGGAATAAACATGAGAAAGAGAGATAGAGGGAGGGAGAAGGAGAAGATTTGCAGCATTCAAAGTCAGGGGCCCTCAAACTGCCCTGCAGCCCACAGAACCTGCAGCCTGGCAGCAGATGTAGCCACAGTGCAGTTGCATCCATTTCAAGTCAATGGAGCAGACTGGAACTTTAGTGGATGCATTCTGTGGTGGTGACAATACCTGTTTCTGCTAGCCATATGCATCCACCATAGTCCATTCAAGAACCAAGTAAGAGCTTGCTGGATCAGGCCAATAGCCTATCTAGTCCAATATCCTGTTCTCACTGTAGGTAAACAGATGCCTATGGGAAGCCCACAAGCAGAACTTGAGCACAACAACACTCTCCCCTCTTGTGATTCCCAGCAACTGGCATTCAAAGGCATACTGCCTCCAATATAGCCACTGTGGCTAGTAGTCATGGGTGCCAACTCCCTGGGGCCCTGGGTGCCCAGGAACCCACAAAATTCCCCATGAAGGGGCCAGGCACCTAGAAATTTTGGTGCCAGGGCCATGCATGCTGCATGGCACCCACACTCCCAGGCACCCTTGGTTGTGGGGTCAAGTTGGCACTCCTGCTAGTAGTCACTAACAGCTTTATCCTCCATAAATTTGTCTAATCCTCTTTTAGCGCCATCCCAATTGGTGGCCATCACTACCTCTTGTGGGAGTGAATTTCAGAGTTTAACTAGGCACTGTGTGAAGGTGTACTTTCTTCCCCAGGTAGGGGAAGGCTGGAGTTCAGTGATTACATATCTATATATACCTCAGGAAGTTACCACTTGGTAACTGCTCATCCCGAATGTTTCCGAAACTTTAGGAGAGATGGGAAAAGGCTTCAGGGAAATATGGTCACAGTCTGTTCATCTTTATTGTTTCAACAGGCTTTATTTGCAGAACAAAAGCCTAACAACTGTTGTTCTTTGTAGATTTCTCACTGAAGGATTGGTCCATCAAAACAATCTTGTCATTTATAAGCTGTGGGATGGTCACAGACAACAAAATCCTGCCGTCTCTGCAGAGTGATAATAACAAAGGCTACATCTGGCATAGTCTTACATTTATTCCAGAATTAACTATCCAAATTACTTCTAGGCAACTTATTGCAGACTGTAATTTATAGGTAAGCAAGAAGCATCAACATTTGTAATTGAGATGGTGCCTGTAATCCCAAATACATCACACTAGGTAATTGTCAGTTTTCTGTTGCTGAATTGATAGCATTATGTGGTGGCAAGTGGCTTACCCAGATAAAATGAAGAGATGCCTTTTATCATTTCTGGTTGTGGATATTTCTCCCACCCCCACACCTCATCTCACCATATGTTTCCAGTTTAATGAAGCTACATAAATGGTTCTCCTCCTTTTGAATCTTAAGGGAGAGGTTTGCTTCTTGAGTGGTCAGCTACTGACCATGTCTCAACAGTATGAGGAACCACAGGAAGGTGCAGATTTAAACGTGTCTGTATGCAGTTTTGACAAATACACGCCTTTTTGCAAGGATTTTTTCAGAATATAATGCATTTTTGTATGTTATTTCCACTAATATACCCTCCCACCCCAGTATATGCATTTTTGTAAACATTCTGAGCTTGGTGAACTGTACCACAAAATTCAGACATGTGTGAATTATGAAGGATGACTGTTCTTCTGTTCTCACTTTGTTTTAGAACTTGTGAATTTGAAATATCAGGCTTTAAAAGCAGTCAGATTTGTCTCCTGTCCCTATGCTACCTGATGCTTTTGTAACCGATAGACACCTGTATTGGACTACAGACCTACTGCATGTAAAATGCATGCTCTGCCACTCAGCTGAGACCTGGCCATGTTTCAAATATGTCCTCTTCCAAAGCTGACTCACACTTGTTTCTTCATCACTTATCAATGGACCATCAAGAGGTGACTTGCATGTGTGAATGTTCCATCACAGATGACTTACCACAGAAAGAGCATAGGAACATAAGAAGAGCCTGCAGACAAAGGCAAAGCAACCTGCTCTGGTACCCGGAGCAGCGTGTGTCCTGGGGGGTGCCGCCGATAGGGGGCTGACATTTTGTCACCCTCCCTTTGGAATGGCACCCGGGGCGCCCCCTTGCCCCCACCTTGGAACGCCTCTGCCTGCAGACTCAGGCCAATGGCCTATCTAGTCCAGCATCCTCTTCTCACAATGGCTGACCAGATTCCTGTGGGAAATCTCAAGCAGGACCTGAGCACAAAAGCCCTCTCCCTTCCTGAGGTTTCCAGCAACTGGGATTCAGAAGCCTCTGTGGAGGCAGAGCATAAATTCATATTGCCTCATATCAGCTGAAATTCAATGTTTCAATGTCCCCCCCCCCACTGGAGCCCATAGACGCATTCACTTTCAGTCATCTTGAAGGGTAGAGAAATTTACACCAACTCTCAGTGAGCATAATGCGAAACCAACCCTCAGTGAGAATAATGCAGGAAGGAAGGATTCAGAATCCAAACGCTTTTTGTGAATGCTCCTTTAAGAGAAATCGCACCCTTGTGTTCTCTCAGTCAGCAAGGCAGTCGGATTTGCTCATATTCTTCATGTGTTGAAGCAAGTTTTTGAACCACAAATTATGCATTCACTGTCAAGCAGATCGCACTTCTTGCAGGCTTTTTTCTTTAACTTAGCAAAAGTATTTTTTTTAAATATTCAAATATTGTGAAAGGAATGTGGCAGCAATCAAGGTGAAAAAGCTCACACTCTGCTTTCATAAGTCACAGTGGCACACATGCGCTTTTTGCTATCCAGATCACGTTACTGTCTCACTTCATTACCCAATGGCACACTGGTAATAGTAGTCTCGGGGTTTCCCTCCCCCAACTTTGCATGCTTATTATTTCTGCTTAACAAAGGGAAACTTTGCATTTCACGAAGTTTCCCCATAATGAGAGAGTCAACATAAAGGACACATTGTGTTTGGGCTCTGGTCTGCTTCACTTATCAAATTCTCTCTGTGTTCCAGATAATTTTAACAAATGCACCAGTGTGTAACATGGAAAGAATTAAGCCTGCCTAATGCCTTTGACCCAGATATTGAGTTCCTATTGATAACAATGACAGTTCCATATGTGAAAGAAGCAAAAGAATATTAATAGATGGCAGCATTTGCCTGTCTTATTAGATGAGCCTGGGCTATGCTGGGTTTTGCAGCAGTGATTCAAATCTAAGCTTAACGGAGCAATCCTATGCAAAAGAATCTGGTGTAAATAAGCTGGCGTGTGCTACATGTGCTAGCGTAGAGTTACACCAGACCCAAACCCTTTTCAGCAGCGGGGCTGCTCCTCTAAAATAGTGGTTTATGATGGGCTGTGAGGGTATGAAACCAAGCAGAATGACCTTGGGATTCAACTACAGTGGTACCTCGGGTTAAGAACTTAATTCATTCTGGAGGTCCGTTCTTAACCTGAAACTGTTCTTAACCTGAGGTACCACTAATGGGGCTTCCCGCAGCCACTGTGCCGCCGCCGCCGTGCAATTTCGGTTCTCATCCTGAAGCAAAGTTCTTAACCTGAGGTACTATTTCTGGGTTAGCGGAGCCTGTAACCTGAAGCCTCTGAAACCTGAAGCATCTGTAACCCGAGGTACCACTGTAAAGCTCTTTCTCTCTGGTCCTGGTCCTGCCCCCCTGAAAAGCCCTTTCAGAGGTCTTGTACCAGCCTTGGCTCTGCCAGCTGGATGCTTTAGTTGAAATTCCTGCATTTCTGGGGGTTGGACTAGATGACCCTCAGAGTCCCTTCCAACTCTACAATTCTGTGATTCTAAAGCTGACATTTCTTTGGCTGAGCCAGGGTTGGGGACTGAACTCTGGCTGAGCCCAACTGAGCTGGGAATCAGCTGGCTGAGCCAGAGAACCACTGCATCCTAAGCTGCTCATCCCAGCCCATCTTGTCATAGGATTGCTCCCCAAGTCTCTGTGATTGCTAGAAGAGTCTTGTTAGAGTGTCTTTTTCATTCCTCTGCCTCGCTTGTTCATCTTTAAATAGGCACTGGAATTACTGGCAGCCTTGTTTGTCTGTTGGGACAGCTTTGTGAATCAACGTCATAATTTGATTGCCAACAAAACGTTGACATTGCATTTAGGTAGGGGACATCAGCTTTTGTTTATAGGCAGAGAAATGTACTGCCACGGAGGCTTCTAGAATTAGCACACAAACACCTACACAGTGTGTCTCCCGCCAAATGCCTATGACCTTTTACCCCACTGCACTTTGGCCTCTTTGAATTGGCACCATACCCCTAGTTCTACCAAGAATTCTTCCATTTCAACAATCACAAACAGTTTTACCCTTATCCCTTAAGGCTGATTTATCCCAAAGTGGATAATTCAGTTGCTGTCAGCTTTCCCCCAGCAATCAGTATCAACATCTTGGTACAAGGGAAGTGTGTCCCTATTGGGAGAGCGCTCCAGGCTATCTGCAGCTCCCAGATCTCCGAGCGTCCTCCGGTGAGCATGGCTCTGGAATAGGCATCCCCTTCTTCTCCAGGGCGCTCCAGCGACATAAACCAACTTGATTTATGCACACTAGCCTTCTCTCTTGACACAGCAAAAAGAAAGAGGCATCGTAGTTCTAAACTACTATTTATTTACAGAATATTTACAGACAACAGCATTATGGCGTCTGTTCTCTCCAGTTCCGAGTACAGTGGTACCTCGGGTTACATACGCTTCAGGTTACATACGCTTCAGGTTACAGACTCCGCTAACCCAGAAATATTACCTCAGGTTAAGAACTTTGCTTCAGAAATCAGAAATCACACTCTAGCAGCACGGCGGCAGCAGGAGGCCCCATTAGCTAAAGTGGTGCTTCAGGTTAAGAACAGTTTCAGGTTAAGAATGGACTTCCAGAATGATTTAAGTACTTAACCTGAGGTACCACTGTACAAACAGGACAGCGTAAAAGTAGTGAAAATACAGTTTCACAGACTTACACCAGAAGAGAGATAAGACAGTCTTCCTTACTCAGGCTCCACTCAGACAGGCATGTGAAATATACCAATCATAAAATCAGCATCGGGGAGCTTGAAATCCTAATATCCCCTTCTGTTCACACAATGCATGCCCTCCAAGTGAGGCAAATGGGACACAACCTAGATGAGGACCCACTCCCTCTCATTCAGGCCCTGCCCCACACCATCCCGCGGATGGGCCCTTATACACTACTACCGTGCTGCTTCAAGAACCGTGGCGACTTGGCTTTCCATCTGACATAATTCCGGAAGCCGGAGCCTCTTCTGAAAAGTGGAAGAGGGCTGGGAGGCACACAGGCACAAGGTGAGAGTGTGTCTTTTGGCCTCGGGCCACCTGATTCATGCCAGAGCGTGGGACCAAAAAATGTGCATCTTTTGGTCACACTCTCTGGCATGACCAGAGCACGAGAGCCAAAATTGGACATTTGGGAATGGAAACAGAAGCTGGGTGGCTTCTGTAATTCTGGGATGTCCTGATAAAAACGGGGCAGTATGATAACTTCACACAAGCCTTTTCTGTTATTGTGGATCATGGCCCTTCTTCTGCACCAACAGCTCCCTCTTTCCCTAATGGCTCCTCCCTATGCTAGACAGAATTCAACACAAAGTATAGCATGACTCAGACATCACAATTGCTCATAAAGGATGATAAGGCTGCCATGCGAAGTGAAAAGCCTGTATAAAATTATCTGTTGGAAATAATAATTCTGACACTGACATTTGCCCTTTAGATATATAGATATAAATAAAGGGTAAATTAATCACACTGGCTCAGTCAGTTTCGAGATTGCAGAGGCTTTAGTGGTACTGCTGCTGCTAGGAAAGTTTTGCTCCTAGGAGATGCTGGCGATAAGGGATTTAATTGGAAAAGTGTAATAAAGAATTAAATGTTCATGGATCCCTGCTCCCACCCCACCCCCACCCCCTTTCTCTTTTTGGCAAAAATACAAATGGTATATGAGATTCTTTGTCGGAGGAAGCTGAGGTGAACAGCCTGTTATTATTCCTTTTGAATACCGTATCATCTCTCTCTCTCTCTTTCTATTTTTTGGTGGCTATTGTTAATAAAAATTATGCTTGGATTCCTGCCTGAGAAATAATTTTAAAATAAATAGCTTCTTTGCAGATATTACTGAGATTGTGGGTCCAACTTGCTTCTGTTTCACAGGAGGTAGATAATGGGAAGGAAGGCACACTTAAAGGTCATTTCTTATATGGTAGTTATATGTCTTACAATGCCTGAATGATGTTTGCTAAAAAAAAGAAAGAAAGAGAGAAAGAGAAAGAAAGAAAGAGTCGCTGAACACTTACAACTCCTGGGAATGATATTTAGATGCTGACAAAGATACACCTATCTAGATAATGCAGCTGATATCACACACACACACACACACACACACACACACCATAGAGTGCATTCAGCTGTGCCTCATGAATAACTGTGGAAGATTCATAAGGAACCATAGCTTTCAGAACTGACTTTCACCTAAAATTACAAAAGAGAGGAAGAACTGAATAGCTTTAATCCATGGGTGGAGGAGGAAGGTGGGGTCTGTGTCTTTAACCCATTAACTGCTAAAAGAACCAGACATCCTAAAAAGCTGTGGGCAGAACATCTAACGGAGCAATCCTATGGAAGGCTCCTATGGAAGGATTAATCCATGGTAAAGATACCATCACTCCATCTGCCACACACATCCTGGCTCAGCCAGATGAGTTGAGCCTAGTTGATCATAAACCAGCATAAGCTATGGAAAAGGGGTGTTCTGGAGGCATGGAATGGGCAGGGCTGAGGCTGGAATCTAAGCCTGTTCAGCTCAGTCAGGTGACTTGGCAACCTGATGTAAATTAAGCCAAAGGAGTCACTCAAATGCAATTTTAAAGGCTTGTCTTCCATCATGCCAGATTTAGGCTTGATCAGCCAGCAGTAGTCTTGTTCCTGAACAGAGTTTGGATCTAATACATTTTATGCTGGCTTAATTTATGGCACCTTGCTTTAGGCCAGTTTCTCATGTAAAGGATTGCTCCCTCAGGCTCAGAAATTAATAGGAAGCCAGCACTGCTGAGCCAAACAGACCTTGCTCAATGCTATCAGGAGGTAAGGAGGGAGGGTAACTTGCCAAAATATTTCATCTTTTGTTACCATCTCATAAATTGATCAGCAAAACAGTTAGCATTGTGAATCACAGAAGATTGTCAAAGAAGATTATTATCAGTATTATTTTTAAACAAATGAAAACTTTATTTTTAATCAAATAAAGTTTTTTTTTTAATGTATTCGTTTCCCCTCTTGCTATCTTTCAGTTAGGAGCTAATGAGTCTAGTTGGGAAAGAAGTGGTCTCCAGTGACATACCTTAAGACAAATCTTCCTAGCCGGGCACAGGACACACAGACATAGGCAGTGCATGCAGGAATCCTTTTCCAAGTGATTTCCCTCTACGAGTTGTTATTCATGTCCGGCCCTACCATTAGGGTGTGGCGGCAGCCTCAGGTGGCAGATTCTGAAGGGTTTGAAGTGTGGACAAACTAGTTCTCAAGTGCCATGGATGTGAGGCAGACCATACAGAGACAGACTGGTGTAAAACCCTTGTCCAAAAGAAATTGAATGCTAAGAAAAGCTTCATGAATCAAATAAAATCAATTATCAATTAAGGAAGAATGAGCCTGGACTTTTTAAAAACAAAAATAAAGCCTAGGTGTGCTTTTAAATTTTAAAGAATCGTCCTCTCTTTCTCTGCCATTTTTCAGTTCAGAAAGCAAGAGCAAACTGATTTAGCTGAGATAATGAAATTATCTCAACCAGCAGGCCTTAAAATATATGCTGTTTTGAAGAGCAAGGCCAAAATACCTGTCCCTTTCATATACCCAATCATACACTCTGTAGACCAATAAGGGTAGACAGTTGATCATCAGGTTTTATAAAGCAGTATGCACAGATGATCATCTGAATTTGTGAAGCCCAGCACACAGCTGATTAGCCAACAGCTGGTACCTGCAGGCTCCTTTTTGGCCAAGCCACAACATTCCCTGCCTCACACCCAACACCACATGTGATGTCTTCTTGTACATTTCTACAGGATATTCCATTTCCCAGCAGATATTTGTTTGGCCTCCACAGTAGGAATCATTACATGTGAACTGAAAATGGTGTTGTTGTTGTTATTACCCAGTCTTTTGGATCACACTGAGTTTGGGTCGTTCTGCTTAGGGAAACAACATGTGAACCGAAACACAGGTATTCTTTGAAATTTGCACTTCTCCAAGTTCTGTGATGTTGTTCTCCAACTGAATAGTGTATACACACATGTGTATATTAGAGGACAGCTTGTCTAAAAAGCCATATATTAGTGAGAATAAGACATAAGATACATAATATCGGGGGAAATTGCATGCAAAAATGTGTGTATCAGGCAAAAACTGCACATAAAAACTGCCTCGGTCCAGTATACCTGAAGGAGCGTCTCCATCCCCATCATTCTGCCCGGACACTGAGGTCCAGCGCCGAGGGCCTTCTGGCGGTTCCCTCACTGCGAGGAGTGAAGTTACAGGGAAACAGGCAGAGGGCCTTCTTGGTAGTGGCTCCCGCCCAGTGGAACGCCCTCCCATCAGATGTCAAAGAAATAAACAACCATCTGACGTTTAGAAGACACCTGAAGGCAGCCCTGTTTAGGGCAGTTTTTAATGACTGATGTTTTAATGTATTTTTAATCTTTTGTTGGAAGCCACCCAGAGTGGCTGCGGAAACCCAGACAGATGTGTGGGGTATAAATAATAAATTATTATTATTATTATTATTATTATTATTATTATTATTATTAGAATTTTTTTTGAAGAATCTCAAAATCTTCATTTTTTTTACGAACCCTGCTGGATCAGGCCAATGGCCCATCTGGTCCAGCATCCTGTTCTCACAATGGCCAACCAGATGCCTGTGGGAAACTCACAAGTAAGATCAGCACCCTCCTCTCCTGTGGTATCTAGTATTCAGAAGCGTTGCTGCCCTCAACTGTGGAGGCAAATCGTAGCCATCATGGCTAGTAGCCATCGATAGCTCTCTCCAGCATGAATTTGTCAATTTCTCAGTGTGTGGCCATCACTGCCTCCTAGTTCCATAATTTAACTATGCACTGGATGAAAGGGCTTCCTTTTATCTGTCCAGAATCTTCCATCAGGCTAAATGGAAGTGTGTAGCAGGCCCAGTGAGGATCATCACCTGGGGAGATGGGGCATGGCCTGGGGAGAACTCTGAAGGCCAGATAAGGAGGCCTGGAGGGCCACATCCAACCGTTGGTTCTCCACCATTGCCCTACACATACTCATTGAAAGCATGAAGCAGTTAAACGACTGCAAGGTGATGCTACCAAGATCCAGGAAGCTCTTTCCCATGCCACTTCCTGTTTCCCATTCTCGCAGCCTGCTACCTCTCCCAGCAAGCAATGTTTCTTGTTGATTCTAAAAGCCCTTCTGTATCTAACAGCACCGCAGGCGACTAGCTTAGAATACTGAACGCACAAAGCAGTGCGTAGCACAATCGGCGGAATCTGTCAATGTTAAACAAGCTGGCATTCCTGTCCTGCAAAGCCCTTCTGACTCAACGGTGCATATTTCAAGGCTGATTTCCATGTCAATTGCATTTTTTTGCTGCTATGTCCTTCTGGCAAAACAATACATTGAATCCATTCATTCATTTGCATCCTGTGAGTGCATTCCTTTTGTTGACGCCTTTCATCCGAGCTCTACCTTTCATCCCACCTCTTTCCCTTCAACACAGAAGCACTTGTTGCCGTCTTGTCTTCCTGTGATCTGTGGAACGTTTTAATATTCAGCAAACATACTTGCGGGGGCTTTGCTCCACTGATCACACTTTCACCTGAATGCAGCTAGCTTTAATATAAACATTTGTTTAATTTTCTGTACATTTTTTGGAGTCTATTTTATCACATCAATGGGTTACTAGAAGTCATTTAATTTTAATAGGATCTGATTGGGCATAAAAGAAGCTACTTTTTCATTAAAATTTGCTTTAATATACATATATATTATAAAACTAATAAATGTGACTGATTTGAAAGAAAATTGTATGGACAAAAATCTACATCTGGGCATTTCATCAAGGTGGTTTTTTCATGAACCTTGGCTTTGGGTTTAAAATAAGAAAAAGATGAGGGTGCCGAAATGCCATCTGCACAAGCTGGATTATAGGCAACCTTTAAAAAGTCTTTAATTATCTGGCATTGTTGGGAATAAAAAAGGTCTATTTTTTATTAAAGCCATAAGGAAGCAAAATAGATACACAAGCATAGAAACAAGCCATTGAATAGCTGCTTAAGTAGAATAAACATAAAGGGGGTGAGGAGGAGGGAGAAAACATCTCTCAGCTGGAAGAGACAGCATAATATGATTTTACCCTGACTTTCATAAGAGTTTTAGCTTTCATCCCATCCTAGAAATACTTGTTGCTGTCTCTTCTTTCTTATGATCTGTGGAACATTTTATTCTCTGGCAATAAATTTGCTCTACTGGGAGGACCGGTGGAAAGAGCATGATTTTAATTGACAAAACTGCAGAGGAAGGGTTAATTTTCCCCTCCCCTAGAACTGGGAGTATGATCAAGTTCAGCCTTCCCCTAAGGTTGCTATATACATGCAAGTTCTGGTTTATGAACATGTCCATTAGATGAGTATTCACATAATGAGTCAATGATTTACTTTTACATAACGAGTTGAAGATTTACATTGATTGCTGTGGCGAAATTTCTAATGCATTCCTGACCTCGGAATTGGTGGGTCATATAGTAAGGTTTGGGCACCAATTCCTTGTATTCAAATAAGCGAAATTTCACATAGCAAGTGTTCATAAAGTGAGAGCTGTGTGCGTATTTGTAATCTTCTATATATGGAGGTCATACCATGGCTACATCTAGGAATATGAGGCATATGGCATCTTGCAAGGCAGGGAAATCAAACTTTTCTAGCATCATATAATTATGGGAAATGACCTCAAGGATCATTTAGTCCAACCCCCCAGCAATGCATCTGTGACAGGTGGCCATTCAACCTCTGCTTAAAAACCTCCAATGAAGGAGATTCCACCACCTTCTGAGGTAGCTCATTCCATGGTCAAACAGCTCTTACCACCAGATAATTCTCCCTAATGTTAAGCTGGAATCTCTTTTCTGGTAATTTGAATCCCTTGGTTCGGGTCCTACCCCCAGAAACAGCAGAAAACAACCTTGCTCCATCGTCCACGTGAGAAGCCTTTAGATAGTTGAAGATGGCTGACTAGATATTTTAAAACTGTGCTGATTTTCGTCAAATTTGACCCAACAGTTCCTGAGATCAAGAACCATGTTTTCATTTGAATTTGGATACAGTTGCATGCCATTTTGTACCAAGATGGCAAACTGTACTTTTCAAAATGTTTTGGTTTCTTAGAATTCCCAAGCAATTCTGAGCATGAGGCTGCTAGTAAATAATAAAACAGAGCAGTGCATTTATTAATAATATTTACGTAACCTGCAAAGGCTGATCTAAAGCAGAGTGCAGATCAGCATATGCCAAACTGAAGTAGATTGGCAAGGATTTCTGACTCACAAATTCTTATCGATGGCAACAAGAACGTGATTCCTTCCTTGACATAAAGTAAAAGGGAGTAACCAAGAGTGGATTTTGTGTGCGGCAGGACAGTGAGTTCAGGTACTCAAAACGAGCTTCTAAGTGTATTCTTCAATTTTATGTAGTAGTGGCTGGTCCCCATTGCAACTGGCTGGGAAGAAGGCATGGAGTCTGACACTAGGTGGCAGCAGAGCCAATGGCAGGCAAAGCCAAGGAATTCTACTTTTGTCCTCATTCTCCTTCCTGTTGAGTTCTACAAGGGCAACACTGAGACTAAGGATGAGACTGAGTGGATAGCTAGGGTTGCTACCTTCTGAACTGGATGCCCGTAAGGAGGTGGGGGTTGGCTGAGAGCAGACTGAGGTTGATGAGACAACAGTGTCCCATTTGCCCCAATGGACCAAACCCCACTGATTCTAAGCACATTCTGTTTGAACCTGTCTGCAGTTGGTAGATCTCAGGTTCTTGTTATTAAAGAAAAAGAACAAGGAGATCTGCCCACACTCGAGCTAGAGTGATTCATCCCCCTCCCCCTTACCTCAGCTCAACAGGAACAAATGAGAAACTCATCAGATTCATAAAACAAACAAGAAAGAATGGATTTTCCATTCATTACTCATTAGTTTGAATTCCCATTTGTTTTCATAACTAAAACAAATGACATGAAAGGGACTCATTAATTTTAAAAATGAATTCACACCCCTAGGAACCTGTCTTGTGGTGAATTGCTTGAGCTCTGTTCCTTCTTTGTTTCAGCACAGCTGCACTGGCTTGACAGATTCCCACCTGTCTGCATCTCACACGCTTTCAGTTCACTTCAGTTTTTGGGAACCCTGAACAATCCACGTATTTCTTTTGATGATGGTGGTGGTGATGGTGATGATTTCAGTTTATATATTGCCTATTGTCAAAAGATCCCAGGGCAATGTGCCACATTTAAAACACATTGCAGAGCACCAATAATAAAAACAGAATAAAAAGCATAGTAACAGATAGCATAAAGATAAAGTGATCATAATAGCAACAACCCCCGCCCCTAACATCAACAGGCCATAGATTATTTAAGAGCCGACAGCCTGGGTAAAGAGGAATGCTTTTGCCTGGTGTCTAAAGACGTATAATGGTGACACTAGGCAAGCCTCTCTGGGGAGAGCATTCCACAGTTGGGGAGCCACCACAGAAAAGGCCCGTTCTCTTGTTGCCACCCTCCAAAACTCTCTGGGAGAGGAGATATAGAGAAGGGGCTCAGATGACAAGCGCAGGGTCTGGGTCAGTTTGTTTAGGGAGATTGATGCTGATCCCTGAAAACTAAGCCTTGTGGAAGAGTGTGGACAGTTATACCTTGCCCAAAAAAGAGAACTTCCACCATCCAAAATGGCAAACATTTACATACAGTGATGCATGCAAATCAACGCAAATTTAGAAATGATTGCTGTAATTTAAGTAGAAATGCAGTACATCTCACTGGCGTGGGGAAGATCCCAGGTGACTTGCTGATTCTGCTGCTGTTCATAGGTACCTTCAACTCTCACTTTTAATGGTTCTTTAACCTTAAGCCAGACCAGGCAGCCTTCAGATAATGGACCATCCTCTTGCAGCCCTTCAAGACAGAGCATTGGCCACTACTGAGTCGTGACCTGATCTAAGGTGGGTCACAAGAGGAGCACAACCACCCTAAACGGTGAAGAAATGAGTCCCAAAATGCATGTTTGGGTTAAAAAGAGAGTCCTCAGTCTGAAAAGGTTGAAGATACCTGAAATAGAGGACTGTCCTCGGTAAAGTAGAACACAAGGCCACCCTGTGGGGCTATCTGGGTGCCTTCATGAGATGTTTGGTTCACTCTGCAAACTTTTTGTGTAGCCAAATGTAAGCATGAATAGAATGACGTTCATTTCCTGGCTGGTAACACAGTCTCCAGCACAAACCAGCCAGGGGCAGGCACATTGTCATTTTCCGATCAAAGAATAGCTGCCAAGGACTGCGCTGCAAGCTTTCTGCATGAATCCAGACACTCCTGATTGCAGACTCAGCCCCAGATATGGATTATTTCCATTGAAAGCTTTCTTTAATCAGAAATATGCTACATTCATCTTCTGTAATCAAAGTCAAATGAAATAGCCTATGTCATTTAACTAAGGCAACCTGGATCCATTTGTCTGCACTATCATAGAATCATAGAATTGTAGAGTTGGAAGGGACCCAGAGGGTCATCTAGTCCAACCCCCTGCTATGCAGGAACCTCGACTAGATGATACATGTAGATGGCCATCCAAACCTGCTTTAAAAGCTCCAAGAAAGGAGAGTTCACCACCTCTCGTGGGACCTTTTTTGTTTGTGGGCTTGTTTGCAAAGCGTGCCAGCAGACATACATCGTATTCTTGAACTGGGCAAGTTTCCTTTGCAGTTTATATTGGGTGTTATTTATGGCAGACAGTGTGGTGCAGTGGTTAGAGTGTCAAACTAGGATTTGGGAGACCAAGTTTCTTTTTTTTTTAAATAAATGTTTATTAAGGTTTTACAAATCAAAAAATTCATCATTTCAAATATATCGTTACCATAAATGAAGCTCACATAAAAAACAAAAACAGCAAAAGAAACTAAGATATATAGCAAAAAAAGAAGAGAAAAATAGGAAAAAAGAAAAAAGAAAAATCCACTTTCTTAAATTTATAAAATTCTATAACCCTCTGTCTTGACCTCCTCACATCCCCCTTTTTTGTGTTCCTCTTTACTCCAATCAGGTTCAGCAAGTTCAAAACCTTATTTAAACCCTACTTAATTTTGTATTCTTCTAAATATTATGTCCCAATTTTCCAGTTGTTTTAGCCCAAACCTCATTTTATACTCTATGACATAATAATGTTCTGTTCATAACCCCTTGTCCTTTTTAACATTCTTCTTTTCCCTCACATTTAACCAAATCACACAAACCCTGTTGCCTTCACTTCCCACATCATATTAACACTCAAACATTTTGCAGTATTTTTGTAAATAGTCCTTAAACTTTTTCCAGTCCTGTTCCATCAGTTCTTCTCCCTGGTCACGGATTCTGCCAGTCATTTCAGCCATCTCCATGTAGTCAATCACTTGCATCTGCCACTCTTCCACGGTGGGTAAATCTTGTGTCTTCCAATACTTGGCGAGAAGTATTCTTGCTGCTGTTGTTGCATACATAAAAAATGTTCTGTCTTTCTTTGGCACCCATTGGCCAACTATGCCCAGAAGGAAGGCCTCTGGTTTCTTAGGAAAGGTAAATTTAAATACCTTCTTCAATTCATTATATATCGTTTCCCAGTAAGCCTTAACCCTTGGGCACGTCCACCAAAGGTGAAAGAATGTTCCCTCAGCTTCTTTACATTTCCAGCACTTATTGTCAGGCAGGTGATAAATTTTTGCAAGCTTAACTGGGGTCATGTACCACCTGTAAATCATTTTCATAATATTCTCTTTTAAGGCAGTGCATGCCGTAAACTTCATACCGGTGGTCCACAACTGCTCCCAGTCAGCAAACATAATGTTATGACCTAAATCCTGCGCCCATTTAATCATTGCTGATTTAACCGTTTCATCCTGCGTATTCCATTTCAACAGCAAGTTATACATTTTTGACAAAATCTTAGTTTTTGGTTCTAACAGTTCTGTTTCCAATTTAGATTTCTCCACCTGGAAGCCAATTTTTCTATCCAAATTATAGGCCTCTCTTATTTGATAATAATGTAACCAGTCTCGCACTTTGTCTTTTAATTTTTCAAAACTCTGCAGTTTCAATCTGTCACCTTCTTGTTCCAGAATTTCCCAATATTTTGGCCATTTGGCCTCCATATTGAGCTTTTTCTGAGCCTTAGCTTCCATAGGTGACAACCACCTTGGGGTTTTACTTTCTATGGGAGACCAAGTTTCAAATCCCCACTCAGCCCTGAAGCTCACTGAGTGATCTTGGGCCAGCCACTCACTCTCAGCCTAACCAGTGTCACAGGGTTGCTGGAAGAATAAAATGGGGAGGAGAATGGTGTATGCTGCCTCAAGCTCCTTGGAGAAAAGGTGGGATATAAATAAAGTGAAGTAGAATAAAATAAATAAATAAATAAATAATAATAAAATATTTACATCATGTCTTATTTTTATATTAAGTATTCTGTATTGTATACATTTATATGTATATGACAATTGCATACTTATATTAGAATTAAATATATTTCTATGTCATTGCCCTTCTAAAATAATTGTGATAATCTTTACCTATTGATTTATTTTTTTTTGCTCTTTATTCAAGTTATACCCCTCCCATCCTACTGGAGGAGCCCAGTCACAGCCAGTGGGGGGGGGGGGACACAGGAGTGATTGCCCTGGGCGCAAATTTGTTAGAGGTGCAAAATTCCAATACTTGGTGCTGTCTCAGTGCAGCTGCCTGTTTCCGCCACTGGGCTCTATGGAGAAAACGGCTTCTCCATGTGAACCAGGAAGTGACTTCCCCAAACAACGGAACCACTCTTCTTTGCTTATCTCTGTGGCTGCAGTCTCCTGGGTGACGCAGATGCCATTAGGCAGTTGATTGTGTATGCCTACTCCAGGGGTCAGCAACCTTTTTCAGCTGTGGGCTGGTCCACCATCCCTCAGACCATGTGGTGGGCCAGACTATATTTTTTTGGGGGGAATGAACCAATTCCTATCCCCACAAATAACCAAGAGATGCATTATAAATAAAAGGACACATTCTACTCATGTAAAAACATGTTGATTCCCGGACCATCCGTGGGCTGGACTGAGGTGGCAATTGGGCCGCATCCGGCCCCCAGGCCTTAGGTTGCCTACCCCTGGCCTACTCCATCCATTTCCCTCCCTCCCACCCCCCTTCCATGTGGCTTCAGGTGCTGGCAACCCACACTACACCACTGGTCACAGCAATGATAAAACAGTTTAAAAAAAAAATTAAATCAGGTTGAACACATTCTAAAAAAAATATGAGTACCTAATCCATCTCTAAAGTAGGGATGGCTGATAACTCTGCTGGAGGCAGTGATGCTTCTGAATATCACTTGCTGGAAAATGCAGGTGGAGAGACTGCTTGGGAGGCTTCCCATAGGCATCTGGTTGGCCACTTTAAGAACAGGCTGGTGGACTAAATGGATATCTGACTTGATCCAGCAGGCTCTTATGGTCCACGGTCGACACCTGATTGGAAACCCCCCATACTAAAGTAGCTGTTTCAAACATGCAAATCTCCATCCATATGTGGCACGTCCCAAATCCACTCTGAGTAGAGAAGGGCCCTTTTAATATATATCCTTTAGAAGCTTACTTTCCTAATTAATTCACTTAGCTGTTTCTTTCCATATGTGTGGCACTTGGAGAGCGCATTACTGATTTTCACCCGAGACGAAAGCCCTGGCTGCTTTCCACAGAACATTAGAGCTAATTCTGAAGGAGGAAGCCACATCATGTGTAATCTGATTGTTTTCTCAATTTGACACAGTGCCGATGCGATTCTGGTTCTTAAACATTCCAACTTGGCATCCCAGGTCTATGTAGGACTTCATAATATGCAATCCTCATATAAATTGATCACTTAGTATGCATCTGATGCAATACAAGTAAGAAGAGAAAAGAAAAATACAGCATTCCCTTTTCAGTACAAGGCAGAGAGTGAAATTTGCTTCTGTGTAAGTAATATTGAAATGAATGGGAATTACTATGGTATGGGCGCTATTCATTTCAGTAGAACTGGGAAAGGGAAGTTCCTGGTGGATTCCTCCCGGATCTGTTAATACAGGCATAAGGAACCTGTGGCCCTGCAAATGTTGCTAAACTTCAATCAAGCCCAGTTAGAATGGCCAATAGCTAGGGATGATGGGAGTTGTAGTTCAGCAACATCTGGGAGGCTAAAGGTCCCCCAGGCCTGTGTTAGTACTACCGGCACTCCGAGATTCACTGGCCCAGCAGAAATATTTCTCCTGGATATGTCCAGCTGACAAATTCAAAATGGTTACTTTCAGTTAGGCATCTCAGAGGAATCCGGCTTATAACGAGTGGTAGCTTCCAAATCAGCATTGATTGATATTGGCTCTCCAGGGATCTTTCCTAGCCCTATCGGGAAATCCTAAAGATAGAATCTATAACACTTGGCTTACAAATCATGCACTCTGCTGCTGTGCTATGGGCTCTCTTTTTGCAATCCTTCTCCTCATGCACATTTGACATTGCAGTGCTTTTGAGATGTCCCATTTGCTGTACAGTGGTACCTCTGGTTACAAACTTAATTCGCTCTGGAGGTCTGTTCTTAACCTGAAACTTTTCTTAACCTGAGGTACCACTTTAGCTAATGGGGCCTCCCACCGCCGCCGTGGTACCACTGCACGATTTCTGTTCTCATCCTGAGGTAGAGTTCTTAACCCAAGGTACTATTTCCGGGTTGGCGGAGTCTGTAACCCGAGGTTTTTGTAACCTAAGGTACCACTGTACTTCCAAAAAGAAGGCAGTTCTGCAAGCACAAAAGATTGTGGTGCATCAGCAGCTGGATTTGGTCCAAACTTTCATTGGCTACAATGTCAAATTTTGCAGTGTGAACCTTCCATGGAGCTGTCCTGCAGCCAAAACAAAACATATAGCCTAAGGACAGGAAATCTGTGCCCCTTTAGATGCTGGTGGACACAGATTTTCCTCAGCTTGGGCCATCATGGCCAGTTGTCAGGGTAGCCCTTCAGACTGCCAAAGCTTACTTGAACTGAACTGAACCCTGATGTCCACCTCTGATGTTGCTGATAAGGACCCAGACACTGAGAAAGGCAAGGTAGAGAGTATAGGACAGGGGTTACTACTGCTCTGAAGGGTTTTTGGAATCTGTGACCATACTATCTGGGGAACCAGGAGTGGAGCGGCGGTCCGGAGCTCATATCAAGCACACACCTCCAATAAATCTTAAAACGATGGTCTTGCTATAAGTTTCTCCTCCCTCTTGAGCTTATTACCTCTGTGGAGCCAAGGAACCACATGTCATTTAATGTGCTCCTTGCCCAGGACATTGCCACAATCTGAAATATTTATTTCCCCTGGATGAGTTTTACAAGGAAGAAAATACAATATTGATAGGCAGGATTCCTTTGCATATCACACATGGAGTTATATTGAAACCTGTATTGCATATGCAGATATCTTGAAACCAGATTGTAAAATTTGTCTTTAATTTGAGTTGTATGGTTGGCACCTTTGCATATGTTTTTGTGGTCCTTTATACATCCCTTAAACAAAATTGGGAAAGTCTCATGGGGGAGATTTATAGCCCCCCTTTTTTGCCAGTTTTAAGGATCTCCCTGCCCATTGGCCCAATTTCTTCGACTTTATGCAAGGAATTTGTATCAGTACAAAACTGAGGGAGAAGTGGATGTAACATGCTCTTAATTCTGAATACAAACCATTTGCAACCCCCATTTTGTGTATTGGTTACATAAATTATGATGCAGAGCGAATTGAATCTCTCCAAGCCGTCACTAGTAGCCTGTGATGGAAATCTTCAATAGATTAACTATTGTAAGTGTCCCTTCCCAACCTGTGTTGTTCCATTTCAATGCTTTAAGGCTTCCCCCCTCCCTATTCATCTTGTGGTGCTTTATGAGTCTTTGCCTAGACTTTTGACCATCTGCCAAATGGTCCCTTAACCATTGCAACAGAGAATATTTCACTCTCCCATTGAACTCCTTGTTTCTTTGGCGTTTAGCTTGACTTGCAAACCCCTGAAAAGAAGGGGGAAATATTTAAGTCAAAGAGGCTAATGAATTCCAAACACGTTCCTGCACTAAATTTCTATGTTCTTTACATGTGGAGCTTAGGCATCATTATGTAATGTGACATTATTCCCCTCACCTCCATTCTTTATTTGTCCGCTTTCTGAGAATATTGCATTCGGAGAGTAGCTTCAAATGGGAATTTTCCCATGTCAAAGTAACCTTCCTTCTTGCCCTTGGAAAATCAAGAGTTCGTGATTCCAGTGCAAAATAAATTAATGTGTATGTGCGCTGTTCACTTTCATGAAGAACAGGATGAAACAATTGCACCCTCAGTTGGAGGTTTCCTAGAATGGAGATTTATACTAGGCTACTGCAGAATATTAAGCTGAACTGCTCCCCAACCCAAGAATTGTCACTGGTCTTGTCAAAACTCTTTTGACTTAACAATGGATTTCCCCAAGCATTTTGGTTGAGGAAGAATCTTGGCAGCTGTGAAAATCACCCCATTTGATGAATTTCTGGGGGTCCTAAAAAGATGGGGGAGGCAAATCTTTAGCTTATTAAGAGTGAGGGCAAGAACATAGCATTTCCCCTAAATTGGCTTCATTATATAGCCATGCAGCCAAATTTATTTGGATATGTAGCAGTTGTGTTTCTGGCACTATACAAAATTGGCTACATTTGTATTCTCTGGAAGATGGAGTTTTGTTCTGTTTTTAAAGTGGCTGACGAGTGAGCAGTGCGCACCCTTTTAGACAACAGCAACAGCAACAAAAAAGGAAAGCAAGTGAGGTAATGTTCCTGGAGCTTCCCCTGAAAGTTACCTTGCATCTAACAAATGAACAGCATGGTCTTGTTGAAGACTTTTCTATGTGAGCAGTGATTTGATGGCTGCAGGCTAGGCAGGGCAGCAAATCCTGTTGAGCTGTGAAGCATCAGGTCCTGAAGAAATATGAAAGAGTGAGTGCAGATGCTTCAGTGAAAAAGAAAGGAAGTAAAAAAGATGACATCCATTTATGGTGGGAAAGAAAAAAGTACTTGCAGTCCAAACCCTGTTGTCCATGGCTGACTTGTATTTCTGTACATCTGATGTATTGAAATCAGGTTCCAGCACTGAATGTTGATGTTTTCTCTTTCCTTTGTCGTAGGCATACATTATGTGACCCCCCCCCCAATATTGCAGTAGTCCAAATATTGCTATGCCTGGCATGAAGAGATAAATGGTCCAGGTTTCTCCATTGTTGACCTATTGTCTGATGGTCACAATCAGCAGAAACAATGTGAGCGGTTTGGACTGAGCATTCTTGTTTGGACCTTCAAACAGTGACAATAAAAACAGCTTGGGTTCATAGACAATCTGTTGCTGAACTATTGTAGAAATTTACAATAGAAAACTCTGCTGCCAGTCAGTTTAGACAGTACTGAACTAGATGGGCAGTATTCCTGTATTCCTAGTGAATAGGAAAACCATGGTATTAGAAGATCAAAAGCTGCCAGATCCAATATCAGGGTATGGGTGGCATCATGTGGCATGGTGGTTACAGTGTTGGACTAGGACCTGGGAGATGCAAGTTCAAATCCCCACTTGGCTGTGAAGCTTCCTGGCTGACGTGGGCCAGTCACTGCCTCTCAGTTTAGCCTACCTCACAGAGTTGTTGTGGGCATTACATGAGGAGGGGGAGAACCATGTGCAGCACCTTGAGCTCCTTAGAGAAAAAGGTGGGATGCAAATGCAATGTTATGTGAGGCAAGGCATACTGATGTTGAACTTTCTCCATGATCTTCCCAGAAAGCATTTGGCAATGCCGCTTGTAATCTTTTCATACCCATATTTAATGCCTGGTGTAAAATTGTCAATGTGATTGCTAGTTAAAAAAAAGAAGTAGGTAATATGAGCATCAATTTACATGATTGCATCTACTCATCATGTAACGAAGCACCTAATTTTTGTCTTAGTTGCCCACATTAGTCTGAGAAAGTGTATGTAGAGAATAAACTATTCCTTAAAAAATTACGGACTCTTTTCCAAAATTTTAAGCATAATGTATAAATTGGGGTGATGAAATATATTTTATGCCTCTGATCTTTTTTAAAAAACATAAAACAAAAAAACAAACAGTAGTCTTCTTTCCGGTGTTAGGGATGACCACTGAAAAGGTCAGGTTGATAATAATACATTAGAATCCATTAAGCATGAGCAGTGAGGGAGTTATTAAACTCCAGGTTTTGGGTAGGGGGGGATCATTTAAAAACATAATGGCATTGAAGCATAGCAAAGTGAGCTGAGGGAATCTTTTTGTTTGGGTATCCTAATAGAATATAATGGCCACTTTTGAGCCATTATAGTCCATCAATTTAGCAAGTTTTATGCGCTGAATATCCTTTACTGAGAAAATTCGCCAAACTCTCATGATGCTGAGTATAACACCATATCAAGTTTGGGAGCTGAGGAAAGGATTCCACTATTGTTGTTGCTATTACTACTACTACTACTACTACTACTACTACTACTACTGTTAACAATAACATTGGGTTGTATCCAGGGTAGTGCTAAGTAATGTAGCCCATAAGGCCGATATTTACTTACTTACTTACTTATTTATTTATACATACATACATACATACATACATACATACAAACTTTATTGAATTTTAAAAAAAACCGGTTACCAAACATAAAGTGTCATCCAAGACAAGGCCAGGATTTATGCTCACCCAATAGAACCCCTCAGCTCCACCTGCATCACTCTAAATTGGTTCTATGTGTTCCCCCAACCCTTTGGAGCAGGTTTCAGGAATCTGGATCTGCCCCTCATAAGTTTCTGGAATGCTTAACAGTAGTACATGAAGAAGTAAACTTAAAAATATTCATACAGTCAGTTGAAGCCGTACTCCTATTATCTGAATTAGTCAGAGTGAGGATGTATGGGCTGATGTTGTCTATACAATGATGTTCTGGCCTGTGGTATGTATTGAAGTGGAATTATTGTTATGCCCATTACTGAAGGGGCCAGTGTCGTGTATGCAAGTATGCGAACTGACCACAAGACTGGTAAGATCCAGTTAAAGAGGAAACTAACAGCTGAATGTCAAAATGAAAAACAACTCTGTAAAACTTACAAGGAAGGTTCTTACACGTACAGTAAAAAATGGGTTGAGTAAGTGTTTTCAAAGACTGTGGTTGGATGAGAGATTGTAAAATACTGGGGCAGCAGCAGGTAGTTGGGTAGAGCATGAACAGCTAAGATGACATATACTTGTCTATATCATATGTGTCCTAATGGAAATACTCCGACAGACTTTTTGGTCTCTGTCCAGTAATGCATTACTGAATAAAGTCTGGAAATTTGGTGTGAGCTGAGCTTCCATACTTGAACCTTGAAGGAGAATTTCCCCTAGAGTATGTGAAGGAGGCTAAACTTTTGGCCCAAGCCGGTGTTTTAAATAAAATTCTGGCAAGTTATAATGATCACGTTGCTATTTAACAACAACAACATTCTGGATACTACCCTCTCTCCTCTTATTTAAAGCTAAGTTACAAAGCATTGGCCAAATAGTCATGGATAATAAAATCAAAATGCTGACTGATCCCTAACTTTAGCTAGGGGAGTTGTGGTGGTAGGAATATGCTGGCCCCTGTAAATTAGAGATATAAAGCATGCTTTAAGTAGAACCAATATGTGTCGAGATATTTCCCACTTTCCATGCCCTTTCAGTCCCGTTAATTTTCCATTACAGCATGTCAGCGTTGAATTGATATATAGGCATCTCCAACTGCTAAGGTACACTGTGTACACATTTATTAAGATTAATTAAAAAGTAACAAATTGTAAAGTAATAACATTAACAATGAGTGGGAAAAGTGTAGACATTTTGACAGTCTCTCTCTCTCTCTTTTTGAATTTCATTAAAAGATGGTAGCGACAAAAACCCAGGAGACTCTTTCTACTTTACTAAAGAAATAGGTCACAGATTCAATTACAGTCACTGAAGCATGGACTCAATCTATCATGGCAAATTAAGTACATTTTAGCAACCTACTTTCCTTTAAAAATTTTATAGACACTTTCAGTGGAAGAAGAAAGAAGAGTATAGAAAAAAAGAAATTGCAAACCGAAAAGGTCTCCCCCACTCTTTTTTCTTCCTGTTGCTGCTGAATGTTTGGTATGTTTTGCTACATGCATAAGACAAAAAGAACATCATAATAGTATACGAGAAAGACAATTGCTTTTAAAAACCTGGCTCTTTTTGTGGAGTTTTGCTTTTGAATGGAAGCATATTGCATTTTAAATCTACATATTATACCAAGTTGGGGCTTGGCTCTAAAATGAACAGAGCCAAACAGTTATATGTCCAAGGATGTCATACTCAGAGAAGACCCATTAAAAGTGATAGACTTAAGTAACTTAAATCCAATTATTTTGACAGGTCTACTCTGAGTAATATTGGGCATCGCCCAAAATCTGGAGCGTGACAAATAAATTGCAAATGAAGTAATAGATATAGGCAGGGCAGGATAGCAGAGGCTTTGGTTCAGATTTAAAATGTCCAGAACTATTAATTAAACATTGTTTCTTGAGGCTTTACTGTGATTGTTGAAATTATATCCTGCAGCTCAACAACTACTATGGGGGGAAATCTCAAAAATAGCTCTAGAACTCTAGAACTCAATCCTAGAAAAAGGTCAACAACTTTGGTTGACCCTCACCCATGTTTACTTCATCACATCTGACCCTCTTTGAAGAAAGTTTGGACACCCCTGCTATAGAGGCAATGACCAATTTATACACGTCCAACTGATGTATGACCGCACATGTGTGCATCACACCCTCCCCCCCCGAAGTGGCTGGAAAAGGGAATGGAAAAGGGTGGAATGGGGTGGGGGCTTAATGGCACGGGGTGGGCTCATGCAAACTCCATCATTGCACACGATGGCCTGGAACACAACCCCCCCCCACAAATCGAGGCTTGCACACACCCCTTTCTCTATACACATGGGGGGAGAGAAGATTTGTAAGAGACTGTGTGTGTGTTGTGGGCTGGGGGTGGGATTCTGTTCCAGGAAGCTGAATGAATGAGAGAATGAAGATGCGTACACACCCCTACAGCCCGCAGAAGTGGTTTAGCTGAATGAAAATATTAGACTGATGAAAAGCCTTTCCACCCTTTGCCTATAGCGGAATTGATTTTATTTTGACAACAGGAATTTATAAACATTCCCTTTCAGCAAAGTTGTCTGGCAGCCATGTTTGCAGCATCACTTCCACCATAACAACACAGCAGCCGGGGGGGGGGGGGAACAAGGGGAGGAGGGGAGGAGAAACTGACAAATGAGACCTAATCTATTTCCTCTCCAAACTTAATGCTTCGTTTTGCTAAAGTGCCCCCAGGAGATGAGTGCACTTTGGAATATGAGGGTATTCTCCGGCCTTTAGCAAATTAGATGTATATTAGTTTTTATATTTAACCTTTGCACCTGGAAGAAGCATTTGAAGAAGCTTCTTAACCTTAGCAACAGCACAGTTTCTGTTTCAGGAATGTCTCTCCTAGTCTGGTCCTGTGTAACTAACGTAGAAGGACTGCTTCTTAGCCAGCAGAAAAAAATCCATGAGAAAAGCAACCATAGATTTAGAGATGTTTGCTTGTTCAAACACTTTCCAAGGCCTTTATATGGACCACTGGAGCCTATATTCTATAACCAAAATGGGACGCTCCAGATGTTGTCATCTAAAACTCCCATCATCCCTGACCACTGGCCATGCTGAGTGGGGCTGATGGGAGTTATGGTCCACAACATCTGGAGGGCACCATTACAGCTATTATCTTCCTTATCCACTACGCTTCTCAGGATTGGCCCTGTAAAGACCAAGGTGAAGGAGCCTGCTTCAGATGGCACTGTGAAGGTGGCAGTCAAAAAGATGAAGGAAATAATTGGTGTATACTGCAGCAAGACTGCTTAATGTGTTGGCCCATGGGTTTAGGATAGCATTGGGGTTTTAGGTAGCAACATGACTTGTGTTGGCCCTGGTTTAACTCAAACTGGAGCTCTACCTCCAGTACATTGAAGTTCTGCTCTACAAGAAGACATCTGCGATCACCTGGAGTAGCTGGGCTTGTCACTTCCACATATTAATCCCCATAATTCTGTTCTCTTTCCACATTAATTGTAAATTTTTACTTTTTAAAAACCACTCATCTATTTTAATTCATATAAGGTACCCAACTGTTGCTGTCTGGTGGTAGCAGTAACTATGTCTGTGATTGGCAGTGATGAAAGTGGTGATTGCCACAAACTTGGATGTCTTTAAAGAGAATTAAACCAATCAATGAGGATCAGCAATGGCTATGTTGTGCTTCCATAGTCAGAAGCAATAATGGTTCTGAATACTAGTTGATGGAAACCATTGAGTGCTACTGAGCTCAGGTATTGGTTGCAAGCTACTGATGGGAATCTGGTTGGTTACTGTGATTGGACTTTGGCCTGATCCTGTAAACTCTTCTTTTTTCTTTTTTAAATATGTATTTACATCTACATTTTCTCTCAAAATACATATTTAATGTGTACTTGCTCTTGAAATATGCATATAAATAAGTATTTTGATGTGTTTCAGCTGCTGACAATTGCACTGCGACATTCTGCTGAGGTTTGGATCAATTCATTTTGTATCTGTACATGCTTAGGAATAACAATGATACCAATTTTTGCTTGTGGTTTTCTGAACCCAACCCCATGTCTCTTCTGTAATGCAGGCTGACACAGAATAGACGGACTTACATGGATTTTACTGAACCGGTTTAGTGTCCTGGAAAACGATCCTTGGCTGAGGAAGCTCTGGCAGAAAACATGTCTTGTGTAGGCACTGAAGCTGCTCCTACTGTAACTCAGCCTCTGATGCATTGCAGCGCTGCACTTTGAGAAGTCATCTGCTACTTTTCCATGTGGAAGAGCTCCTGGAGTAGGCACTAGCTCTTACTTATTATGAATGGAGCCTTGATAAAGTGGCAGGAAATATACAGATAAGGGAAAAGACAAGGTTCTTTGTCTTGTGACATTTTTCAAGTTGAAAAAGGTGCTACTGGCTAGCTAATAGGAGGGCAAGGAAGAATGAAGAGGAAAGCATCTTTTAAATACTAAGGGATACTGAACTAGGAATCCCAGAGGTAACTATTTCTCCTCCATGGGCAAGGTTCTTGAGCTGGTGGTGGCAGACCAGAGCCAGTCACTCTTGGAGGGAACAGATTTTCTAGATCCATTTTAATTGGGTTTTAGGCTTTGTATTGGCATAGAGACTGCTTTGGTCACCCTGTATAGCAGCAGCAGCAACAGCAGCAGCAGCAACAACAACAACAACAATGTTGGGAGAGAGACAGGGAAAATGTGTCCCTGTTAATTCTCCTTGATGTCTCAGACACAGGTGCCAGGAGACCATGGGCTGATCTGAGTGCTGGTTGTGTGCTGTGACTGGGCTATAGAGAAGGAGGCAGACCCATTTCTCTCTAGAATATATATTGGGGGTGGGAAAGCAACTGTACTACTCAGTGGAGGCTGGTCTATTAGGACAAATTGGGTGCTGCCCACCAACGTCAGTCTTCCCTGAGCCAGCCTGCTGCCTTATAGCGAGTCCTGGGGGTGGTACTACTTATCAGTTTTCTCCCCCTTAGTCTCAGTGTTGCCCTTCCAGAACTCAGCAAGGAGGGGGATGGAGGCGAAACTGGAATTAGTTGGATCTGCCTGCCATCAGCTCTGGCACCACCTACTGTTTAGGCTCCCTGCCTTCCATCCAAGCAGTCTCAATGGGCATCGTTCATCCCTGATACTACTTTGCAGCCTTGGTTTTCACCCATTGGATTAGCCTGAAGAGTTGATACATCCTGAGAAAGATGGTGAGAAAGATAGACCATATTTTAAACAGTAAGAATATAATGGGAACCGTCAGTGCAGCTGAAAGGTCCACTCCCTTGGGCTTGGAATGCTCACTCAGTTGAGCAGGATACATGTTTATAAGCTATTATAACAGATCTGAAAAAGATGTTGGCTTTCTACACTGTCAAGTTTTTCAAACTGCATGTGAACACAATATATATTTAGATATGCTGAGATCACTGCTCATGTAAAGGAAGGCAATGCCCAAGAATATTTTTTGCGAAGGGCATATTTTTTATGCTAGCAGGTTAACAATGTTTTTAAAATCTATATGTCAAACAAATAATTAAGACAACCAATGAGCAAACATCTGTTTTTCTGAAAGCCTCCCAAGAGCTTAGCTAATTAGAATCAGGGAGGAAAGTGAAGACTCTTTGATACTAGGTGAGGGAAAGATCTTCCACAACAAAAAGAAAAGCACATCTCACTGTTCGACAAAAAATGCACCCCCCCATCAGAAAGTCAAGGAAATATTCAAAGTAAATAATATTACACATCGTGAATCGATGGAAACATAAAGTCTTCACGTCATGCTGAAATAATTGACTGGGCTCTCACCTCTGGTAGTCTGAGAATGAATTAAGCTCCAATAACATGGCTTTGCTGCCTCAGCTAAGTTTGCACTGAGCTCCATAAATAACCATGCACTTAAGCAAATGTATTCATTTGACAATTTATCACATGCACACATCATTGAGAATTGTGGAATATGGACTCAGATAGTAGCAAAATCAAAAGTATATTGACTGGCAAGTAACAGAATGAAAATTCATCACAATAGTGTTTACATAGGACTTCAAGCACTTCAGAAATGTTATTCTGTTAACCCTTAAAATCTTGCACATGTAAGATCTGCCACTATAATCTTCATTATCCCTCAGTTACCCCCTCAGCAGCTGAGATCTTTGTTTGTCATCCTTCTTTGGCTGCCCTTCCTTTTACAGATCATGTAAAAGGGTCCTTTTACATGATCCTTACAGATCCTGGGTCCAAATGCAGACTTCCAGGCCACTAACATTTGGGACTCTCCTCAGACTTCCTTCAGCTTCATGACTTGATGGAGTCAAAACAGAAAACGGAACCAGATGCAGATTGGTAGCTGTGTTCAATGTACTCCACAATCAACAGGATGGCCAGATTAGTTCCCTCTGCCAAAGTATTCTGTACTGTCTGCAAAATCAAGTTGCTAGCTAATGAAGCTTTCTCAGAGAGCTTTTAGGTGCTCCATTTCAGACTCAGTCCATGAGTGACCTGGTCAATTTGAAAGGCCTGCGTTAATACATTAGCAGTAGTATTCTGAACTGGCTCACTAACTGGATCTCAGCTGAAGTTCTTTCTCCGTTTTTTGTGTGAGGCAATGCAGCATGCCTCCAAGAAAGCAAAAACACACACAACTGTTTTCACTGATGAAATATTGGGCAATGAGTGTGTTGAGAAGGTGCATTCCATAGCTTTGAGGGAGAAGGTCAAATTCCTTGTAAGATCACCAAACAGCAAGAGCACTGCTATGAACCTCACCCACATTTTTGCTGCCAAACCCTAGTGCCAATATTGAGAGGCTCATAAGTACCAGTGTTGTGTTCAAAAGTAAAAACAGGGCCTGAATTTCCCTGGGCGCATCAAAACTCTATCTTTCCTTCTGTTATGGTATGCCATCATTTGCTGAGTCGGACCCCAGATCAGCTGTTCTGCATTTGCTGCAGAAGAAGGGATGGAGGATGAGAGATTGGCCTAATGGGCCAAAAAAGGGGTACTTTAAGGATATTTGCAAGTGTGCGATAAGCTATATTTGACCAAAATGAAGGTGAAGTAGAGGAGACTGGTCAAAAAGAAGAATGTATTTTAATATGGTTTGCACGGTTAAAGTCTGGAAACTGCATATGTTCTACCCTTACACAATTTGTGTGCATACTGTCCTTGACATTGCCTGTCATTTAAATGCTTTTTAAACACATGACATCTAACATGCCTAGTCCACCCAACATTTTCCAACTGCACTGAGACCTGTATCCATCACCTCTCCAGATATTTTGAAATGGACCATTGTTTTGATTTCACCTGGATATTTTAGCAATAGTCAGTTCTGCTACCTTCTCAGTGAGAAACCATTGACCCTACAAAGGAGGGGGGAGGTGTCTCACAGCTACCATCTGCACATTGAAAGAGAGTGTGGAAAGGGTTTCAGGGCCAGTCATGTTCTCCTCATGTATACATGTCCAAAATGCACAAGAAGGAATACTGGATGCATATAAGTGCAAATACAGTGTCCCTTCTTGCACACACTGATATGCACATACAACTCCTTCCTGCATACTTTGAACCTATGTATGTGGCAAGAGTGGAAGGCTGCCTTAACCCCCCCCCCCAAGATGCTTTAGTACACAGCTGGAAAAACAATGATTCATTTTAATTCAAATATTCTCTCAGCCATGAAGCCCTTTAGGTGGAAGCAAAAAAGTCTCAGTCTCTCCATCCTGCCTACTTCACAGGACTGATGTGAGCATAAAAAAGGTATAGCATAATCCCATGTAAGCAATCATGAAACTCCTCAAAGTAAATGTGAGAGATGACTATATTAGATAAACCTTCCTTTCTTGCCAATGTGATTCCTTCTAAACAAGCAGATCATACATTTTGCTTGCACCTAAAACAGCCAATGTATTTGAATAGGTGCAGAAACATTGTAAAATGAAGCCAAGGTAACCCTCCTCCCATTTGCGACGAGTTCCTTTCCCCTACTCCCAATAAGTCACCTTTCATCCAGTCCCATGCTGAAAAAGGTCTCAATGATTGTGTCATCATCAATCCTATATGTTGAAGATGGATAGTAGCTGTCTGCATATAGCTCAGTCTGCCTATGGAAGATTGGGCAAAAATGCACTCCTAGGTTAATAATGTCTCCTGCGATTGTCGTTTTCAGTGGGGTTACATAAGGATCTTATGAAAACGTTCTTATCAGTTTAAATGTCTGACTCGGTTCCAGCTAGTGCAGAAAGAAATTCAGTTACCAATTTGGTGGGAAGACTTTTCAGTGATGAAAATGTTTTTGCTCCATCTTGTGGATGGAAAAAAAAGGAACCCGTGTTTTCTTTCAACAGTTCTGCTTTGAAAACTTGCTATGAATGGTCGCAAGCAGATTAAATCACCATATTTAATCTAAAATGTTGAAGACAGCAATCCAGTTTTGTATGTTTGGTCTTTCTTACCTGAATTTTCCTTCCTGAAATGAGGAACCAATATGTACGGCTGTGAAAACGTGATGATGCTTTCTCATGACCCTCTCTGCTTCCTACCTAGGGGTTGTCTGAAACCTGATTCACCCTGATGGTTATGGCATTAGTAGTGAATTCTGCTTCCTAATGATGGCCATGCCAGAGTGATACCTTTCCCCTTCTCCCTTCATTCACTAGCACATCATACTGAAACAAGAGACAAAACCCACATTTTAATGTGCCTTCCATTGAAGGCAATGGACAGTATCCTGGAAAGGTGAGAAACTGTGGAGTGAGGAATAACTGAAACACCCACAATTTCAGCACTGTGCACCAGTACACTGTGAGTTCACATTAAAACATAGTTTAGTTTAACTATGTTTGAATGTGACATGTGGATGTATAAAAAGCGATAAAGGTAAAAGTAAAGGACCCCGACAGTTAAGTCCAGTTGCAGAAAAAGTGATAGTTTACACATATATCTTTATATATATTTGTTATCAGGGCATCAGTTATACATATATTATAAAGTAGAATTCTAAATCATTCTCCAGCACTGTAATATATTTTATAAGCAACTGCTATCTTTGCATTATTCTTTTCCCTTTCTCAAACATGGGAGAGTAATGTATTTCTTGTTGAACAAGAAATTGCAAGCCCAACACTGACATCTGGTGTCTGAACAGGGCTGAACATCAACCAAACCTAGTTTAATAAATGCTGGTTATTTTCAATGACAATATATTTATTAGGGGTGTGCAGAGTCAAATCCTGATGTTAATAATTTCTTTCAGGCCAGACTGGAGTCTCCAGAAAGCTAAAGAGCTCTCTGTTGCTTTTTTTCTATGCTTTTATGTGCTGATACAGCTCTATATTCTGCTATAGAATATCTCTATGTTTCTCTAATTTTCTTCTAAGCTTACAATAAGTGTGGCTAGAGAACTCTAGAGAAGTGTGACTTTTGAAGGATGGCTGTGTTCAGCCTGTGCATCATTTTGGGAAGTGTGAATTTTGTAAGTTTGCAGTTAAATGTGACCTGAATCTAATTTCTCCTCTCTCCCCTGGCTTCCACCCAGTAGTGCCACAAACTTCTTGGCACTCTCATGTCCAGTCTCCTTGGGCCGCTTGCCTTGTCTACATGGCAGGGCTTCCAAACAGTAACGAATATTGCAATTGGGCAATGAAATGAAACGTTTCATGAACTGTGACGTGGGGGAAAGGCCATCTTCCAAGTGTGTATGGAGGATGCATATAGATGGCATGGTGGGAGATTAAGCAACAATGGCATCAACAGATCAGTAGGAGGGTCACTGTGCTTCACAGGAAGAAGCTCCCACGTGCAACTGATGACATATCCACTCAAAAGGATCAGGTAAGTCTTCTTCCTGAGACCCAGGGGACACACAGGAAGCTGCCTTATACCAACTCAGACTATTGGTCTACCTAGAATCATAGAATCATAGAGTTGGAAGAGACCACAAGGGCCATCGAGTCCAACCCCCTGCCAAGCAGGAAACACCATCAGAGCACTCCTGACATATGGTTGTCAAGCCTCTGCTTAAAGACCTCCAAAGAAGGAGACTCCACCACACTCCTTGGCAGCAAATTCCACTGTCGAACAGCTCTTACTGTCAGGAAGTTCTTCCTAATGTTTAGGTGGAATCTTCTTTCTTGTAGTTTGGATCCATTGCTCCGTGTCCGCTTCTCTGGAGCAGCAGAAAACAACCTTTCTCCCTCCTCTATGTGACATCCTTTTATATATTTGAACATGGCTATCATATCACCCCTTAACCTCCTCTTCTCCAGGCTAAACATGCCCAGCTCCCTTAGCCGTTCCTCATAAGGCATCGTTTCCAGGCCTTTGACCATTTTGGTTGCCCTCCTCTGGACACGTTCCAGTTTGTCAGTGTCCTTCTTGAACTGTGGTGCCCAGAACTGGACACAGTACTCCAGGTGAGGTCTGACCAGAGCAGAATACAGTGGCACTATTACTTCCCTTGATCTAGATGCTATACTCCTATTGATGCAGCCCAGAATTGCATTGGCTTTTTTAGCTGCTGCATCACACTGTTGGCTCATGTCAAGTTTGTGGTCAACCAGGACTCCTAGATCCTTTTCACATGTACTGCTCTCAAGCCAGGTGTCACCCATCTTGTATTTGTGCCTCTCATTTTTTTTACCCAAGTGCAATACTTTACATTTCTCCCTGTTAAAATTCATCTTGTTTGTTTTGGCCCAGTTCTCTAATCTGTCAAGGTCATTTTGAAGTGTGACCCTGTCCTCTGGGGTGTTAGCCACCCCTCCCAGTTTGGTGTCATCTGCAAATTTGATCAGGATGCCCTTGAGTCCATCATCCAAGTCGTTGATAAAGATGTTGAATAAGACCGGGCCCAAGACAGTACCTAGCTCAATATTATTTATACTCACCGACAGAGGCTGTTCCAGGGTTTAAAGCACGAGTCTTTCCCAGCCCCACTTGGTGATGCATCAGATTGAAGCAAGGAACTTCTGCCTGCAAAGCAGGTGCTTTGCCACTGAACTATGCCTCTTTCCTTATTTAAGGCTATCAATGACCATTAACCATGCTGAAAGTCTGTAGGAACATAGAGGCAGAAGAATCTGCCTTATTCAGAGTCAGACCACAGGTCCATCCAGCCACGGTCTCTCCCACTGAACTTCTGGCTCAGGGCTTGATAGGCCAATGGTCTGACACAGAATCAGGCAGCTTCACATCTTAATCCAGAGACCTTTGTTTAAGATGTTGCTGGGCTCCCAACTCATAGCACCCCTGAATGTTGGCCATGCTGGTTGGGGCTGATGGAGCCTAACAACATCTGGAGGGCCACATGTTGCTCATCCCTGTCAAAAACTCATATATGCAAAACCATATCAAGAAAACCACTGATAACCTATCATGATTAACAATTTTCCTTCATTCCCTCTCACACTTCAAACAACTCAATCAAGCCAGCTCATTCTTGTCTACCTTGATGTCTCTTTGATCATTTTTATCCACTTTTCATGAAACATTTCTTTTTGCAGAAAGGATACTTTGCTCTAAGGATGTGTGTGTGAATGCTTCCTTTGAGAAGCAGCAACCTGCAGTTATAGCTGGTATTAGTCCAATTGGAATCAAAGATTATGTGGATGTCAGAAAAGAACCCGCGGTCAGACCTGATCATTTCAGTGTGATGTAAAGCATTCTTTTGATCCGTGCAATAAAAAAAGGATAGAAGAGTCAAAGTCCATTTATCTCCTTGCATGTCGTCAGAATGCTGACCCTTGAAAAGCCTGCAATATTTTGAATTTTAAGGCATTTAAACTAGAATGAACATTGAGGCCATAATTTCACATTGCAAAAAACCCAACATCCAGTTTAATGAATCAAAAGAAAAGCTTCTTTTTTCTTTGTGTCCCATATGTAGTTGTTCTTTTTTATAAGAAGCATGGCTTTGCCAAATACAGGCATCCCACATCTTACGTGTGGTGGATGTGTTCAGTTCCAAGGGCAACATGTATACACAAAAATTGCCTATAGCCAAAACCACATTACTCTTGGTTCTGCTCTGCAGCCTGTCCGCTATAAGATGGCCCATGGGGGGGGGGGAGAGAAAGCATCTCTACTACTGACAGAGCTGGTACACCAAATGGGCCTTTCCCAGGAAGCAGAGATGAAAGCTTAAAAGCTCTTTCCATGCCAGATCTTCTTGATGTTACCCTGCACAAAGAGAGCTTTTAAGCTCTCAGGCCTACTTGCATGCCAGCTCTGGGACTGGTAGGGATACTGTTGCAAGATCTCACAGGACAATCCGTTTCTTCGAACTGGTTCTGGGAGTGGAGGGGATGCATTTCAGCCTGCCAGCGTGTGTTTGAAATTGCACAAGTTAAATGAGCTCATCTGCATCACTGAAGACGGAAGCAACTAAATAGAGATACCCTCCCCCACTTACCTGTGCATGCCCTAATGTTTAATTAACTTTTATCATTTCCAAAATATGTTGTTGTGGTATGTTGAAAAATGTGCAAGAACAGAGCCTGATGTGTACAAAGTTTTCATTCTCTCTCTCTTGCAAGCAGGGACCAACTGTGCATTAAGAATATATGGGGTTTTACTCAATGTCAGTGCAAGGATTTCTGCAAATGCAGCAGGACTCCCCCGTCTCCTCTCTCATCCCCTACAGGCCCCCTAAATCTGCCCTAGAGGAGCCTCCAACCCCCCAGAGCAGATTTGGGGCATGCATAGGAGGAGGATGTGGAGGAAGTCCAGTTGCACTAGCCTTTGCCCTGATTCAGCAGGCTCTTACATTCCTAAGACCTTGGAAAAGCAAGGCCTGCAGGTGATTGAGAAGCCATTAAAAGCTGCTGCAGTATTTTCCATTTTCAGTGTGAACAATGATGCATGCAGAGGCTCTCTCATTCCTTTCAAAGGATGGAGGAGCAGGTAAAGAAATGTCGCTGTAGATTTTATTCTGTTCACTGGTGAAGATGGGGCAAGCCATTGCAATCCCGACATCCACTATTGCCTGAAGACCAATTGCAAGCATCAGTGTCCACACACAGGGCTTATCAGCAGAATGGACCACTTAAAAAAATAGTGGACTCTCCTTCACTGGAGGTTTTTAGACAGAGGTTGGGTGGCCATCTGTCAAGGATTCTTTCACTGTGATTCCTGGATTGCAGGTGGTTGGACTAGATGAGCCTTGGGGTTCCCTCTGAACTCTACAGTTCTATGACTCTATCACATGTATGAGAAAATAGGGTTGTGCCTCCTGGCCCAACGTCTGACACTGCCATGCACACCCTGGTTAATGCCATGCTTCTGAACCTGATGTTTTTAACTAGGATAGCTGTACTCGAGTAAATTTCTCTATGCAATTGAGAAACCCCAGTCTCCCAAGACTCCCAATCATACAGAGTCAATCCACCTTAGACCATTGCTGAATATGTGTCAGTCAGAGAGGTTGAACCAGCTGGAGTCAGGGATGCTGGTGGCAGAGCCAGCAGTCATGGTCCTGATCCAAATCCATGCCTTACTCACAGAGGCTTTAGAGCCACAAAGATCCACTCCTGCCCCCCTCTGCCCATATCAGGGGAGCATCTTACATGCATTGGAACCCCTCTAAAAATTTAAAAGGAAATGGCACGGCTGAGATTTGAAACTGTAAGCACACTTATTGCTGGAACATACAAGCATATTCGGCTCCCTTCTTAAGACATGCAAACAAGACAGGGTTACACCATATAATCTTCAAAAGATCAAGAGAAAATCTCTCTCTCCCCCCTCCATTTTCATCATAGCGAAGTGAGGTGTTATTAGAAGTGATTGAAGGGATTCTTAAGACACTGTACAGTTGCATTAAACAGAGGCCACCTTTGTGCATTTCTGACACCAGCATGTCGGGAGAAGGTAATAACCATGTTTGCCAATGATTCATAATCTGTGAGTAAAGGTATTGTTTCTCGGTTGCTGTCTGTGTATGCCAGAGATGAAAATTAGATGTTGCAGAGAACCAGAGGAACGTTGAAGGTAATGAGATCTCCATAGTTTGTTACAGGGATGAGTCAATGATCTACAGTCAGGGGGAAGGCCTGAAAAATTACACTTCAATTATCTCTTTGAACAGCAACACCAGATCTCACCCCCTTAAAGATGGGGATAGCGACACGGTTAAATTACAGTGGAGAACTTCCGGACTTTAAGTGACTTTTCTTCTCAAAGATGGAAAACTCTGAGAAGAAGAAGAAAAATAAAGACATAGAGGCAATAATTACTTAGCCTTTAGAGCTGAAAGAAACAGATTTTGCTAAAGGGCAGAAAAGTGGTATTCATTTTTTTTCTCCACCAGACTATCTCTCAAAAATATATTTCATTCCTTCTGAAATATGCTCCTTTATTTTGTCCCATATTTTGGTTTATGGATTGGCAAATCTTAAGCAGTTTGGATTATCCCAAACGACCAGATCTACCATTAGATAGAATGGGGCAGCAGATATTGATGAATGGATGCAGTATATTGGACAACACAACACAGCTGTGTGGGTCATGTGGTCTGGCCCACACCCTCTGATGCCCTCAGGATGCTGTCTGGTTGGCATCTGTTCATTGAATAGGGAGTGGGCACCATCTTGCCTGTCTGAGGCAGCAAAGTATTGTGAGTCAGCTCTGACCTTTATTGAGATCAATCCCCAATATGTCAAGATTTAACTGAAAAATGTTTGTGTGAGAAAGGCCAGGTTGGCAAACTAGGTTAGAAGTTGCTCCCTGATGCTTTTCATGTGAAAATAGATCCTTAGGTTCATATTCAAAACAAAGGAGCCTCAAGTTGCATTCTGACTAGATTACAATTCAAGGCAAGATCTACTCCTCACGAGCATTTGATTTTGTTTATACTTCAAAGATCACAAAGGATACAAACCCTGTCATTTTGAAAGTATCCACACCCTATTCTGAATTTTGCATTTTTTAAGAAGAGGGATTTTCCTGAAACACAGTGATTTAATTTGTTTTGTTAGGATATTCCCAAAAGAATAACTGCATTGCAACTGAAATCCATAGTGTTTGACTGAAGCCTGCCTACAGCATTCACTTAAGATATTTTTATATACATAATACATAGACATAAACGGAGCCTTCATTTATTAAGTGCCTATCATACTGTTCCATAAATGAAACCCTCAACTTTTTAAAATGGGGTCTATCTACAACTTCCACATCTGATATTTTGCAAATAAAACATTGATGCTTCCCTTTAAGTCGGCCATCGCTCATGCAGTAGGTTTTACAGACAATAACAGTGCATTAGTAATTTGGGGTGGGGAAAGATGTATTATGCTGTAAATATTTAAAATCAAATTTGAAAAAACGGACAGAGATAAATGTGGCAGGAGTATAATATTGCCACGGGCGATGCGCTCCTACGAAACTTCTGCTTGTGAAATTTTTGTTTTATCTGGTAGGTGGCAGGATTGAAAAGGAAGTTCAAATAAATGTGGCACTCTAAATGTATGGTGTCTTTTGGATGCATGGTGTCTTTTGAATGCAAAGAAGGCATTTACCTTACCCCATATGTGCCCACTTGACCTCTTGGATCTGACACTTTTACAAGGCCGCATAATATTTGTTCAAATTTTGCAAGAAACTGACTTTTTAGTGTGACAGCACCGACTCACTGGAACTCCCTGCCAATTGAAGTCAAGCAGGAACCTTCATCGGACTGTTTCTGATGCCTGCTAAAAGCTTTGTTTAGGCAAGCTTCCTCAAGCATGTAATTTAATTATATATATTTGTGAAACTGTTCATTTCATCTGTACTTTGATAATTTTTATTGCCCACTATTTTTTAAGTTGTTTCAATGCTTTTTTTTAAAAAAATGAATGCTTTATATAAACTGATTAGAGATATTTTTGGTTGAACAGTATATGTAAAGCTTACTAAATAAAGAAAATTTTTTTTGAAATCAGGCAGCCAGCAAGAGGCTGGATTTCCCTCTTGAGGAAGCGACGTGACTTTTGAAGTTATGCAGATGGTCACTGGAAAAACATTACTTTAGGAGAACAACAGTAACAATAATTTTAGACAGTCCATTTAACATGCATTAAATATAAGGGGTGGGTAGAGAATAATTTCTAATCATTAAATACATTGCCATTGGTTTCTGTTATTACGGTTGGCAACTTGACACACAATATAATAACTTTTTTATTTTTTAAAAAATGATACTTTTTTGCTGTCACATTCACAGGCTTTAAAGGAAAATTAAAATCAGGTGTATCCTTTGCTAGCCTTTTACTTTTATTAGCTGTCATTTGTTTTTTTATTCAGAAGTGACATCTGATGTATTACTTAATCAAGAGGAAGAGAATTATGCATTGTACGTAATCAGTTACGTTTGCCATATCAAAAAAAAATTAGACTAACAGATGAGGAAAATAAATAAGATGAACTTCAAAAATGAAAATGCTTAGCCTTTGGAATTTTAGTTGACAGCTTTTGAAAATTAAATTATAAGTCAAGTGCTGATAGGTCTGATATCTTCTTTGCAGATGATGTATTGCAGCTTTAATGGAATATCATTTATCATCTCATAATAACAAATGTAGTATTTCTGGGCTTGTCATCTCTTCTGTGATGACAAATAGTCCCAACTTGTAGAAGTGATAATGGGATTTTTGTAATGATCTCTCCAAACTGACTCCGCTGCAGCACAGCCTGTTCCCTTCCAAGTGCACAATACCTCTTTAGCAGCAAATGCCATAGCCAAGTTTCACAAGTTTGCTTTATGTACACCTTTGTCGGCGGGTTGAAAGTCCCTTGGGTGGATTCTAGTGGAGACCAAAAATGATGGATTCTAGCAGAGGACAAAATTGTGAATCCCGCAGTTGTGTTTTGGTGGCAACAATGCAGCAGTGCACATCAATTCAGTGGCTGTCCTGTTCTACCTTTCCATATAGACTTGTCTACTGAGGAGTGCCCCTCCATGTTTGTTGTGGAATTCTCTGTATATTGTAGAGAATTCTGGGAAGTGTTCCAGGGCATTTGCCCAGCTAACACAGGGTGCTGTATCACCCATTAATCATGTTTATATCCCTTCCTTCTGCAAAAGGACCAGGTTGTTCCATGCATTGAGTCCCTAACTCAGCATCTCCCAACAGGTTTTGAACCTTTCTGACTCTCTGTGAATTGGACAAAAACCATAGCTAGAACAAGAATACCCTATACCAGGAGCAGAGAACACCCCCCTCCCGTTTGGACCACATTCCCTTAGGGTATTCTGTTGGAGGCCACCTGCCAGTTATAGGTAGGTGGAGAACCAAAAGCTGGCAAGGAGACCAGGTTTCAAAACCCCACTCAGCTCACTGGGTATTTTGGCCAGCCATTCTCTCAGACCACAGGCAGGGAACCCTTTTGACTGGAGCAATTCATCTGTCATTCACATGGAATTAGAGAGCTGGACTAGTAGATCTGGTCAATCGTGGTTCATAACCTCATGCAGCTTACTAGATGACCTTGGGAGAGCCATTATCTCTCAATTTAGCCTACTTCACAGACTGGTTGGGAGGAGAAAACAGAGGGAGGGAAAACAGGTACAGTACCCTCAGTTTCTTCTCCTCCTACTCCATCATTTTGCCCAGAAAGAAGCATCCGTGTTTCTGCAACTTTCTCAGCCACTTTAGAATTTTGTAAAAAAATTCTCTATAATTTTAGTTTGGTTTTGGAAACACCCAGGAAGGCTGCAGATTGGAAACTATAGGAGAGAAGATTTGAAGAATAAAAGGAGAGACTCATAAGCACCCTCTTTCTTTCTTTCTTTCTTTCTTTCTTTCTTTCTTTCTTTCTTTCTTTAACTTCCATTCCACCATGAGAATTTTGCTGATTTCCCCCCCTTCCACTTTCCTAATATTCTGGCTGCAATTTCTTTTCTCATCAACCAATGGACAAAGTTTTTTTTTTTAAAGAAGAAATTCTCAGCAGAAGGACTATCAGCAATTCGAAGCAAAATGTGGTTAGCCTGCGCTGCTGACAGTTGCCTAAGGGGCAAAGAAAAATCTAAAGGTTATTTCTTCTCTTTCCCCTTTAGGATATCAAAATAATTCTGTGAAGTCAGGAGACTAGAGGTATTGACTTTAGGATGACAGATTTTTTAAAAGTGCTCAAAGTGCTGAGCTTGGCTAAGCAATGATAGTGGGTCCTTGATAACCATCTACAAGTCTAGAAAAGGGTGTTAACACCAAGGAAAGAAGAATTGCTTAATGTCATGTCCAGGCATATTGCAGAAAGGACAAGGAGAATATTTAGAGAAGGACGATATTAAGAGAGGGACAATTGTTGTTTAGGGGACACAGCTATGGGCAGAAAGAAAACTTGTCAGGAGCCAGGAGCCAGGCCCTGTGACCAATAGGGCTTCACAGGACTGGGGCTTTCCTAAGTTTGTTCTGAAGAGGCAAGGCGCAGCCGCACAGGTGAGGCTGATTGGTAACTCACAGCACCTGGTGGCAAGAGCCGGGAAGGGATATAAGGTCAGCATTTCCCTTTGGATCATTGCCACAGCAACAAGCTTCCTGCCTTGCTGCATTTGGCTTCTTGACTCCTTGCTTCCAGACCCTCAGACCCTTGGCTTCTTGACTTCCGGCTCTCGGACCCTCGGCTTCCGGACTCCTGTTCCTGCTCCCACCCCGCCGTCTTGCCCCCGGTCCCGATGTCTGCCGCCAGGACTTTGACCGCCCATAAACCAGACCATAACAAAACTGTCCAGAAACCCTCTTTAACTAAGCAGAACAGGAAAGATCCCTACACATCAGATCAATACTCTCTGTACTAAGAAATGCAAACTGACATGGTGGGTGCAAGATGATGTGCTCAATAATCTGCAAATGGGGCTCATTTTCATGATTTCCATTTTACTTTGCACAATTTATTCTGCACATCTACAACTCCCTTCACTCCTGACCATTGGCAATGCCAGCTGTGGTTGATGAAGTCCAACAACATTGGGAGAGCCTTGGGTTCCTTGACTCTGCAAGAGACATAGCCCAGTCTTCTTGCAGTAAACTAAAGCGCGTGGAGGCAAGGGTTTCAAGCACTGGCTGTTACATCTAGAGCCAGCTTCTCTTGCTAACTGCAAACCACCATTACATGAAAGGACTCTGGGATCTACACGGTAAGTGGCTGAAGATGGTGTAGCCATTCTCAGCTTTGTAGACATAAATCCATACTCCAAATAGCACTCCCCGAAACAACAGGGAGACAATGCAATTTATATTAGCAGGAGCAGTCAGTGCAGTGTCCTCCAGGTGTTGTGGGACACTGACTCCCATCAATCCCAGCCACCATAACCAATGATCAAGGATGTCCCATGCACCTTGTTGCCTAGCCCTGTACCAGAGTGTCAGGGCTAACAGTCTACAGTCCAAAGCACCAATGGGTGTGTATGGGGGGGGGGTTGTGTATTTCTAGTCTCATACGAAAGCAGAAGAGACCACAGTTTTCTACTGAAGCCCGCATTAGAGGCTTGAAAGGAATGACGGATGACCAGAGCTAATCATTCACATACTGTCAGCTCGATTGCACATTCCTTTTTTAATGCGATCTAACCCCTGCAGCAGCTGAGATATAGTGTACATCGTTGCTTTAGTCAGGGTTTCATTCATCACGAGAGAGAAAAAAGGAGCCCCTTCACCTCCTTCTCCTCCTCTGTTACAGATACTACATAGTGACTGAAAAGAAACAGCCAAAGACCAGGGGCTCAGTCCACCCAATGCTATTCTTGCATAAACACCATGAATTTCCATGGAAGTGAAGCCTAGAGGCATGGCTTCCATTCACACAAGCTTTCCCCAGCTTGGTGCCCTTCAAGTTCATGGGCAGAGAACCTCAGAGCCAGGAGCAAAATTTGCCCCTTCAGGTCCCTTGTTCTGGCCTTTGGGACTCTCCTGCCTCCCACTTCACAGGCTACCACTTTCGCCATCCCTGGTTCCTTTGAGTGCTTTTACCTGCTTGGAGTATGTCCCTGAACTGCAATGGTGCCTGTTGCTTTCAGGTTAGAGAGATGAGGAGCGTGTTTATGGAAATCCCTCAGTTTTGCATGGCTTGAATGTTGCCTACTATGCAGAGATCACCTCCACTGCTCCATCCACTTTGACTCTGGCAACACCCTATTTGACTGTGGCTCCACCCACCACTGGAATGTGGCTGGTGGAAGTTGCCCATGGGGCTGAAACCATTGGGCTGAAAAAGCTTTCCCACTCCTCAGCTATGCATCCCTAACAGATGTCCATTTACTCTTTGCTTCTCTCTAGGCAGTCTGTTCGACTGTCAAACAGCTCTTACCATAAGGCATCCCCTCCCTGCAGCATTCACCTCTAGCTCAGTTCCCTGAAATTTCCACCCACTGGTTCTAGATGTGCCCTCTAGTGCATCAGATGACATATTGTCATTTTCTGAGCAGACTTGGGGGGAGGAGGGTAGTGGCTTCCTGAGAGTGGGACCACCAGTACCAGTAAGCTTGACTGGTTTCAGCCTTTCCACCCTTAACCCCACCTGGCCTGCCCCACCCCACCTTGCGATTCCATTGCCTGTTAATGGGGCAGACAAATTACAGTGAGGTGTTCCAGATCAACTGAGAGCATTTCACAGATGAATACATTAGGGGATGGAGAACACACACCTGAATGGAAAAACAGCAATTATGCCAAAATAAAGTCCTTATTTGGAAAGGAATTCAGATGAAAATTTCAGAAGCATCTAAGGGTGGAAGGATCTGTCCATATTGGCTCTTTCCCATCTTAAATCCAGTTTCCCATCTTAAATCCAGTTGTTTCCCATCTTAAATCCAGTCCTCATTTTGAAGGAAAAGAAAAACTCATGAAAATTCACCAGCGTTTTACTGTAAATTTAGCCTAAAAAAGACATTTTATATGTAGTTTTGACTAAAGTACACAATTTTGCAAACAGTTCCCCCAAATATGATGCATTTCTGTCTGCTTTTTCCACTAATATAATCATTTTTATGCACACTTTATCCTAACATATGGGTTTTTGTAAAGACTGGTTGGAGAATTACATTGCAAAATTCAGATAAGTGCAAATTTTGCACTTCGCCTTTACGTATGAACTGAATTGAATTTCTCCTCCCTCCCTAGGAGCCTCCCTAGCAGAAAAAAAAGAACAGTATTTACCTGGTGGTCTGTGTTCAGTTAGCCACCAGCCATAAAAGCGGCACAGTGTTCCTCCTCTGTGTTCCTCCTCCAGATACTGTTTCCCATAAGCAGAATGCTCTTCCTGGTGAGATGCTCCTGTCTCTTTCATTTATTAGGAACACAGGTTTATATCGAACTAAGTTGTACTCAAAACTGACCCATTGGAATTAATGGACCTATGTTAGTCAAGTCCATTAATTTCATTGGGTCTGCTCAGAGTATGACTAGAACTGAATACAACCAATAGGAAACTGCCTTATACAGAGTCAAACCATTGGTCCATCTAGCTCAGCAGGGCTGACTCACTCATGAGGCAAAGTGAGGTGACCGACTCAGAGAGCAGGATCCACAGGGGCAGCAGATACGGCCTTCAAGGAATTCATTGCCTGCTTCTGCTTCCATGGTAGCAGCACCAAGTCTAGTGCACTCCTCAGCAGCTGGATCTGGTCTTAGCAGCCCCCTGCCAATGCTGCCTCTACAGCAGCCTCTTGGGAAATATGTAGGCAGCACTGATGTTCTTCTCCCACCCTTGTCCCCGATGTAGTTCTATATTCCTCCCTCGATCCTGATGTAGATCTTCACTCACCCCTTCTTCCCTGACAGTGGGTGGGGCACCATTTTGTGATTTGCCCCAGGCGCCAAATGTCTCAGGCCAGCCCTGTAGCTCAGTGTCATCTACACTGACAAGCAGTGGCTCTCTTGGCTTTCATTTCTACCTGGAGAAACCTGGGATTGAATTTGGACCTTCGGCATGCAAAGCAGGTACTCTACCACTGAGCTACCATCTTTCCCATTTATTAAGGAGGATTTTAAAAACATTCTTCTTCACACCAGTGTTTTGATCGCTGAAAGAAACTGTTCCCAGCAGTGTTGAAATGAATGACTATGAGGACTAGGATTTTAAAAATGTTTTTGGACATCTATTTTTTAAAATGTTCTTAATTGCTTTCAAAACTTATGGGTTTTCATTTCATTTTAATGGTATTGATTTATTCCTTTGTTCTTTGCCATCCTGGGCTCCCTTAGGAGGAAGGGCAGATAAAAGTTTTAGAGGTCTTGAGCTGGTTGCCCACAGAAACCCAGGTCTCCCAAAGAAACAGAACTGACCACCTTCCTTTCAGCTCCACATTAGCTGACAAAAAAAATATACTGGAGTTATGTAAGATGCAGGTATCGCCTCCATCCCTGCGCAGGGATCATTAATATTTTACAGGTTTCTCATCTCCTCTGTTAGCGCAATTTATCAATGCCCAACAGGTCTTCTGCCAGCTATACATCAAAACTATTTTCAAAATATTTCATTGTCAGCCTGTGGCACCCTCATTATTTATTACGATAAGGGACATGATGAACAAGAACAGTCGGTGGCTTATTTACTTAAATGCACTTTCCCCCACCTTAAACCAAAGGATCTTTTCAGGATTAGGCCCAATACCTGTGGAAGGGTCAAAGCATTGCACTCTATACCCTCACCTTCTGGGGCTATGCTGTGTTCATTTACACTCACAAAATTGCCAGGCAACACGTAGTTAAACCATGGAACTTGCTCCCACAGGAGACAGCGATAGCCACCAACTTGGATGGTTTTAAAAGAGGATTGGACAAATTCATGGAAGAGAAGTCTGTCAAGAGCTAATAGCTGTGGAGGCTTTGTTGTGCTTCCACTGACAGAGGCATCAGACATCTGAATACCAGTTGTTGGCTCCCAGTATGTTTCCGAGCACAATTCCAAGTGTTGGTGCTGACCTTTAAAGCCCTAAATGGCCTCGGTCCTGTATACCTGAAGGAGCGTCTCCACCCCCATCGTTCAGCCCAGACACTGAGATCCAGCACTGAGGGCCTTCTGGCGGTTCCCTCATTGCGAGAAATGAGGTTACAGGGAACCAGACAGAGGGCCTTCTCGGTAGTGGCACCCACCCTGTGGAACACCCTCCCTTCAGATGTGAAGGAAATAAGCAGCTATCTTCTCTTTAAAAGACATCTGAAGGCAGCCCTGTTCAGGGAAGTTTTTAATATTTAATGCTTCATTGTTTTTAATACTTGATTGGAAGCCACCCAGAGTGGCTGGGGAAACTCAGCCAGATGAGCGGGGTATAAATAATAAATTATTATAATATTATTATTATTGTTGTTGTTGCAGATTGCAGGTGGGCATAATGTCACTGTGCTCAAGTCCTGCTTGCAGGTTTCCCACAGGCATCTGGGTGGCCACTGCGAGAGCAGGATGCTGGACTAGATGGGCCATTGGACTGATCCACAGAATCAGCAAGCTGGAGTGTGATGGCTTCCAGAATCTGCTGATTATTAATCTAGCTGCCACAATAAACAAAAGTATTAACTCTTTAAAACTAATATTTTGAGAATTAGAATTGTATGGAAGTGAGAGCTGGACCAAAAAGAAGGCTGATCGCCGAAGAATTGATGCTTTTGTATTATGGCGCTGGAGGAGACTCTTGAGAGTCCCATGGACTGCAAGAAGATCAAACCTGTCCATTCTTAAGGAAATCAGCCCTGAGTGCTCACTGGAAGGACAGATCCTGAAGCTGAGGCTCCAATACTTTGGCCACCTCATGAGAAGAGAAGACTCCCTGGAAAAGACCCTGATGTTGGGAAAGATGGAGGGCACAAGGAGAAGGGGACGACAGAGGACGAGATGGTTGGACAGTGTTCTCAAAGCTACAAACATGAGTCTGACCAAACTGTGGGAGGCAGTGGAAGACAGGAGTGCCTGGCGTGCTCTGGTCCATGGGGTCACGAAGAGTCGGACATGACTAAACGACTAAACAACAACAGAGAGTCATGTCAACCGAGGGCTCGTTTGTATACTTTTGCCAGTTGTTTGGTTCATTTCATTAAAATCCTCTGACCAGAATGTGATTGTTTGTTTGCATGACCACCACATATTGGAAAATGTACCAATTTCACCACAACTTCTCCAGCCTCTGGGGGATAAGGAGGCGTTAATTCTATTCAATTTGACTGGTGTGAAATGCCAACATAGGATAAGTTTTAAAGATTTTCCCTTTGTTCTTGCCGAGACTGATTTAAAATGAATTCTAGACCAGATGGCTTCACACTGATTGAATTGTCAATGATTTCCCAGGGAAATGCAGCCACAGGGCAGTGGATGAGCTACACATTTCAATTCCTCCTTGTTGTTTTGTTATTTCCTACACACCGATATCTCTCGTATCCACACAGGCATTGATAAAACACAACTCTAGAGTGTGACTAGAGAGTGGGTCATTTGGCAAGGCCCCCCAAGAATAGAGGGTTCATCAACCAGAAATGTAACCATTTTCATTTTACCTAGAGTGTCCAAGAATATAGAATACAGCCCAAGAGGATTTTCAGTTCATTTGCCTTCCCTCTTGAATATGTCCGAGGCCTCAAAATCCTGGACATGATCTTTACATGCTAGCCCACCACATACATTTCTGTAGCATAGTGTGTTGTAAATGTTACTAGGCAGATTCAGAGAAACACACACATGTCAACAGCACACTCACACCCACACACCCACAATACTTTGGAAAACATCATGAGGAAACCTAAACTACCGAGATGAGAGTTAGTCAAAATGGTGCCCTCCGCATTTTGTTGGACTACAACTCCCAGCAGCCAGCACAACCAATAGATCAGGGACGATGGGAGTTATAGTCCAGCAATATCTGAAGAGCACCATTTTGGTTATGCTTTCTCAGGTCCTTGGCCTTCAGCTACATTTTGTTCTCTTCCACCACTTGTAAGAGTGAGCTGAATTATTTTGTTGTTCATATTTGTATCTTGCAAATGATGGAATAAAAGATATATTTTGATTTGGTTAGAAAATCATGTAGGGCTTTGGGCTTTTTCTAGACTTATCTAGGTCTGTTCCAAAAGTGTGTGTATGAGAGGGGGGGGGGAGAGAGAGAGATTTAAATTCATACACAAACTACCACAACCACTAAACCTGAGAAGCAGCTGTTTGTTGTTGACAGATGCCTCCCGGCCTTTTTCTTTTTTCTTTTCTTCCAGTAATCCTGTCATCACCTAAAACCCATTCACTACAAAACATCTGTTCAGGGTGAAAAGATTTTTAAAAAGGTGTCGGTATTTCTTTTCTATTTCTTGCAATTTATAGTGGCAAACGTTTTCAGGGTTAGATCTGTGTTTTCGGTTTCCTTTGAAGAATCGCTCTTGTTTTATCTGACAGCAAAGGGGAAAGTTGGCAATGGGGTGCCAAAAGTAAGACATTTTTATTTTACTTTGGATTGTTAGAAATTGGAATGTTACAATCAGTAACTAAGGGCCCAAAATGTTGTGATCTTGGCTTGAACTTTAACAAATAAAAACTACCCTGACTGTGGAGCAGGGGAATGAGCAATGTTGTGGGGCTAGAACCATAGAATTGTATGTAAAGCTGAGGGAATTCTGCAATGCAGGAATCTTTTGCCCAACGTAGGGCTTGAACTCACGATTCTTGAACTCAGCTCTGTCAACTGAGAACTCTCTCTCTGTCAAATCCTTTATCATTGCACTATTTTTTGTGCGATTGGTTCCCAAACTACTATTTGCCGTCATGGGGAAATGAAAAAGCCGTGTGTATCATGCTTGTCTTTTCCTGAAAACAACTTGGGGCGGGGGAGTTGGTATACAAAATGCCATAGAAAAATGGTTAAAGGCAGGCCATCTAGGTTAGCATTGTGTACATCAGGGTTTCCTGAAACTTGGGTCTCCAGCTCTTTCTGGACTATAGCTCCCACCATCCCTAGCTAGCAGGACCCATGGTCAGGGATAATGGGAATTGTAGTCCAAAAACAGCTAGAGACCCAAGTTTGGAAAACCCTGATCTACATTCACTGGCAGTGGCTCTCCAAAAGTTTCAGGCAGGGCTCTTCTCATGTGATGCTGGCCTAGGCCAGAACTGCATGTTACACCCCAACAAACCTGCAGCCCATCTGCCTCCACTCTTGCCTCATGTCCTAGAAAGACAGGAAACTTCTGTATGATGCTGCCATGGTCCAGGTAGTTCAGTAACATCTACACTGACTGGAAGCAGATACTGAGGGTTTGAGGCAGTGGCGTAGCGTGGGTTGTCAGCACCCGGGGCAAGGCAAGTAATTTGCGCCCCCTAACCCGTGGATTTTGCGCCCCCTAACCCGTGGAGCGCCCCCCCCAGATGTTGCGCCCGGTGTGGCCGGCCCCCCCTGCACCCCCCACGCTACGCCACTGTAGCACAGAACACCATCCCTAATCCTGCAACTGCAAAAAGTTCTGCAACACAGCACAACAGACCGTGCAAAAGGATCGTTGTTGATGCTTTTATTAAAAAAATGTAAACAACAGCCATCTTTATTTACACTATGAGCTAACTGTCTGAGATGGGTAAAACCAATCCCAAAGGGCCCTTACAAACAGTAGATTATGCTACATTTTCCTTGTTTAAATCCACAATGTTTTGGTTTTTTTAAATGCACTCTACCTCCCCACCCTTATACCCTTTCCACCCAATACGGTAGACGTACACCTGATGCCTTTGTCACACATTACATGCACCCAGCCCCTTCCCTGCAGACAGCTAGATTTCCCTCGCAATAAACGTGGGTGGGTAGGTAGGGGGGTGGGGGTGGACAGTTATGCAGCGGGGGTGGTATGCGGCGGTTCTCCCGTCCAGTTTGGCAGGGCAGTCAGATGTGCAAGCCTGCCTTGCAATGGAGTCGGTGCCCCGTCCCTCCAGCCTCGTGCTGGGAAGGCACTCTGCGTATGCCCCGATGCCCCCTTCCCCTTTCTTAACCACCCATTCTCTTCCTACCCAGAGCTGGAATTCGGGGTTGCAAGCAAGTGGGGGCGCAAGCGAGGCCCGCCTCCTGCGCAACTTCCAAGAGGTCGCCCTACGAAGCCCCTCCGGAACGCAGCCCGGAGACTAGAGCAACGAACGACGACCCCGCCGGCCCAGGCAGGCGGCGGCTTCGACGGCGCTTTTCCCGCCCAGCGATGCCGACGCACCTTGAGGCTCCCCCGGGCGACCGCGTGGCCCTTGCCCGGCCCGGCGTGCTCCGCCGGCGGCGGCGGGCTGCCGCTGCCTCCCGCTCCTCCGCCGCCCGCCTCCGCCTCGTCGGCGTCGTCCTCCTCCTCCACGTCGACCACCACGTCTTCCTCTTCGTCCTCCTCCTCGAGGGCGGCCGCCGAGCCCTCCCGCCGGGGCGGCCTCCACGAGTTGTCGAGCTTGGGCAACGGCTGTGCGGCCGACGGCGAGGTGCTAAGGCGCCGGCTCCCCAGGCTGGAGCGCTTGGCCAGGCGCCGCGCTTGCATGGCTGGCCGTGCCCAGCTCGCCTCAGCGCAGCACGCGGGAAACAGAAGCAGTGGCGGAGACGACGACCCCCCACCCCAACCAAGCCTCGATTGCTTGTCCCTTCCCTCTGGACTCGCGCCCCCCCCAGATGTTGCGCCCGGTGCGGCCAGCACCCCTGGCACCCCCCACGCTACGCCACTGGTTTGAGGCACAGGTCTTTCCCACGGAATCCTGGCAGAGAATTGCGACTCAGTTACAACAAGCACTTTTCTCAGCCCATCCAAAGCATGCTCTTCTAGTCATTCATTTATTTAAATCAACAACATTTGTATACCGCTGAATTGTAACAGGATTGTAACGAAACCTCTAAGCAGTTTACAAGGAATTAAAATGAATAATAAAAAGAAGTAAAATATTTAAAATTGGCAGTAAAGTATAAGAGAGATGGAAAATATGTCAAACCCATTTTCCTGGATAGGCTTGCCTAAATAAAACAAAACAAGATGATTTGTATTAAGCAGACACCAAAAAGTATACAGTGAAGTTGCCTGCCTGAGTTCAATAGTCAGGGAGTTCTCCTATAATGGAATATACATATACATATACATATACATATAACCAATCAAAAGATTTTCAGGACTTCCAAGTGCAGCTGCTGGATTAACATGATAGATCAAGGTGCAGTTGGAGATATTAGTGCTCCAGTGAATCAATGACCCACAAGCACAGGACTTTTGCAACGATCCATAATAGTGCTTGAGGAGACACTATGGGTATCGGAATAGAACAAGCAGACAGCACAGTTGCACAAGTGGCCACACTTGTAAAAAGGAAGGTGAGAACAACTTTTGGGCTACTTGAATCATGGGAATTGGAAGAGTTTTCATTAGCTGTTCGAAAGCATGTCAAAGTGCAAGTAGATAAATAGGTACCACTCTGGCGGGAAGGTAAACGGCGTTTCCGTGCGCTGCTCTGGTTCGCCAGAAGCGACTTAGTCATGCTAGCCACATGACCCGGAAGCTGTACGCCGGCTCCCTTGGCCAGTAAAGCGAGATGAGCACCGCAACCCCAGAGTCGGCCACAAATGGACCTAATGGTCAGGGGTCCCTTTACCTTACCTTTAATAATGCTAAAAAGGCCACCTGAGGCTCTGGTGTTCCCTATGGTCCTGTTTCACAACTTGGCTTGGTAGTAGATTTCCACTGGCAGTTCTATGACATCCTTTTCTTTTCTTTTCTTTTCTTTTTGAGAATGTGAACAATCAGGTTTTTATCAGTAGGGGGCAGCAAAGTAATGGATATGCACATACATTCTCTCTGTTTTCCATTGGGGGCAGCGACATGCAACTTGGCAACAACTGGATACATTTTGAGATTGTTCTGACACATAAACACCTTTGAGCTGGGTTTTCAAAGGTTATTTACGCACTAAAATGGGAATTAGCAAAATGTCCTTCCATGCCAAAAGTAATTTTGAATATTGTACAGTGATGGTTACCCTGTTCTTTGTCAGATACTGTGTGTGTATACACCTACACCGATCACAAACAATGCTTGCATTTAAGCCACCACATGTATGAACACAATTTTTTATTTTATTTTTAAAAGCAAATCAGTCTAACAAGGCCAAGGATAAATGTAGATGATAAAAAGAATTTTGTGATCCAGCTTTGTGGAGAGGCATCTTTTTCCAGTTGCTTCTTGTGTGCAAAAAAAGAGAGCATTTTTTAAATTAAATGTTTGCTTCAGCTTTAGGTATCACTGCACTTACCCGTGGTGATGCTATTAATATGAATAGTAAAGGCATTCATAATATATCTTCACTGTAGCAATTCCCTTTTAAGCCATTACTTTTCCCTGCATAAAAAGTCAGCAAATTATCCAAGTTTGTTTCATTGACTTTCTCACACCTTGAGAAATAGCCCATTTGTATTATCACCATTTGATATATTTCCCATTTGCCACTTTCCTTTGGCAAGCTGGCATTTTAATTTAATTATACTTTTTGTTGTTAATGGTCTTTATTTTTCAGTGTCTGTGTGGTAAAGTGCTTCAGGTTTGAATTCTTCTCTCTCTCTCTCTTTTAAAAAATATCCATTCCTTCCCCACCTCTTCCGCATCCCGTTGCCAAGCTGTATAGTGCAAATTTATAAACTGTTAAAATTCAGCGTAAAATTTACAGAGGTGGAATGAAGCAATCCGTAAAAGAACCCCTACTTAAATGATTAAGTGTTTTCCTCACTTTCAGAATGTGAGCCCTGCATCCACTTAATCTTCAGGCGCTGCTAATTAGGAATAGGGAATGCAAAGCAAAAAGATTTGGAAATACAAAGAATGCCCACAATCTGTGCATCTGGGGCATTGCACAAGGGCTGTCTAGATTCCACTCCAGCATGGAATATCCACAGAATTTAACGTGTCACACAAAATTCAGCATCCTTTGCTTTCTTCTTTCTTTTCTTTATTACATTGTTTTTAACATCTGTTCTTCTTTTATAGCTTTCTACATAACTCTCTCTCTGACCATTTTAGCCTCACATCAACCCTGGAGTGTAGGTTAAACCAAAGGGGGTGGAGAGTGGCCTAGTGATTATCATGGCCACATTCGGATCTGGAACTTGGTTCTGTGCTGTGTGCATACCATACATTGAAAGCGCATGACTTTCCCAAAAGACTCCTTAGTTCACCCCTCATGGAACTACAACTCCCAGCACCTATATGAAACTATGGTTCTCAAGATTCTTTGGTAGAAGTCATGTGTTTTTAAGTGTGCTTTGAAGGTGTGGTGGGTTGTGTAATGTTAGCATCTGGGCTAAGGAGAGGAGAAGCTAAGCTCCCGTTGCTCTGTCCCAGCTCCTGCCAACCTAGCAATTCAAAAGCATGCCAGTACAAGTAGATAAATAGGTACTGCTGCGACGAAAGGTAAACAGTGTTTCCATGCGCTCTGGTTTCTGTCACAGTGTTTTGTTGTGCCAGAAGTGGTTTAGTCATGCTGGCCACATGACCCAGAAAGCTGTCTGTGGACAAATGCCAGCTCCCTTGGTCTGAAAGCAGAGATGAGTGTCATATCCCATAGTCGAATTTGACTGGACTTAACCATCCAAGGGTCATTTACCTTTTACCTCCATTTGTTGCTGGACTCCAATTCCCATCTGCCCCAGCCAGCATGGCTCCTGGTCAGAGATGATGGGAGTTGTAGTCTGGCAACATCTGGAGGCAGCCTGATAACACACACACACACACACACACACACACACACACACACACACAAATTTAATAAATATACATATTAAATTCCTCCATAATTTTCAACTAACATCTGACTTCCCCTCCACCCCCTGTGGTTTCCCCATAATTCCTAATATAGCTGCATATTATAACTTATTCTACAGACTATCATCTCCATATTATTCAAAAAAATAGTTTACTGCTGTTCGAATCCTACTTGAGTTCTAATATGTTTACAATAGCTTTTTAAATACAGTGGTACCTCAGGGTTAAGTACTTCATTTGGTCCGGAGGTCCGTTCTTAACCTGAAACTGTTCTTAACCTGAAGCACCACTTTAGCTAATGGGGCCTCCTGCTGCTGCCGTGCCGCCACTGCACGATTTCTGTTCTCATCCTGAAGCAAAGTTCTTAACCCGAGGTACTATTTCTGGGTTAGCGGAGTCTGTAACCTGAAGCATCTGTAACCTGAAGCGTATGTAACCTGAGGTACCACTATATTCTACAAAAGGTTTCCGATCCTCCTTAAAACCTACCTCTTCTTGATCTCTAATTCTCATAATTTGCCAATTCAACATATTCCATCAATCACTGATGAATGATGGCCTGACAACCAATCTATACTATTTCTTGTTTGTCTTACTTCCTTCAAATCCCTTCCGACCGCTATTCCTGTGTCTTCCACCAAGCAGTAGAACAGTTAGGTAATTTTAGAATATGGACTTAGAATCACAGAATCTCTGTGCCCCATTTCTAAGCCATGTACGGCTTTAAGCACTAACTCTTAATCCTTCCTCCGACTCTCTCTCTCTCTCTCTCTCTCTCTCTCTCTCTCTCTCTCTCTCTCTCTCTCTCCTCCTCCTCCTCCTGTTTGGTAATGAAACCCAGTAAGAGCAGCCTTCCCTTCCCATTCACAACTTTGGGTCCCTGTCAACTCGCTCATTCTCATTTCATTGATACCAAGTGGTGAGGGTCCCCCCCCCCAGAAACACACACACACACACACACACACACACAGTCTCTCTGCGCTTCATTCCTCTTGCCGCCTTTTATCTTCACAGCTGTTTATTATGGGCTCTTCGCCAGGGAAAGAGCTGATAATGGACATTTTGTGCTGTTTGCAATTATTGCCAGTTTTTAAGGCTACCAGCCAGCACTGACAATGACGCTGCTTCCTAGAAGGCTCGTGTTTGCCTTAGGGATGGACAGCAACAGCCCCCTGGCAGAGAGGAGCATAAGCCTGTTGGAAGGATGTGTGTGTTGGCAACAATATGTTCAGTGCTAGTTTTGTGCTAGGTTTGCACAGCTCACATTTCCATCTGAAAGACCGCCTCCTTTCCTAGAGATCCTCTCAGGTGTTGAGATTGGCAGAGGAGGACCTATCAGTAATTCCTCCTCCCTCAGTGGCACAGGAGTGGTGGTTGGCCTGGGAAAGGGCCTTTTCTGTGGTGGCCCCTCAGCTGTGGAACTTCCTTACCACAGACGTGCCTTCAGGAGAATGCTGAAGACACAACTCTTTACTTTACTGGCTTTTGACACTTGTGGGGGGAACAGGGACATTCAGGGATCACATCAGATGCTGGGATGGCTTTTGTAATTCCGGGACTGTCCCTGGAAAATAGGCATATTTGGAGGGTATGTTTTCTCCCAGTGTGGTGTAGTGGTTAAGAGCAGTAGTCTCGTAATCTGGGGAACCGGGTTCATGTCTCCGCTCCTCCACATGCAGCTGCTGGGTGACCTTGGGCCAGTCACACTTCTTTGAAGTCTCTCAGCCCCACTCACCTCACAGAGTGTTTGTTGTGGGGGAGGAAGGGAAAGGAGAATGTTAGCCGCTTTGAGACTCCTTAAAGGGAGTGAAAGGCGGGATATCAAATCCAAACTACTACTACTACTACTACTACTCTTCTTCTTCTTCTTCTTCTTCTTCTTCTTCTTCTTCTTCTTCTTCTTCTTCCTCTTCCCAGTCTCTTTCCTGCTAAGTTCTGCAAGGCCAACACTTAGTAGGAAGCTGACAGGTGGTGTGCCTCCTGCTCGACTAGTTGTAAGTAGGAATGCAGACAGGTGGCTCTGGCCAAGGTTGGTGGGCCAGTGTCCTCTCTGCCCTAATGGACCAGTCTCTGCTGTAGCCCAGCATCATCTATAATCACTGGCAGTGGCTCTCCAGGGTTTCAGACAGGGGACATCCTCAGCCCTACGTGGAGATGCTGGGAATTGAACCTAAGCTACCCCCCCATGATCCTTCACCAAAACCTTGGAGTGGATTGTGCCATTTGCATTCAAGAAGTGTTCTATAAGATTGTGCTCTTCTACAGAGACCCTATCTCAACCTCATCTTGGAATAAATTAAGCTTATGTGGTGGTATTATTATTATTATTATTATTATTATTATTATTATTATTATTCCACAATCTTCCCAGCAAGTAAATAGATTCAATTAAGATCACTTGAAGGTGGCATTACTTTTGTTCTTGGTTCTTTGGTTATTTTACTCACTCTGCTCCTAGGGTTACTCATTGGAGGTGCACAGGGAGAACACCGCTAAGCATTTAGGAACCTTGAAGACACAAGGTGCTTCAGTTTCAAGAAAATTGAGTTCAAGTTCTGTTATGTGCAATGGAAACAGAAGGAAAACACAACTCTGAAAGAAGACATTAGAACACTCCAAATCATTTCCCCATGGACGTGCACAGAAAATGGTAGATCTTGTTGAAAGGTCATACAAGGAGATCTGCAGTGATCATTGCAATGCACCCCTAATTATAATTATTGTAATCTTATTACAGTCTTATAAGATTAATGTAGAATCCTTGAAAGTTGTAGAATCCAAGGAGGGTGTGTGTCTGTGAGGGGGCATGGCTGTGACTGCCATAAAGGGATTATGCACTTCTGAATTTGCCACTACTCTACTGAACCAAAGGCTATTGAATGGATAGAGGATGGGACAGGCAGATGAGGAGGTACTGGGCAAGCTGGGGCACTGTGGCCCAATTGAAAATTACCCCAAGGCCCACTCATGGCAACACTGCTGCAAATGTTACTCATTCCTGATACATACTAATAGTAAATTCAGGTGCAACATCTGTATCACCCAAACTGAGAAATATATTTTTTGGGGGATGTTTGTTTCTTTTGCATATTGCACCCCCCAAAGATAACAGCTTAATGAGTACTAAGCATGCTGGTTGGTAACAAAATTTTGATTGTCCCGGAGGCAGGAGGGGAGAGTAGAATTGGCAGCCGGGTGGATGGAACGGAGTGTCCTAAATAAGGGCATGTCTGGCAGGCTGGAGTACTGAATGCTCCTCATTGCCACATTTTGTTGCAGAACCCATTTTTTTTTAAAGCAACACTGAACCCAAATAATTCCCACCCCCTAACATTCTACCTATGGGGTGATACTCCCCCCCCGCAGAGTCTGATTATCCAAAAAGCAACAAGTAAGAATATAGCAAACAATACACAAAATGAATGAATGAATTATCCATGCAATAAAACATCCTTTGTCCAGCTGCATGTTGGTTCTGGCTGCCCTCATTAAAAATAAGTGCACAGGTTGAAGAGATCAGCCAGTTCCTGGCCCAGTCATTTATCATCATTTTTAGAAATATCACCATATTTCTTCGGATCGGACCCAAAGCAAAAGCTCTGTCCGGTAAGTTTTGTAGTGACATAAAGCAGGTTATTCATCTTAAATGGGGGACGGATGGTAAATGCTCGGCCCATTAATTTGGTTGCGTTTTTTAAAAAGTTTCAGATAACTAGTCTGAAGTCGTTTTGCTGGGTCATGGCACAGTAAGTCTTCAGTTGCTCAAGATTTCTAAGACTCATTTCTTCTCTCTGATGTTTATTCTAGTTCGGGCACTATGGCATCTTGTTCGCGCAAGCGAGCTAACCTCTTGGAAAAAAACCCACTCGGAAAATGGCACTATTAGCGTTTACCTCTAATAAATTTCCTTTTGAAACTGAAGCATTTCTTGATTTCATTAGTAATGCCATCATTTTTATAGGATGTACAAGGAGGGGCAGAAGTAAAATATGACCCTAAATCATTTTCATAAAGGGCAGTTGCTTGAATGATGGAAGTACCTGCAAAGTATAGCCTTATTTTACCTTCAGAAAGTATACCTACACTTTTACAAATTTTGCCTACGTTTTACCTACACAAATGCTGAGTTGTTCAGAGGCTCCTCTTGCCCTCCCAGAGCAGCTTAACAGTCCATCTGTCTTCCCAGGGACTTCTGGGAATTGTAGCTCAGAGAGGGAAATAGTGGCCTCTTAACAACACTCAGCAGCCTTAACAAACTACAGTTCCCAATATTATTTGAGGGAAGCCGTGCCTGTTTTAAATGCATAGTGCAGATGGGACCTAACATAGGTTTATTAATTTAAATGGGTCTACTCTGAGTAGAACTTAGTTAGATACAACCTATTGAGATATATTTTTCTGGTTAATAGACAAAGCTACGGAAAACAGATTTGGCAAATTGTCCCTTCAGACCTTTGGGGCAGATGTCCAGAATCCCACTTAGCTACATGAGCAGTTCCTTCTCCCTAAGGTAAAAGGGCTGGCTCACCACATTTTGAGGCACATAACAAGGGACGCGGGTGGTGCTGTGATCTAAACCACAGAGCCTAGGGTTTGCCAATAAGAAGGTCGGCAGTTCGAATCCCCGCAATGGGGTAAGCTCCCGTTGCTCGGTCCCTGCTCCTGCCAACCTAGCAGTTCGAAAGCACTTCAAGTGCAAGTAGGTAAATAGGTACCGCTCTGGCGGGAAAGTAAACGGCGTTTCCGTGCACTGCTCTGGTTCACCAGAAGTGGCTTAGTCATGCTGGCCACATGAGCCGGAAGCTGTATGCCGGCTCCCTCGGCCAGTAAAGCGAGATGAGCGCCGCAACCCCAGAGTCGGCCACGACTGGACCTAGTGGTTAGGGGTCCCTTTACCTTTAATGTGACTCACCTTGTCACTGAAAAATGAGTGCACTCTTCAGACCATTAAGACCAGGGTCTAAAATCATCTAACCGCACCACTGCCTCCATATTATAGGTAGAGTCCCTTTTATAGTTGAGTACTGAGTGTAAAATAATTGACATATTACTCTTTCATTACAGTCATATCTTGGAAGTTGAACAGCTTAGTTCCTGAACATTTTGGCTCCTGAATGTCACAAACTCAGAAGTGACTGTTCCGTTTTGCAAACTATTTTTGGAAGCTGAATGTCCAACAGGGCTTCTGTGGCTTCCCATTGGCTGCAGGAGCTTCCTGCAGTCAATCAGAAGCTGTGCTTTGGTTTTTGAATGTTTTGAAAGTCAAACGGACTTCCAGAACGGATTCCGTTTGACTTCCAAGGTATGACTGTATAGCCTATCTGTGAGATTCCTGGGGCATTTGGCTTGATTTTGTTGGAGACTGCGCTCTGGGGACCTTGGTTTGATTCAGCAAAGCAAGCCTTATGTTCTTATATAGCTTTCAAGGAATAATAATAACAGCGAAGCAAGGGTGAGAAGTTCAACTAACGACCCTTATTTTATTAATTTATTTATTTCATAAAATTTACACACCACCTGACTGCAAAAAAATAATAATCAACAACCTCCAAGTGGTTTATGAGAAAGAAAGAAAGAAAGAAAGAAAGAAAGAAAGAAAGAAAGAAAGAAAGAAAGAAAGCTAGTAACATCAGTAAGAAGATTGAACAACAATTATTCCAGACTTCAAAAAAGATGAAATAATATTAAAATTTGCACCAGCTTTCTGAATATCTAGGTAAGCTTGTCTATATAAAAGTGGAGGTGCCTGCCTGATATCAATAGACAGGGAGTTCCAAAGTGTAGGTGCTGCCACACTAAAAGACTGAATTACTATAAGTGGAATGGGTATTAGGTAGCACCTGTAAGAATACCAGTTCCACTGATCGAAGCAATCGGATGGGAGTATAAAGGTAAAGGTAAAGGGACCCCTGACCATTAGGTCCAGTTGTGGCTGACTCTGGGGTTGCGGTGCTCATCTCGCTTTATTGGCTGAGGGAGCCAGCGTACAACTTCCGGATCATGTGGCCAGCATGACTAAGCTGCTTCTGGAGAACCAGAGCAGCACACGGAAACGCTGTTTACCTTCCCACCGGAGAGGTACCTATTTATTTACTTGCACTTTGACATGCTTTCGAACTGCTAGGTTGGCAGTAGCATGGACTGAGCAACGGGAGCTCATCCCGTTGCAGGGATTTGAACCGCCTACCTTCTGATCAGCAAGTCCTAGGCTCAGTGGTTTAACCCACAGCACCACCCGCGTCCTGATGGGAGTATATAAGTATGTAAACTGGTCCCAACTAGTTTAGGGTTTGTATGCACAGCAACCTGGCCACAGTGCCAGCTACGTTTTTGAATTTCTATATCATTTCAAGTTAGCTGAATGCGAGTTTTGTTTAAAAGTAACATGGCTGGAATATGTGTATAATTTTGAATGTTATGGTAGAAAAAGACCTGGAGAGGTACTTAGCAAGTTCTGAAACTGATACATGCAGACTGAGAGCATAAACCACATGAGTTTCTTTTCCCCTATGTGCAAATATATAATGGGCAGGCCTGCTGAGACATAGTTATTTTTTGTGCATACTATAATAATATTTATCACCTACATAGCACTTTTCATCTTCAAAGTGCTTTATAAACATTAATTAATCCTCACGACACCCCCGTAAGTTAGGTAAGTAAGGCTGTTAAAATAGGGTGAATAATTCACAACGAATAATTTGTCTTAGATGATCATCACATATGTGCCTGGAACCAATTGTTCAAGCTGAAGACAGTTTTGGAAAACAAAAATATGGGTGGGTGGAAAACTGGTCTCCCCTTTTGTTGCACCCCGTTGGATATCAAAGCCGAGGTGTTGTATTACCTGATTTGCTAAAAAGAGAAAGAGAAGAAAGGAAGAAAGTTCAGTTGCTTTTAAGATATTTTTAGAGCTTAGATGTTTGAAACTTGGCTATCCTTACTTATTAGGAAAGGAATAGATTTTAACACATGCACAAAGATTCCCCCCCCCTCGCACTCCGCAACCAACCAGCATGCAGTGAGTGATGGGCAAATCTGGTGATTTCAGTTTTTCTCTCTTTCCTACTTTTCCATTCCTCGTCTCATTCCTCCATACTGCCAAATCATTTTGCAAATTGCTTTTTTTTTTTAAAAAAAAATCCTCATAAAAACCCATCACAATTTTAATGCAAATTTCTCCCTGTATACCTTTTTTCTTCATGTAATTTGACCAAATATCCATATTTTTGCAAATCAATTCAAAGTGATGGTTTTTGAGCTCTAAAACCTTCAATGGCTTGGGTGCTTGAGGGTCTGCTTCTCTCCATATGAGCTTGCTTACTCCCAGAGATCTTTGCCAGAGGCCCTTTCCTCGGTGCCTCCCACTTTCAGAGACCGGGCAGATAGCAGCTGCATAGAAGAATCTTTTCTAAGATGAAGCCATCTCTGGGAGCTTTTGATAGGTGGCCACATGGTAGAGACTGCATGGGGGAAGTGGACAGGGAGAAGTTTGGGTCTAGACATGACACCAGAACCTGGAGCCACCCAATGAAGCTGAGCATTGCAATATTCAGGGTGGGTAAAAGAATGCATCACTGTAAACAAGAAGGTAGGGAAGTGGGGGCTGTCTGGGAGTGGCTGGTGAGACAGTACCTTGTTTGTCCTAATGGACCAGCCTCTGTTGGCTTAAGTCAACTCCAAGTGCAACTGGTTCTGGATCCAAGAGTGGGGCAGAGCCTTTAGACCTTCTAGTGCAACCGTAGGTTCAATGAAGGAAATCCAGAGACAGAGCATCTCCAACACACGGCTGGCCGTTGTTCATTGTTATGGTCCCACACTAAGGCAGAGGATGCTTGCTTGAAGCGCAGGATGGCATTTGTGGGTCTGTAGCAACAAGGATCTAACGCACAGTTCCACAATGGCAACCACTGAAAAAGCTAAAGAAAACAACAACAACAACCCTATTTAACGTGTAGGGACCCTAAAAAACACAAATTGTGTCACATAAAATTAGAAATCAGTTCATAAAAGGGTAATAACTGACCTGCACAATGTACATTTCCTGAAGTGCATCCTCATGTTGGTAGCAAGTAATAGCTAATGAAGGGTGGTTAACGAGACCCTATGCATTTTATTAGGCTCATTTTGCTAATCCTGAAAATTAAGGAATTCCAGGTGTATGGAGCCAAGTATGCAAACGATTTCCTTTTGGCGAGCTGCCGGTATCATAAAACGAGATCCTTCAAAAAAGAGTTGACATTAAATTGCAACTTGCACAACACGGGCAGGGGTGGGGTTTTTTTGGTAATGTGGTGGCAAAACGTGAAAGTGACTTGAGGATGATATGGACTGAAAAGTCAGTGGGGGGAATAAGATATTATTTTCTTCTGCTCTTGCACTGAAGTGTAGCATTAACAAATCAAAATGGTAAGAAATACAAATGGTTCTGTTTTTCAAAGAGCTGCATTCTGTAGAGGTAAGTATAGCAGTAATAATAATAATAATAATAATAATAATAATAATAATAATAATAATTTGCATGCAGCTTGCAAGCTTCAGCCTGGCAGGAGCTGGCTGCAAAATACAGTATAGACACTGTGTGTGTGTGTGTGTGTGTGTGTACCCTCCTTCACTTCCCTCTCCCAATTAACCTCCATCTCCAGGGCCTACCCTTGTGACATCACCAGGGCCTGTTCCTGGGTCTCAGGGTCTGGAATGAACATGACCAAGCAACCCTATCTGATTTGCATGCAGGAGGTTTCAGGTTCAACCCCCAGTATCTTTAGGAAGGGCAGTAAGAAGAACCTGGAGAGGCCTAAAGAGTCACCACTAGTCAGTGTAGACAATACTGAGCTAGATGGACTGATGAACTGGCTCAGTACAAGGCAACTTCCTATGTGCTCAATTTGTCTTGTCCCTCCTGCCATGTTTGCAGTGGCGCAGTGAAGAGGGAACATGGGAGACTTTTTCAGAATAGGAGTAATGACAGCATCTGCTAGAGCACCAGTGGAACTGATTGACTCTCTTTGTTCGGGCAAGTTTTCCTATCGTATGTGATAATAATAGCTTAGAGGAAGTCAGAGGACGAACAAAATAATCAAACAAATGCTGTATATACCGTTCCTTTTCTTTGATGCGGTTACTACTTCATGCTAGCAGTCTATATGACAACACTGTTTTGCAAGATTGCTTGCATTTCCAATAAAAGGTTAAAAGTCACATTTCAGCTGACTAAATAACTTTTGCTAAAACTCATGTTTCTATGGTTCAATCTGTTCTATTGCAATCAATTATATGTCTGCTGATTCAAAAAATTGGGTTTTATGCTACAATAGTAATAGTAATAATAATAGTAATAGTAATAGTAATAATAATAATAATAATAATAATAATAATTTTATTATTTATACCTTGCTTATTTGGTTGGGCAGCTCCCAACAGAACACAACAAAACTTCAAACATTAAAAAACTTCCCTAAACAGGGCTGCCTTCAGATATCTTCTAAAAGTCAGATAGTTGTTTTATTTCCTTGACATCTGATGGGAGGGCGTTCCACAGGGCAGGCGTCACTATCAAGAAGACCCTCTGCCTGGTTCCCTGTAACCTCACTTCTTGCAGTGAGGGAACCGCCAGAAGGCCCTCGGTGGTGGACCTCAGTGTCTGGGCTGAATGATGGGGGTGGAGACACTCCTTCGGTATACTGGGTTGACATCTACATAATTCAACACAACTGCCTGCAATTTTAGACTCTGCATGGAGTTGTGGTGGTGGGGGCCACCATGATGACCTCCTGCACTTCGGAATTTGCCACTACACCATTGCCTGCTTGAATGCACATCCACTGGCCTAGAAGCTTTTTAGCAGCAGTGGTTTACATACCCCTCTCAATCTGTCAAACCAAGAGAACCACAGAAAACTTTGACCTCATGCCAACTTTTTTTTTAAAAAAAAACAACCCACAAAAAATATTAGAAATTATATCTTATGTAAACCATTGAGATTTTTTTAAATGAAATGCAACATGTGTTTTGCAAACAAGCAAACAAATAAATAAATGCCAATACCGTTTCACAATCAAATGGTACACAACTAATAGCTCAGGCAATAGATATACTAACGCTTGCTTAGAAGTTCAGATCATTTCTGAGACCTGTAGGTCCACACCAATTTGGAAGCATTTGATGACAGTGGAAGTCAAATGTAACTTTCACAACTCTCTCTAATGCCTATTAGCTCAATGTGTTGTTTACTGCTAATCATATTAAAATGACTTGGGTGAGAAGAATTTGGGTGACGCTCTGAGAGCCGTGTGTGTGATTACCTCTACAAATTTGCCACGAAAGAAAAACTGTCAGGAATTCAACTTGACTGCTAGTAATCATACAGTGTGATTACTCAGGGAATGAGTTCACAGTCAGAGTTGCATGGTAGATAAGAGCCACTGCCTACGCCTCCTGGGTGGGTGGAATGTGAGAAACTAGTACCAAGAGATCAGTGCCTATGATTGCTCTTGAGACAAAAGTCAGAAGCAATTGTTTCCAATGTGATCCTTTGCCAACTGGTCTGTACTTAACTCTGCTAGTTACTAACAGTATTACTTCTTGCTTATAATGCCCTTAATAGACTGGTACCAGTTTACTTGCTCAGAGACCTGCACTGGTTGCCAACTTGCTACCAGGCCAAGTATAAGACATCCCTATTAGTATATAAATACATTAACCACTTGGGACCAATTTACCCGCCTTACCAATTTGATCTGAGGAAACTGGCACGGATACAGGTGCCACACAATACCCTTTCTGCATTTGTAAGAACTTGGTATTTTAGTGCGGCAGAGCAGGACCCACTCTTTGGAACTCCCTGCCTATTGACATCAGGCAAGGGCCTTCACTGAACTCTTTTCAGCACCTGCTAAAAACACTTTTGCTCAGGAAACCTTATCTGGACATACAGAATGTCAACATAGGTTTTAATCTAGTTTTGGCATATGTTTATTTTCATTATTTTCTGAATGTTTCACTGTTTAACTGTTTTACTGATAATGTCATTCCTTTATTCTTTTTGTTGTTCTTTACTATCAAGCAGTACATAAATTGTGTGGGGAAAATAAAACAGAAACTCTAGTCTTCTCTTACAAGAAGCTGGGATGTGATGAGTTAATCTCATGCGATACAGGGATGGTTATCCCGAGTCCCACATATGTCTTGGTCTCCCACTGCTTGTGTATGGGGGCAGGGAGGAAAGTTTTGCGATTGTTTCTGACATGCTGCATTGGCCAGACACATTTCCTGTTGCGCAACTTGGGTTTCAGTGTAATCTGCAATGTTGCAATTTTCAAAGGATCCAGAGGTGCAAGTCTTGGGCGATGCACTGCAGGGGTGATGGCACACAATGCAGAGCTGCCCTCCAGCATGCCATGATACTACTAGCATGCTGCATTCATTTTCCTAAGCTGCCTCACCCTTGGATCTTGTCGGTACATGGAAGAACCTTTTTAAGGGCTGCATTCCCTCAGAAGTAATCTATTGGGGGCCACCTATTGGTGCTGCGAAGGTCGGAGCCAAAAGCCAGCTGTGATGTCTAATTTCTCTCTCTGTGTGTTTCTGCGGTCCATTCTCTCTCAGCTTTTCCATTGTCCTTTCTCCCTTTATCTTTCTGATACCCTTTCTCCCACTGTTTCTAACACACACACACCTCTCTCTTCCTGACACCCTTCTCTCTCTCTTTCTCAGAGATACAATTCCAGAGTGGTTTAACAATCAAACTCTCTTCTCAGGGAACTCTGAGAGCTCTAGAAGGGAAATAGGGGTCTCCTAACAACTCTCAGCACCCCTGACAAACCACAGCTCTCAGGATTCTTGGGGGCAAGGAGCCAAGACAGTTTCAAGCTGTATCGTAGGGATTTAAATGCATTGTGTGAATGTGACCAGTGTGGAGAACCTGGGAAAAGGTTACATTTGGTGCCCGGCCAAGTCTTGCCCGTGGCCCCACCCAAAACTGACATGTGGCTCCAGGTCAGTTGCCCAGAGGGGAATGTGGACCTCAGGCTAAACATGGTTTCCCGCATTTGTATTAGTAGATCATTATTATGTGCTCAGGATATCAGTTTCAATTTCTTTCTTTTCAAGAACACTCCAGCTACATAGACTGTTATGCGCATGGAGTGAAAGAGTTCGACTAAAAGAGGTTCTGACTATGGCGGTGTTAAGATTTATTTGTTCACAGCCTGAGTTAATGGCTACTATACTTAGTAGCAGCTTGATCTCACTGCTAGCTGTCACATGCTTTCCTGCGCTCAAGGAATGCTGGTGAAACAATGCTATATTCTCTAACCTTCACTCACTTCTTCCTTTTTTAATGAAGAGGAGAGCAACATGCTGACTGCGAAGAGGACAGCACACTACATCTGTGCTATGTGTCACACTTTACGTCTCTTTTTTAGTACCCTTTATTTTTAAAAATCAACGAAACCACAGCAGCCTTGAAGCATCGATCCAGCCTCAGTGCCTCTGCTTCCTTTTAAGTTTACACACACACCATACACTTAAAGCACATGGTTTCCCCCAAAGAATCCTGGGAACTGTAGTCTTCCTCTCCCAGAGTCACAATTCCCAGGAAACTTAGCAAATGGCAGTTCCTAGGATTCTTGGGGGATGTCGTGTGTTTTCAATGTGCTTCAATGTATAGTGCATTTGCAGCCTAAGGCGACAGCCATACCATTCATCTATAGTACTATGATACCACTTTAAAAACAGGTGTGGCGTCCCTCAAAGAATCCTGGGTCGTTTTGGTTTATTGAGGGTGCTGAGAGTTCCTCTCCCAGAGCAACAGAGCTCAGAACTGCTTAACAATCAATCCCTCATTCCAGACAACTCTAGGAATTGTAGCCTAGAGAAACTGAAATCAGTGTTATTTCTCATTTTCCCAGTCTACAGTTCAGTTCTCTACATCTGTTTGTGAATTTAGGAGACCCACATTCCCCACGCAGAGCTACAATTCCCAAAGTTCCTTTTGAAGAAGAATTGTTAAACCACTCTAGGAATCGTAGCTTGGTGAGGGAAATAGGGGGTCTCCTAATGTCTCTCAGCACCCTTAACAAATGACGACAGCTCACAGTCCTAGAATTTTTTGGGGGACGCCATGACTATTTCTAACTTCTGTATAGAGGAAAATACTGCTATCTTTGCTGCTGCTGCTGCTGCTGCTGCTGTTGTTATATAATAATAAGCAAACAACCCTTTCCTCTTCTAGGAACCGTAACTGCACATTAGCAGGGCTTGTTAAGTGCAGATCCCCAATCTAATATGAAGCATGGTGCTTTTTCATAAGCTTTGGGAACCAGATTTAAAAGCATATTGGTGCTTGCGCACAGCAGGCAATAATGATCCATTATCCCACAAGCCGGGGAGCTAGAAGCAACACATAAATAAGAAGCAATTGGGCCATCTGCTTTGATTTCTCCAGCATCCCCAGAGGACGCACGCAGGAGCTCACACTTCTTTCCATCTGCCCTTACATTATCAATAACAGTTAAATTATGCCGTGCGCTACAAGGGCTGGCAGATATGGATCGGGGGACGCAGCACCTGAAAAATATAGGCAAAAATGCATATGTTGCAAGCCAGCTGTTTATTTACAGGATCCTGACATTCTTCCTCACTTTTCTCTCCTGCTGCCTTTAAAAGAGAAGAAACCAGGGGGAGAAAAAGCAAGCTTCCAAGAGACATTTCAGTTTAGCGTGAACTTGAGAAGAAATTAAGTGCAACGGTATAACACCCCATGAATATATTTCAGTTTTCTTTTTTTTGCAAGGGGGCGGGTGGGTTGATGTTTTGTTTTGTTCTCTCCTTTCGAAAAATGTTGAAGCTTTCATGGAGTAAGGAAAACGAAACAACAAAAATAACCCCAGCCCATGAAACTGAACAGATTTTAAATTATGAGGAGGGAAAAGGTAGTGAGAACATCTGGGTCAGTGTTACAGCTTGCTATGTTTATAAAACATGCTGGAAGCAAAGAGGGCGATGCACTCTGTACATTTTTTTGGCTGCTCCGAAATCCTGTGCAAAGCTGTAACTTTTATGAAATGTTAAGTGTTTATGAAAGCTCAGGGAGTCGGAGAAGCGGGACTGAAGGTCAGGCGGCTCCGGTGCTTGGCTAGCAGGCACCAGGCAGAATTGTCTTACCGCAAGCTGGAGGAATGCTACACACTTTCAACGGGGGAATAATTGCATTCTGAGTTCATTCAATTTTCGACCTGTTTGATGGATGGTTGCCAGTCATGCTGAATTGCAGTTTGGGGTTTTCCCCCCTTCTCTCTTTCTCTCTCTCTTTCATTTTTTTTTTTTTTTTTGGTGAGATAGCATGGTGACCACAGAGATAGACGAGGACATTTCTTAACTACTTTTTCTTTTGCCCTTGGTCCATGTTGGGAAGTGGGGGGCATTGATCAAGGAATATTTCAGAAGATTGTCGGCATCTAGTATCAGCCTTATAGATTTTATAGGGAAGCAAGCTATGAGCCAGAAGTGCCAAGTGCACACATACAATTCCACTGCATGTGCAAACTCTGGACTAGGGCAATGCCAAATGTTTTTGCATTTCATTGGGGGGGGGGTGGAAGGAAGGCTTTCCCAAAACTCATCTGCTATCTTCTTTTTTGCCTGTTTGATACCTAATCTGCTCCTCTGATCTGGTTTCCCCTGTTGTTGCTTTGATGAATAATAATAATAATAATACATTTCATTTTTTTTAAGGATTAAGAACCCAACCAGCTAGGAATTATGCAATGAACATGTTGACAATACAATGAAGTCAGTTCAGAGTGAGGGCAATCCTTTTGTCCCTTTTCAGTTCATGAAAAGGGGAAAGGTTTGGACCAATCTGACTTGAGATTAACTATTTCTTAACCCACCCACCCACACATGCACACAGCATTTCCCAGGACCCCACTGCTGAGCCACTTTCAAAATTTGAAATTGAAACAACAACAACAACAATAACAACCCTAAGGTCCAGTTGAAAGGAACCTGGAACTTGCCATTAATTTGACAATTTAGTTTTGGTCATGTTTGCAACATGAGCTGTAACCGTATAGATGCTTAATGTGTTTTAACTTGAAAACAAGGAGTCAGGAGTCAGACAACCCAAGCCAAAGCTTATTAGCACATAATAAAGTTGCGGCCAAAACAAAGACCTAGCTTGAGCAGGAAGCCTTTATAGTCCTATCTGGTCAGGGGGGAGCCAATCACCAACCTGAGTGGGTGGAGTTACCCCGGAGCCCAGAATTCCTACAGAGAACACTCTAATCCCGATGACTCCCCTGCATAGGACAACCGCACAATAACCTGCAGATTATGCTGTGAAAAAACTCAATATGAGAACAAATTGGCCAACATATAGACAACTATTGGAAGAGGAACAAGGGAAACTCAGATTAAAACCCTTTGAGAAGATATGGCAATATGAAATTGAGAGACGGTATTATATACAACTAAGAAGTATATTTAATTCTTATCAAAAGAAAGGCTTTGGAAAAGAGGACTCAAAATTCAATATTATAATAATTCAGAATAATAAGAAATTGTTATCTAAAACATATAATCTCTTACTGGACTAGGAATTGATGGATTAAGAAGTGAAAGAAATGAGGATTAAATAGGCCCAAGATGTCGGACATACTATTTATCTAGAGCAATGAAAGAAACTCTAGCGAGAAGATATTCGATTTACCGCCTCATACACAATCAAAGAAAATTTTGTTAAGATGTTCCACAGGTGGTGTCTGACACCAGCTAGGTTGGCAAAGATATATAAATTGAAATCCACCATTTGTTGGAGATGTGATAAAGAAATAGGAACAACAATACATATGTGGTGGAGATATGAGGAAAGTAAGAAATTCTGGACAGTAGTACATGAAGAATTAAAGAAGATTCTAAAAATATCAATAATTAAAAAAACAGAGATATATCTCCTTGGATTGACAGGGGAAGAGATACCATGGGTAGGGGGAGAGAATCTTCTTATATGCAAGCACAGCAGCTAGAGTAAGGTCACCGGATTGTTTTCAATGAATCCAGGGACACTTTTCAACTTAAATGGATTTTGTATGGGGACTGATTTGTAAATCCGGGGACTGTCCCCGGGAAATGGGGATGTCTGGCAACCTTTAGCTAGAGTAGTGATTGCTGCTAAATGGAAATCACAAACTCTACCTTCAAGGGAGGAATGGATTTGTAAATTAAATGAATACTTAGCTTTGGCAAAAATAACAGCTATTATAAGAAATCAATCAAATCAAAAATTTAAAAAGGAGTGGAAATGTTTTGATGAATATATGGGAAAATATTGCTCAAAAAAAGATATGCTAATATGCCTAGATTAAAATATAAAGTATCTGAGGGAATGTAAGTTAGTAAGGAAGGACAATTAGAATACATATATGAATTGAGAAGTCTGCAGAATGCAAAGATAAATGTAATCTCAGAATGTAGAGGAAATTGAGTGGGGGAGGAGGGAAGCGGGAGGAGGCTTTTTTTGGCTTACACTACAAGTGGTAGCAGTAGCAACTGTCTGAGCAGCTTGGCCCACCATTTTGCACCCTCCACAACTGCCCAGGCCTAGCAGGGGGTATGTGGAGGCAGTGGGGGCGTGATGACAGCCAGCACAAAAATGATGGTGGGAAGTATTTGGAGAAAATGTTGCAAAGTGGCCTTTCTCTCAGGGTGGTAGTGGAAAATGAAACTCTCTGAATATTCTTGGAAAAACATTCTCCAGAAAATTTCGCCTCAGTTCTAGAATAAGAGGCCTGTATGGTATCAAAGGGGTAAGCAGAAAGACACATTTGTTTTTAGAGCAAGAGTGCTAGTTTGGAAGCATCAGTTCAAATAATCACATATCTTTAAAAATATAGGGAATATGCCTATTTCTTTTTTGCAGTTGAGCTCTGACACTACCACCACTCAAAATACTAGTTTCAAGCAGAAACTGGCAGTGCATGATACTGATTGGCAGTTTCCCATGACATCCTCAGTAAACCTCCCTCTGGCTTCCTGTAGCAGCTTTGCACTTAAAGCACATTTTCCTTTAAATAAACTAAAATAAGAATACTGTGAGGAATGAATGGATATAGTCAGGAATGTTCATGTAGAACCCTATATGTCTCCAACTAAGTTCTGCTCAGAGCAGATACATAAATGGACCTACACTAGTTGCGTTTACTGTTTTCTATGGGTTATCTGAGTGGGACTAAGACTGGATAAAACACATGGCTTATAAATAAAGGTAGAAAACTCTCCTGAATCACAGGAGAGAAGGTAAGGCATGGTTTAGTCCAGGCTTCCTCAACCTTGGCCCTCCAGATGTTTTGAGACTACAATTCCCACCATCCCTGACCACTGGTCCTGCTAGCTAGAGATCATGGGAGTTGTAGGCCAAAAACATCTGGAGGGCCAAGGTTGAGGAAGTCTGGTTTAGTCAATATATGATCCACAAGTATACACATCTTCCTTTTCAATTTGCTGTAAGATGCCAAGTTGGCACCATTTCATTGTACTATGTTAGGATTAATTAACCTGATAGCCTCTAGATCTTATGGACTACAACTCCCATCATCCCCAACCAGCATGTGCCATGACCAGGGATTATGGGAGGTGCAGTTCAAAACATCTAGAGGGCACCATGTTGGCTCCACCTGCACCACATACTTACCTAGTTTGCATTGACCATGCTCTATCACAGCACATGTGATGCATGGTTTCTAATTAACATGGTAGAGAGCAGCTGAAGATGATGGTCACTGGAGGAAATGAGATGGATACTAAAGACTTTACAAAGGGGTCCCCCCCCCCATTATTACAAGTCAGTTGCAGGAAATGAAGGTCTGAGTGTGGGAGATACGACTGAACATGCAATGAGTTTGTCCTCCCTAGTGCTCAAAACATTTCAAAAGGAAAAATTAAAATAGAGACATGATTTCTAACAATTTAAAATCATTTCGCATCTTGTTGTTGTTAAAGATGGGGGAAGTTACTCCCCCCCCCACTCTGCTTTCACATACCATTCCCCTAATTAGCATGGAGTCTGCCTTCTCTGATGAGTTCATAAGCTGTTCTCAGACTGGCGGGATGTAGCAAGTTTGCAAGACACTGTTTAAAGATCTTTGACATCTGAGAAAGCCACAAAATCCAATAATCCTACTTTCAGAACTGCAGGGTGTCCTCTGAGATCAATCTCATATCTGAACATCACATAAAGGCACGGCGCTGCATTATAGACTGGCTTCTATTGAACACCAACTAAGAAACAGCATTAGCCATTTGGGATGAAGAGTCTTTACCAGGGGGAATGGGAAAAGGTTGTCAAATTCTGTTTATTTATTTTGGGGGTAGAACTAAGGATTAAAGCTGCACTTAATTCCGCCCTCCATGTACATTATTAATACCGTTGTTTTGACTTTGCATTGTATCTTTCTGAAAAGTACCAAAAGTGTTTTAAGTTGAACATTGTGGTGCTAGAGTGTTGGGTGTTTACTCTGAATGCATTAAAAATGCTGGGATGTTCTTGAATGAGTTCTTGAATGGTCATGTGCATTGTTGTTGTTGTCTTATTCACTAGATTTCAATCCTACTTTTTCTCTAAGGAGCTCAAGGTGGTGGAATACAGGGTTTTCCCCCCTCTCTACTTTATCCTCACACCAACCCTGTACAGAAGGTTAAGCTAAGAGACAGTGACTGGCCCATAGTCACCCAATGAGCTTCTCCCAGGTCCTAGACCAACACCCTAACCACTAGACAACATTGGCTCAATAGTCAGTCTATCCAAGATCCTATGTACGTTTACTTACACCATCAAATTCAATGGATTTGTGTGGTTTTTTTAAATCCTGGGGTGCACTCTAACTTCAGCAGGTTCATGCACCATGTCATTATTTTAGATTTCCCTTCCAGCCTTAATAGCTTCCATGGCAGCTTTTGGCCCACATCCAAAAGTCTAAGGCTGAGACCCCTTGTCCTCTTGTCCCTTTTTGCTGTCGACAGAGGCTCCTGCATTCAGCCAAGCTGTGATGTAGGGGTGAAGAATACCTATTCTCAGAGGCTCAGCCAATCCAAATCACACCCTTTCTATGGTTGACTCCTCCCTCTCTTTATACTTAAATGTAGAATTTGGAAACGTCCCTTAATTCCAAATCAGTTCCACAAGAGATGAAATCTGTCAGAATGGAGCAGGATTGACCAGCTGGCCAGTGGTCAAAAAGACTACCAGGGGGTCAAGGGAAAAGATCAATCTCCCCAGATTCTGGAGCTGCACATTACCTGGCCTTATTTCCAAAGTGCTCAGTTTCATTTGTGATGAACAATTTGGCTGTGTTTCTATCCTGTTTTCATGCTGTTGTTGTGGGGTTGTTGTCCCACCCCCCCTCAGCAAACTGCTTGGAGATTGGTTTGTTATATTAAGCAGTGTAATTTTTGAGATAAATCAACGGGAAATCAACATTTTAGGGCAGGCTTTCTCATCCTCACGCCCTTCAGATTTGTTGGACTTAGCTCTCACCATCCCTGACAATTGGCCAAAATGGATGGGGCTGATGGGACGTCCATCAATTTCTGGAGCCCCACAGGTTAGGGAAGGCTGTCTTAGGAATTATTGATTATTCCATTTTTAAAAATATCCTGGTGCAAATCCCAATCCCATTCTCCTGTTAGCTCTCATTCTCCTCCCACCAACTGGCTAGTCCTGATTTCAAAATTCAATGCAAGCAGATATATATAATCATTTCCTATCTTGTAACACAAGCTTGTAACTTTTATAGAATGCCATTTCTCCTAAAATAAGCTGTTACAGCAACACATTGATATCAGAGGTTTGTTAAACATGTGTCAGAGAAATCTTGGATTTTCGTTTGTTTGTTCTAAGGCTCTGGTTGTCCTATCTCTTTAGGCATACAGCAAAGTCAATAAAAATTATGTATTAAGGTGGGGTTTGAAATTCTATTTTCATCCATTCTAATGATTTTTTACAAGCTGATTGCATTTCCTCTCTTCATTCCTTGACACGAGTCAATAGATATCCAATGTAAGTGTAGTTCATTTATATCTGAATTGATGATCTGTCCCCCATTAGCTTGTGTTTCTAACACATTCTGATACATTAGTAAATAGGCTTGTCTGATTAATCATTAGTACACGAAGAGAATTAGCCGTCTTGTGCCAAATGAAATTATTGACAATGATAATAAAACCCAGATGCTATAAGACCCGGAAGCTGAAAATTGCATTTGTAAACTAAATTTGAATGACAGGAATTCTGCTTGGTTTATACATAGGATGAAAAACATATTTTTCCCCCTTGGTCCCTCTTATTCAGTGTCCGTAATTCTGTGCGTATTTTATTTTTTCTAAATTTATTACAGTTATATCCCACCCTTCCTCCTGAAGTAGCCCAGGGCAGTAAGCACGAAAAATTTGAAACAATGTGAGTAAAAATAAATTAAATTAAAAGCATCTAAGATAATCTCATACTAGTTAAAAAGAATCACATGTCTTCACAACTAATAAATCCAAGGTTGCAAGGAAAAGTATCTTTCAGCCATCAAAGCCCTAGGTGGACCAGATTTTTTTTTTTCAGTTTCTTCTCTGGAATGTTAATGAGGAAGGCAGACATGCTTCACACTACATGTATACATGCATGTAGCATTACTTGGAGTGTGCAGAGTTAATAACTTAAAGAGGGCTCATCTTCCTCCCAGAGGCAGCATGGGAAAAAGAAGATTCTGGAGGTCCTTTGTGTATTTGATAAGATGGCTGTCAGTAGTTAAAATTGCTAGGCTTCAGTTGTGCTTTATATTACAAGTTAAGTTCCTTTAGTAATAGTTCCTGTTTTTAATGGAAGCATGAGGATACCTCTGTTTCTTTGTTATCATATCCTCCAACATTTCTCTGATGAAATTAGGGACATCCTATTTAACAACAACAACAAGAACAAAATAATAATAATAATAATAATAATAATAATAATAATAATAATAATTGTGGACTTCTGGTTGGTCACTGTGAGAACAGGATGACAGACTAGGTAAGCCTTTGGCCTCTTCCAGCAGAGCTATTCTCATGTTCTTATGTTTGAATCCTGACCTAAAATTTAAATGTATTTCCACCATGTGATCCACATGTCAAACAATCCAATCATCGAGCTTCCAGGAGTCTAAATCATTAAATCTTCTCTAAATCATTAAATCTTCTCTAATATTTCACAAATTCATGCCTTTGGAGTTACATTAATTTGATCATTTCTAATGTGCTCTTATATTTCCCTGTTATTTCCCCCCCTAAATTATACAAATATACCAACATTATTCAGACACTTTCTTTCGTGTGCCCTTAAATGTGTTATGCATATTAAGAAAAGCATGGCCACATCATTTATCTTGCTTTCTGAAACCATTTATATAATACCACCCTACAATGATTTCGCACAAAAAATAAAAAATAAAAAGATAAATTTGCATCATGTAATGTCTTGAATGTTGCAGGGTCTTCCTTCCATAAGTCAGTGAGACATACCCAACAGGGTCACCGTTCTATCATTTAAAGCTATTACCCTACTTTGCTGTTGTCTGACCCACAAGATTTAAAAGCACTCTGGCAAGATTGCCAAATACATTAAAGTTAACGAAATGATAGCGCCATGCCGCCTATCCCACCAAAACCTTGTGAATTGCTTAATTATTGTTTAATGCATTTGCTTTTTCCAGAGGTACTGATATCCATATAACAACATATTCTGCAGAAGGCTGATGAGAAAGCTGAGCGTGAGATTCCACCCCACCAACACAGCTATTTACCTTCCAGTATATACAGAGATGATACAAAGATACCAATAGGGATAAATAAAAATGTGATCTATAGTGTGATCATTTTGAATAAAAACAATGGCTGGATTCCTTATAGGGATGGCTTCAGGACTTTTCTTTTTTAGGGGGGCAGCTAGTAACAGACCATCAGTAGACTTCCTTAAGTGCCAAGTCCTTGGGAAGTTGGCTTCTTCTGAGCCAGACCATTGGTCCATCTAGCTTGTGTAAACTGGGTAGCAAACATGGTAACTTCCAGAAGTGTATTACAACTCCTATCCTCCCTGAATCCCCCCTATCCTAATCCTTTGTATCTTCCCATGCTGGCTGAGATGGATACAAGTCCATCAACATCCGGAGGGCCACAGGTTCCTCACCCCTGGCCTTTAGAAACTGGAAACATAGTCCCCTACCCAGTGGCGTAGCGTGGGTTGTCAGCACCCGGGGCAAGGCAAGTAATTTGCGCCCCCTAACCCGTGGATTTTAGCACTCGAGTGCGAGCGCCCCCCCAAATGTTGCACCCGGTGCGGCCGGCCCCCCCTGCACCCCCACGCTACACCACTGTCCCTAACCAGATCTGTCATCATTGAAATGCACCTCTAAATGCACCTTTGGGTCTTGTCAAGTTGAGGTAGCCATCATATGGTCCTTCCAATGTTGCTAGACTACAGCTTGACTGGCAAGCACCCTACCTTTCATTCTACAAATCATCTGACCAGTAGTCCACACTTCTCAAGTGCCTGTGCTCCAGTTAAAGCCTAGGGGAAGACAATGTGTGGTCACTTCTTTATGGAACTTTTTTCAGACCAAGGGAGCATTCAGATGTCAGCAATATTGTGTTAATGTTCCTGATTATAATGCTAGCCCTTCTGTCCAGTCTTCTAATGTTCCTTTCACACTGCAGTACCCGTTGTGTTATGTAGCTGTGGCTGTTTGACCAAGGTGCCAACAGGTCACGCTAAATTTCATTTACATCAGTGGGTGTAGCATGGCACAATGATGAACATCATTGGACAATGTCACGGTTCTCTTACCCTTTCTGCACATGCGTGCTTCTCTTTCCCAATGATTCCTCCAAGAAAATGGCAGGGAAGAACTGTATGCCAAATTTTGTCACTTTCTCCCACAATTTTTTGAGTTGAGGTGAATGCGGATGGATTTTTTCTGGAGTCAGATAACATGGAAAAGAGCATGAAAAGCACACCACATTCCACTAGAGCACACCACATCCCACTAGTTTTCCAGAAGTGGATTTGATGTCATGTGAAAGGTGGAATACAATGCAGATATTAATAGCTCAGTCGGTAGAGCATGAGTCTCTTGATCTCACGGTGATGGGTTTGAACCCCATGTTGGGGTAAAGTATTGCAGGGGGTTGGACTAGATTACCCTTGTGGACCCTTCCAGCTCTACAAGTCTATGATTCTGAGAAACTGGAGCACAGATTTCAGCAGAGCTCTAGGTTCTTAACACTCATTTTTGTTACTGACACGTCAAAATTATTTAGATTCCTTGGTGTTCCACTTCTACTACATCCAGGGCCATCTTTACCCAGGGGTGCAGGGTACCTGGGTGCCAAATTCTAGAGGGCACCAGGTGCCCGCCACTGAAGCTGCCTAAGCTCTTAACTATCTACCTCAGGGACGTTCAACCGGCCGACTGCGAACGGGTCATTTCCATTGTCTTTTGTGGAAGAGCTGCAGAATCAATGTATCCGGCGGCACCCCTAGTGGTGTCTTTCATTTTCGCATGATCGCAAAAATGGAAGTTGGAGTTATCGCTGCAACTTTTTATTTTTTCATGTTAGCAGTTTTCGCTGTTCCCCTCCTTGAAAGCTCAACAACTTAGACTTCCGCTCCTAAAAAAAGCTCAACAAAATGGGGGCTCTGGGCAGATCTTTGCACCCCGGCGGCGCATATGCTAAAGACGGCCCTGACAACAACGCCTTAAATAGTACTCAAACTTGTCTTGTTCCTCTAAGAAAAAATATTTCAAGTCTCCATAAGCCATTGAGATGTTGGCCCGCGCAAAGCAAGCACCACAAGTACCTCTACTGTTTCCACTTCAATGCCCTTCTCTTTTCAGTCCGTAGAAGCAAAGCAATAAGAGAGCCATTGTCCAATGAAAAATATTAAAAATGCATGTTATATTTTGGTTTCTCTAACTGGATTCTGGGAAGCAAATAATGCTAATAATATATTTTCAGCATGTCTCTTAGCAATTACTGTATATTATGTAAACATACAGTAAATCTCCAACTGAAGAAATGTTGACCTGAAATAAGCTTACTTTTTAATGGAGAATCGCTGGCCTTGTTAGGCCTTTCCACTGGCCTTCGGATTGTGTTTCTCTAAGAAGCATGCTACATGTTACATTTTGCACCTGGAATGCCATTCAGTTGACCCTGTAACTTTCACGGTTATTGGAAGGCTTCCTCCCTTCAGGCAGATGAAGTTCGGCTCTGTAACCCCGTTCAAAGCTTCAAAAGATGTTCAATGAAAGCAGGATTTGCTGTTGTGCTGAAGAAGAGCCTACATGTATACTGTTTCTCTGACACCTTCTGTTGAATTTTTGGCAGACCAAAGCATCTGAGACCCTCTCCTGGCAGTAAAAATATAATTCCAAGTTATCTTCGTATGAGGCTCACAATGATAAATGACAAAACTATGATTTGATGCCCCCTCAGTGGCACATGCAGCCTGCCTCTTGACTGCCCAAAGGTAGGGCCATCCTTGACAGAGAATTATCTTGTTTTACTATAATAAATTGATAGAAAACAGATGCCAGAGAAAAAGTGAAGATTTCCCTCTTCAGTTTAAGGAGAGCAGGAAGCATGAAGATGCAAACAAACATACAACTTCAAAAGAAAGCAAAGCAAAAATATTCTAAAACACCGAAACAGTTACAACTGAAAACCTCTATCCAATGATCTTGAGGTTGCTAGGAACAGTATGTTTTAGCCATTCCATCAAATGCCTGTGTAAATAGGATCATTTTAAAATTCCTCCTGAAAGTTGATGGAGACAGGCACACCTCACCAGGGAGGGTAGTGCACAGCTGGGGAACCACCACCGAAAAGGCCCTGCCACTGGCCATTGCCCACTGGGCAGCCCCTGGAGGTGGTATGGTTACTATTGGGGAAGGCATTATTTTAGGTACCATACTTGGGTCCCAAGCTATTTAGGGCTACATATTCCACACCAAATAGTTGCAGTTAGGGTGCAGCGGTCTTCACCATGGACAGCGCAATGACAAGCTCAAGGGAGGCAACACTTCTATGCTAAGGAAATAATTTGAGTATATGTGGATTTCATTACAAGTCACGCAGGTGAAGCAACCCTAGAATGAAACGGCTGAAGGGATCTGCTCCATATTTTTAAACGGCTTGTTGAGAAGCTGCTTCGAGTTTAAAACGAGTATTTATTATTATTATTGTTTTTTAAAAAGCTTTACCTTTTTTCATTAGAAAAGGATTAGTATTTTATTTTATAAGCCCTGCCAAACTATTTATAATGGAATGGAAATGGAGGGCCGATGGCCCTTTAAGTGGTTTTTACATATTGCGGTGTAAAGGGTTTATACATTATTTATGAGGCATTGGTACATTACTATAGAATGTTTAGGCCTCTATTACTCCTTATAACTCACTGACAGGGAACCTTTAAACTAATTTCTTCCCCCCCTTATCATACCAAATTACATAAAAGTATCCGGTATATATGTTTTTCCCTTCTAAATTCCCTCCGTGTACAGCGGCACGACGTACGGACACCCTAGAGATATTAAACAGGTGATAAACGTTGACGGTGATTGTGTTTTCATTCGGGGCTTTTTATGTCCCTGAAACAAAATATTAATTTGACTAAACCCATAAGAAAACAAAACAGAAAGCCCGTGCATGCTTTTATAATGTTTTATATATCCATTAACCTAATACAACCGTATAATTTGATACTCTGGAAAAGTCTTGAAGAATATTAATTCTGAAGAAATGCGGGAAGTCATGTGATGTGGTTTGGGGAGAAATATATTCTCCATAGATTTGATTCTGTGCAAATGTTATGATGGTATTGCCTAAATGCCATCTAATCAACCATACAAAATGAGAGGAAAGATTATTATTCAGTGCTTTGCTTTTGGAGGGGGAGGGGGAAAAGATACATTGCCGCAATAACCCTCCACAGATGGCCGCTGTTGCACTGAAGATCAGCAGCAGCCACTGGGGTAATAGAG